>NW_022900923.1:17305973-17317545 GCF_012274545.1 Fukomys damarensis
TCTGCACTCCCACCAACAATGGAGGAGGGTTCCTTTCTCCCCACAACCCCGCCAACATTTGTTATTGTGTGATTTCTTGATAGCAGCCATTCTTTGTGGGGTGAGGTGGAATCTCAGTGTTGTTTTCATCTGCATCTCTCGAATGACCAGTGATGTGGAACATTTTTTCATATATTTTCTTGCTGCTTTTACTTCTTTGTATGAGAAATGTCTCTTCATTTCGGATGCCCATTTTTGGATCGGGTCTTTATATTTGGGGGGACTGAAATTCTACTTCTTAATCCTGCCCATATTGTTGTTACTCAAGTGCCTACTGAGCAATTATCATGTGCCAAGTCCTATGTAGGCGCTGAAGGAGAAAGCTACCTTTTACCATGTCTTCCTTCCTTTCTTCCCTCTGTATTCCTTTTTTCAGACATTACTGTATTCACATGGTAAGTTGCATAAATAAGCAAGGAAGGATTAAGAACTCTTCATCCCTACTTTCAGAATAAGAATTTCTGTAGTTATAGCAAAATGGAGGTATTGTGGAAAACTATGCTCCAGTAAGATATGTTGAATAACTTTTTAAAAAGCTGCAAAAGGATAAATCAATATGTGGTAATTTACCTATAAGAAAGGGTTCCCTCCTTTTCCTCCTGCATATTCTGTGCCAAGAGCCCGAGATAAGTTGATGAGAGAGCTGGACTCAAGGCCTGGCATATGCGCAAGGGCCCTGGAAGAGTCATTTACTTCTATGGACACTTCTTCCTCATCTACATACCTATAAAACACAAGAAGGGTGACTAGCTCTGTGACTTTATGTTCTTTTTTAAAAATACCCATGTGTTTGACTATTCTAACACTTTAAGTTTGCCTTTAAAATTTGAGCTTTTTACTTTTTTTTCAGCTTTCCTTTATTTCAGGTATATTCTCCTGCCACAGTTGGCTTTCTAATTTTTTGGGTCATAGTCCTGCACTGAAAAAGGCTACTTTTCATGAACGCCTGTTTGAATGTCTACCATGTAAATTTACATTTATCTGAGTTCTAAAATGAAATCAAATCATAGCCAAGTGCGCACACACACAGGAATTATGAACCCATAAGCAAAAATACTGCTGCGCCTTTGGGTCAGTACCTTTACAAGTCAGTGTTCAATTAACTTTCAGTTCGAAGTTAACAATCTTCCACCTTCCATACCTTTTGTTGGAAGGAATCATTTTGCATAGCACACACATATATTTGGCCTATTTGAAAGCAGAGCACTATAATAATTTATCTGAAATTCTGCATGATACCTCTCTTTCCTCCATTCCTTTTCCTTCATTTAATTTTTTTTTTTTTTTTTTTTTTTTTTTTTTTTTGCTACCGGGGATCAAACTTGGGTTCTTGTGCTTGCAAGGCAAGCAGCAGAACCACTGAGCTAAATCCCCCAGCCCTAATCATTTACATTTTATCTGTACAGGCTCTGGTATATTTATTTTATATTTTGGGATAAAATTCTAGTCATTTTATTTGAACTCTTCCAGCTTTGGCCACTGGGAAATTAGCTGGCTCCTTTATGCCTGTGAAATAAATATCACTCTGAGCATTTCTTTACTTTACAGCACTATAAGGTACACCAGGCTCATGTGAATACTTCCTGACTCAGTCCTATAATCGGCCTTAAAACAAACAAACAAACAAACAAAACACCTTTGTTCTTTTTATTGGAGAAACCAAAATCTGAACACTAGGTATGTACATTTCCTTTGGGGCATTGTGCCTTCTAACCCAACTTGGATGATACATGTATATACTGAGAGGCATTTTTTACATTTATCTATAAATGTTTGTTTATGCAATCATCTGTATCTATGCTAAGCTAAACATGAGTTTTATACTGATGTTGTCAAATCTAATCTACCACATGGATCATTTTAGCATTTTTCTATTGCTTATCTGTAAACTTCAACAGTGAAAAAGCTGGTTCCTATCATCTGCCATCCATTTACTTAAATCATTTAATTCCAGTATGCAGGTACAGCAGTTAAGAATTCATACTCCCATGATAAACTTTATCAATTAGAGTACACTCCTTATATAGAATATCTTGCTTTTAATTTTACATAGTCCACCGATTTTGACCTAATAAGTATCTAACGTTACTTAATTTAGCACCTTCTCTTTATCCCTTTCAGTAATTTCACATATTTCAGACTCCTATCCACTCTGTATATATAAAGTTTAATGAGTTTTAGCCAATTCAGAGTATCATATATCCACAACTACAGATTCATATAGTTTCACTGCCCTAAGAAATATCCTGTACTTCAACCAATTCAATCCTTCATTTCTCTTGAACACCCAGCAACCATTAGTATTTTTATTGCTTTTTTTTGCCATTTACAGATTATATAATTAGAATCACATAGTATGCATCCTTTTCAGAGTGACATCTTTCACTAAGTAATATATGTGGTATTTATCCATGTCTTTTCATGGCTTACCAGCTATTTTTTAATTCTTTCATTTTCTGTAATATTAAAATTGTGTGGATGTTCCACTGTTTGTGTATCCATTCACTTACTGAACAAAGCAGGTCCAAACAGTCATAAGGGACAGGTATTAGGGCACATCCCTGTAATCGCAGCATTTGGGAGGCTGAGGCAGGAGGACTGCCATGAGTTTGAGGACAGCCTTGGTTACATAATGAGTTCAAAACCAGCCTGAACTACCAAGTGAGACAAAACAGTCGTAAGGATCATTTGTGTAAGCATTAAGTTTTCTAGTCGCACTAAAACTCATCTTAAATTTAGTAAGAAATTGCCATACTTTTATCCCAAAGTGGTTTTATGAGTTTTTCATTCCCAGAAGCAAAGAATGAAAGCATCTTTAGCTCCACGCATCTTCAGCATTTGTTGTTGTCAATGTTTTGGACATCAGCTGTTCTAACTAGTGTATAGTGCGATCTCACTATTATTTTATCTTACAAATCCTAAGGACAATTGCTGACCAACTTTTCACTTGCTCATTCGTCATCTGCATATCTTCTTTGATGAGGTGCCTATTTAGATCTCTACCCACTTTTAATTGGATTTTTTTATTGAGTCATAAACACGTACATATTCTAGATACAAATCCTTTACTAGATATGATTTTACGATCTTCCTCCCCCTTCTGTAGTTTGCTGTCACTTTCACGACAGCATCTTTGGAAGTTTTTAATTTTTATGAAGTTTATCTTTTTGTTTTTGTTCATGGTTTTTGGTGACAAATCTTCAAATGAACAAAGGAACAAATGAACAAACCCAAAATACTGCCTATCCCCAGTATCATGAAAACACATATTTTCTTCCAAGAATTACACAGTTTTATATTTTATATTTAGCCTTTAAATCATGAGTACATGTGTATTTGTGCTTTTTAAATTTCTTTCAACAATGATTTGTAGTATAATTTTACAATTTTTAAAAAACTGGTAATGGATACTGAACCCAGGGCTTTCACAATAAGCTATAACCCCAACCCTTTTCTAATTTTTTATTTTGACACAGGGTCTTGGCTAAGTGGCTTATTTGCCTGAGCTGGGCTTGAACTTGCAATTCTGCCTCAGCCTCTCAGGGATAGGATTACAGGCACGCCCCACCACATCTAACTACTTTTGTATTTCTTTGTTAAGTACATTCCTAATATTTTATTTATCTTGATTTTATGTAGAGGGAACTGATTTTTTTTTCTCTTCTAAACAATGCTGACTAGAAGTAGTGAGGAGAGATTCTTACCTTGTTCTTAATTCTAGAGGGAAAGCATCTAGTCTTTCACCATTAAGTATGACATCAGCTGTGGATTTTTCACATATGACATTTGTCAAGTTTAAGAGCATTCTTCTTTTCCTAGTTTCTTGGGAATTCTTAACATGAAAGGGTGCTGAATTTTGCCAAGTAACTTTTCTGTGTCTGTTAAGATGACTAAGTAGGTACATTTGAAAAAATTCTATTGCTACAGTGTATTGATTAAGAATCAATTTTTTTTTTTTTTTTTTTTTTTTTTGGTACCGGGGATCGAACTCTGGTCCTTGCGTTTGTGAGGCAGGCCACCAAACCGCTGAGCTAAATCCCCGGCCCTGAATCAATTTTTAAATGTTAAACCAAGTTTGTGTAACAAAATTTACCATTTTAGACATTTTTAGGTGTGTACATTAAATATGCTGGCATTGTATAACCATTACCACTAATTCCAGAAATTTTTCACTATAACAACTCTGTATTGGGCCAGGGATTTAGCTCAACGGTTCAGTGGCCTGCCTTGCAAGCGCAAGGCCCGAGTTCAATCCCCGGTACAAAAAAAAAGAATCCACAACTCAACTCTGTACTCATTAAGTAATAAACTCCTCATTCCTTTGGCCCTTGACAACCTCTGTTCCTTTGAGTCTTTACCTATTCTAGATACTTCATAAAGCAGAAATATATATATCATTTTTTATCCGATTTACTTCACTTAGAATCATGCTTTAAGATTCATCCATGTTGCAGGAAGCATCAGAATTCTATAGTTTTTATAGCTGAATATTTTAATGTATCTAATGTATGTTAGACCACATTTTGTTTATCCATTCATTCATGAATGGACACAGGTTAACTTCTACTCATTGGCTATTCATATCATACTGTTGCTGTCAAGCCTTTTGCCAATTTTTAATCATGTTGCTTGTTTTTTGTTCTTTAGTTGTAGTTCTTCATATATATTCTTCATATTACTTTCTTGTCAGATATGACATATAATTAATTTTTCTCATTTTGTAAGTTGTCTTTTCAATTTCTTTTTCTTTTTTTTTTTTTTTGAGACACGGTCTCACTATCTTTTCAATTTCTTGATGTATCTTCTGATACATGTTTTTATTTTTGGTGACTTCCAATTCATCAATTTCTTTTCTCTTTTACTGCCTTGCTTCTGGTGCATTTAAAATAATCACTGTGCAGTTAAAGGTCATACAGACTTGCCCTTGTATTTTCTTCTAAGAGTTTAATAGTTTTAACTCTTAGATCTTTGATCCATTTTGAGTTAATGCTTGTACATGGTGCAAGGTAAAGTTCCAATTAATTTTTTTCTTTTTTTCTTGCAGTATGAGGGATTGAACCCAGAGACTTAGCACTGAGCTACATCCCCAATATTTAAAAAACTTTTAACTTAGCCAGGCGTGGTGGCGTATACCTGTAGTCCCAGCACTCGGTAGGCTGAGGCAGGAGGATCACTGTGAGTTCAAGACTAGCCTGGCCTACATAGTGAGTTCCAGGTCAGTCCCAACTACATAGTGAGTCCCTGTCTCAAAACAAACAAAACAAACAAACAAAAAAAAACACTTTTAATTTAAGATGGGGTCTCATCAAGTCTATATGTCGCTGATGCTGTTTCTCAATTTGTGATTCTCCCACTCAGCCCCCTAGAATGCTAGGATTACAAGTGTGTGCCATCAGATCCAGCACCAAATTTTTATTTTAAAAAACAAATGTTTGGGCCAGGTACTTAGCTCAGTGGTTCTGTCACCTGCCTTGCAAGCTCAAGGTCCCAAGTTCGATCCCTGGTACCAAAAAACAAAAAACAAAAACAAAAAAAACCCAAATGTTTAAAATGTTTAAAAAATAAATTTAAGGGCTGGAAATGTGGTTCAGTGGTAAAGTGGCAGAACACATATAGGTCCTGGGCTCAATTCTTCCTCCCCTGCCAACACACAGAAAAAAATTAATTACAAACAACATTGAATTTTGATAGGACTTGCACTGAATATGTAGACTGTTCTGGGTAGTACTCCTATGAAAATTACATATGTCAGTGAATAACCACTTTATATCTTTTCATTTATTTACCTGCAGGGTCTCACTATACAGTGCAGGCTGGCCTTGAACTCACCATACCGTCCCATGCAGGCCTTGAACTTGTGGTAAACCTCCTGCCTCAGCCATCCATGCACCACTATGACCAGCGATTTTTTTTTTTTTTTTTAAACAGACAAGGTCTCACTATGTAACCCAAGCTGCCTCAGCCTCCTGAGTGCTGGAATTACAGGCGTACACCATCATGCCTGGCTAATGGTTTTTTAATAGGATCTTTAAGGTTAAAATAATGATGACTACTATACATTAAAATGTCCTGTCTTCAAGTTCCACTAACATTAGCTGTTTCAATGAGATATGAAGTTTCAGCCATTTCGTGGAAAAAGAATTAGTTTATTCTTAGACAACTTTGTGTAAAAAAAGACCAACCTCAGTTATCTAGTATTAAAATACCAAATTTTCTAAAACACCAGGTATTTCTAAAACTATTATCCTCAACCGATCTATTTTCTTTCTAAAACATCATACTACAATTTTCAAAATAAAAAGAAAATGATTGTAAGATGAATGACTAATTACAGGAGCCAGGGATGTAGCTCAGCAGCACAGTACCTGTCTAGCTAGGGTCCTGAGTTCAATACCCAGTACCAGAAAAAAAATTAATGACAGGGAGCAAAAAAGGATCAACTCCATTTTCCTTTTTGACAAATACTAATAGTGTTGTTGGTGACACCAAGATAGACTTGTAAGAGCCAGGAGTGGTGGTTCACGCCTGTAATCCCAGCACTTGGAGGCTGAAGCAGGAGCATGCTGTGAGTTGAGACCAGCCTGGGCTACAAAGTGAGATCCAGGTCAGTCTCAACTACATAGTGAGACACTGTCTCAAAAAACAGACAAACAAAAAAAAGATAGGCTTGTAGGGTTGGGGATTTACCTCAGTGGTTCGCCACCTGCCTTGCAAGCTCAAGGACACACAAGTTCAATCCCCAGTACCACAAAAAAAAGATAGGCTTGTAAATAAAGTCAATTTTCCTTTTGAATAATCTATTTTAGAGCAGCCACCTTTATCTCCAACATATGTAGCATCAACCTTTGCCGTGTTTTAGCAATTTATAAAAGATTAAAATTTGACTTATGATAAATACATGGGACTTCAGACTCACACTGTACAAATAGTGAAGACTGTCTAAATGAATTGCTTCTAAAAATTTTTCTATCTTGGCTTTAAATCTTGAGAGGACATTGATCTCTAGTTTGAGAATACTTACATAAAATGTTCAATTACCTCCAGAACCGCCAGACTTTCAGATTCGCACACCCAGGATACTGCTTCTCTTCTAAATAAACTGTTCACAAATGTTGCACTAGATACTTGTGTCACCTTTCTCATCTTTCAATACAATTAGTTTCTAATAAGTAAATCTCTGATAAACAAAGCAAACTTCACCTTTCCTACTAAGTACAAGATTTTATTAATATTTTCCTCAATGTTAAGTTCTTATTACTTACATTCTAGATTTCTCTACTAATCCACATAGCTAGGATTGTTGAAAACCAAGCCACAAGATGAAATGGATGTTTCTATACTACAACTGAAAAACTCTGGACTACCATAATAAATCTAACATACCGAAATAAAAGATTTGTACAATAAAGAATTATACATAAACAGAAAACAATATTACTCAGTCTTAATTCACCACATTTCTCTCAAGAGGAAACATACAGCACAAATTAAAAAGTATTAAGTCGGTCATCTTACCTGAGCACCCACAAGCTGCAGCAATGCTGAGTTCACAGGGAGGAGCTCAATGTCTGTATTGATAGTGGTCTGGTCAAATGGGCAAGCCTTGCGGTGGAGTTTATTTAGGCACATCTTGCAGACAGTATGACCACAACCCAAACTGATAGGTTTTCGAATTGTTTCGTCGAAAGTCTGAGTGCAAATTGGGCAGGAGAGGAAATCCGTCCATTGTGGAGCTTGTACAGGCATTGCTTCTGGAGTTACAATTCACTAACACACACACACACAAAATCTAAAGCAAAGATTCCACTGGAATCAAATTCTTTGAAAAAAGTTTATCTTTTTTTTTAAAATTATCTTCTGTAGATACAGTCAGCACATAGTGTGAAATTTAACCTGGAAAAACAAAGAAAAGGAAAAACTTTAGAGTATGTCTTTTGTTTCAATTACACTTTATAAAAGTAATTTAATCTCGTCTCTCCAACCCCTCAAAACTTTTATATCACAGTAATCCATCTTTTTACACTTTAAAAGAATTAAAGCCATAATAAAACATCTAGTCTTATTCCTTCATTTTAGAGATGGGGAACAGTCTCCAAAAAGATGAAATAACTCATTTTAAGAGCCAGGTGCACACCTGTAATCCCAGTACTCAGGAGCTGGAGGAAGGAGGATGGCTGCAAGTTCAAGGCCAGTCTGGGCTCCGTGCTGAATTCAAGGCCATCCTGAACTACACAGCAAGACCCTGCCTCAAAAAACGAAACAAACAAGGCTGGGGATTTAGCTCAGTGGTTCCGCCGCCTGCCTTGCAAGCGCAAGGACCTAAGTTCGATCCCAGGTACCAAAAAAAAAAAAAAAAATCAAACAAAGAAAGAAGGATGAATGAACTTGCCTAAGGTAACACTTACAGTTAGCAATGAAGTTAGATATGGATATCTGAGTCTCTTAAGTTTAAGCCTCTGTTTATATTCTATACATGTATAATGGCTATGTATATAGTTAAAAAAAATTTGGGGGGGGGGTTTGAGACAGGGTCTCACTATGTGGTTGAGACTGACCTCGAATTCACTATGTAGCCCAGGCTGGTCTCAACTCACAGCGATCCTCCTGCCTCAGCCTCCTGAGTGCTGGGATTACAGGCGTGCACCACCACACCTAGCTGTATAGTTAAAAACTAACATTTTGGGGACTGAGGATTTAATTCAGTTATAGAACATTCAACCTAGTAAGTGTGAGGCCCTGGGTTCGATCTCTAGCACCAAAATAAATAAATAAAATTTTTAAGGACCAATCCTTTTCTAGCATGCATGAGGCCCTGGTGATTTGATCATGAGCTATGAGAATGAGGGGATGGTAACACCAACAGAAAAAAAACTTTTAGAGGACTAATAATATTCTTGACCTGCACACGTTACACAGGTCTCTTCAGTTGTGACAATTTATCAAGCAAGTTCTTTAACTTATGTGGACTTTCATGTATGTTATATATCAATACAGAGGTTTTTGAAAATTAGCCTAAAACTACCTTAAAAATACTTTATCATCAGATTTGGCTAGAATAAGGAGATAAAAAAGGATATAGTTTTTTTTTTTAATTTTAGATATTCTTAAATTTGATCTATAAGATGACAAATTTTTGGGCCGGAGATTTAGCTCATTGTTTCTGCCACCTGCCTCACCAAGTGCAAGGTCCTGAGCGCCATCCCTGGTACCAAAAAAAAAAGAATAAAAAAAAAAAAAAAAAAAAAAAAAAAGAGAGAGAGAGAGAGAGACATCTTTTTAAAGGTTCCTTGTATTGCCCATATTAGTTTTTGAAAGTTTTTTGGTATGGGGATTGAACTCAGGACCTTGTGCTCCTGAGGCAGGTTCGGTGCCACGGAGCCCTATTATACAGATAGATAGATGCAGGGAAGGAGGGAAGGGAGGGAGGGAGGGAGGGAGCTAGGGAGAGGGGGGAGGTGTTGCTAGGGTAACATAGTTAAAGTATTAATTCAAAAGATTTTTAAATCCTTAGCTGGGTATGGTGGTGCACACCTGTAATCCCAGCACTCAGGAAGCTCAACCAAAAGGACTGCTGTGATTTTAAGGCCAGCTTGGTCTACATAATGAGTTCAAGACCAGCCTGAACTACATAACAAGACTCTGTCAGAAAACAAAATAAAAACTTTAAATTCCAAAATTTAAGAAACAAAACAAGTGCCTAGAGTTGTAGCAGGATCTATAATCCCAGCATTCTGGAGGCTGAGGAAGGAGGAACATAAATTTGAACTCCAGCAGAGCAATTTGATGAGATTCTCCATCAAAAATTTAAAAGGGCTATGGATGTAGCTTAGTGCTAAGGTCCTGGATATGATGATAAGCACTGAAAAAATAAAATAAAATAGAACTTCTAATATGTATCTTAAACAATGACTATGTTTACTAATAACTTGTTTTTTAAAATGAGAATTGAAGAATAAAGTATCATAATATCAGAAGTCATTAAATATTTGCTTCTGCCCAAAGTTGGCCTACAGGGTCAGGGATGTAGCTCAGTGGTACCACACCAGCCAGGCAAGAGTAAGGTCCTAAATTCCATCCTTGTTTCCACAAAAGAAAAAAAAAGAAAAGAGTTGGCTTACAAAGTAAAACTAAAGCTTACTTATTGATGAGAGAATGATTTCCATTAAGTATGTTAAAACTTATCTGTTCATTTGACAAATATTTACAAACAATGTATGCCAGACTGTTTTAAATTGTGGGGGAAATAGTGAAACATAAGTCACAGTTATCTGCTTTCATGTAGTCTATAGTCTAATAAAACTAAACTTTGAGTTTTTACAAAGTATGCTATTTAGCTTAGCACGCACCAGACCCTGGGTTCAAGTCCCATTACCACAAAAATAAAAATTTTAACTCCACCCCCAAAAAACACTAAAATGAAAATAGACAAAAAATTTTAATGGCATAGTAGACAGTACCCAAGTTAACTTCATGTCAGGTCTATCATTAGTTACCTGTTAACATGTTAAAACAGCTTTCATAATAAAGAGTAAATTGTGAAACTACCTACATTTTAACTTTATAACAAAGTATATTCTGAATAAAATTCACCTAAAAATAATGAAAAGCTTAATATTTTCAGACTGTCTTCTAAATGCTGAAAAAGAAAATAAGGCTACCATACCCCTTCATGACAGCCCACCCTACACTGTAGGGTGACTGATTGATTGATTGACTGATTTTGTGGTACCAGGGATCGAACTCAGGACCTTGAGCTTGCGAAGCAGGTGGCAGAATGTATCTTTTATTTCTATTTTTTTATCCCATTTTACTTGGCCCAAACTTGCTCTACAGAGCCCTATTTTTCCCTTAATTTCTGTTTTCTTCTTACCTTTAATAAATGCGAAACTTTGCCACATTAAAAAGAAAGAAAAGAAAATATCCAATAATTATTTGTAGAGTCAAATGCTCTAATGCTGTACGAGGTTGTTGCATGCTCAAAAAAAATGAAACAGGTGTTTAGAGGATATAATATTCAAAAGGGAGCTGGATATCTGAAAATGTTTGCTAAAGCTGACTGCGTTGATAAAGTATTCATATTAACTTTTCTAGTAATTAGCATTGCAGTTTGTATTAATGCTTATGAAGAATCTGATCCTGTGCTAATTTGTGCAAAGATGTAGAGAGATTTAATGGTTTTCATTTTTTAAAAATATATTTTATTAGTACATATCGGTGATTCATAATAAACGCAATCATTATGGGGAGTTGGTACATGTACATACGTCTTCTTAGTCCTTCTTTTGCATTGGTACGAATTTTGATGAATTTAGAATTTTTTAATTAATCAAAAAGATAAAACATAGCACTTTAAACCATTAAACACCATACAAACCCCAAAGAGTACAAAATTGCATGTTATTGTTAAGTTTTTACTATTCCCACAGCCATATGTTACATATTGTGCAAATTGCCTCACACAGCAAAGATTTGGGATACTGCTGTTATTCCTCCAAAAAATATTTAAAGGTTTAGTAAGCCCCCATATATATAT
>NW_022900923.1:17317555-17341283 GCF_012274545.1 Fukomys damarensis
TATGTATATGTAATTAATGAAAAAGCACTGGTCTAGCAAGTTTGAGACCTGGGCTTGACCAGCAATACCACAAGCAAGGAGGAAAGGAAAAAGCTAACTATTCAAAAGCCTTTCCTGACATCTTACAACTCTGTAACAACCTCTAGATCCATTTCATTCCACAACTATATTAAAATTATAGATAACAGAGACTAAATCTACGCTGCTCACAATGAAAGCCAAAGATCCTCACTCCAAAATTTCACACAAAAAATTTAAGGTCCAAACACCTGTAAAACCACAGGGATATATGTGCTGTGTTTCTAGAGACACAGTTTGTATTAGCTAGATTTTGTAAACAACCCAAATACCCATCAACTGATGAATAGGTAAAAAAGATGTGGTTTTTCTATAGTGGAGTACTACACCAGCCTTAAAGAAGGATAAACTTTAGACATTTATAGCTAAATGGGTGCACCTTGAAGCTATACTCTAAAGTGAAATAAATCAGACACACGTGTAAATATTGCACTCTCTTTGGTGTAAGAAAGTTAAAGTATAAATAGGGACTAGAATGTATAATAGATAATTGAATTAAGAAAAAAGTGTTCAAAAGGAAGGAGGAACTGGAGAGGGAGGTGGGGGAAAGGAAGAAACAAAAGGGGTGAAAAGAAAGACTTGTGGAAAAAAACCTATTAATAGATTTCTAGGGTATTTAAGATTTCCAGATTAAGAAATTCTAAACAATTCTTATTCTTAATCTTATAGGGATTGAACTCAGGACCTTATACTTTCAAGGCAGGCGGCGGCACCATTGAGCTAAATCCCTGGCCCCTATATTATTCTTTTTTGGGGTTTTTCTGCTTTTTGGTGTATGTGTGTGTGTGTGTGTGTGTGTGTGTGTGTGTGTGGTTTTGTTTTTTTGTTTTTTGTTTTTTGTTTTTTGTTTTTTGTTTTTGTTTTTTTTTTTGAGACAGGGTCTATGTAGTTGAGACTGACCTGGAACTCACTTTGTAGGCCAGGTTGGTCTCAACTCACAGCGATCCTCCTGCCTCAGCCTCCTGAGTGCTGGGATTACAGGCATGCACCACCACGCCCAGCCCCTGTATTATTCTTTTATGAATCTTAAAATTGAAACAAATATTTGAGATTTTTTATATATTCAGCATTCTGAAACAGAAAAGCATGCAGAAAATATGGTAACAGTTTAGTGTTTCCTTGCTTTCCCACATGGTTTCAGGGAATTGCTGCCATGACAAAAATTTCCAAATTATTTTGGTGTAACAAGAATGGCTTAAAATAAAAAAATAAAAATTGGTAAAAGACATCATAAAAAACACTGAGTTCTAGTTTAACTAATTTTTCAACATGAAGTGACTAATATTTACTTATATGCCTAACAGTCTCAAGTATTAAGTTTTTCAAATATCTTTTTTCATTTAATCTTTAAAGTCCACTGTAGCCAGTACCATTTTCCCTATTTTTTACAGAGAAAACAATATTCAGAGAACTCATCTAAGGATTACACTGGGAATAACTAGTAAACTCAATTTATAACCACCTCCAGTCTACTTGGACACTAAAACCTATGAAATATTCACAATATCAATTTAATACAGAGTAGACCAAATACAAGAGAAGTATAAGTTTCACTCAAAGTCATGCAGCTTGCTTGTTAATGTCAGAACTTGGATTAGAAGCCAATTTTGCTGACTCTTTGTTTTAGTATCCTTGAACTCCCACTGGATTAATTCACATACAAATTCATCACTGAACCTTTGTAAGATTTTTAAATATCCTTGTCATAATAAAACTATAATTAAAAATGCTTGGCCTGGATCAAGGTATCCATTAACCTTGGGAAGACTATGCAAAATGTTCATGTATACATGCTCATTTAAAAAAAAAAAAAAAATCAGGTACTCAAAGGCTTTGTTGGGGGATGGATAATTAAAACTGACCTAGACATACAGAAATAACTATTGAAAATACAAAAAAGGAGAAATAACTTGAGTGAACCTATATTTCTTCTATATTTATATCAATCTCTGACTCAACAAGACTTTTTCAAGTAAAATCTATGTGCATCAAAATGTCTGAAGAAACAGTACAGTGAAATATCCCCTTTGTCCCATTTCTCAACCCCTAGTTCTCATAATTATCCACCTCCACAGATGAACCTTCCCTTTCCCCCTTTCCCTGCCTTCAAATAAACTGTCCTCTTTTATTTAAAAAAATCAAGCAAGGGCCGGGGATTTTGCTCAGTGGTTCAGGCACCTACCTGCTTTGCAAGCACAAGGACCTGAGTTCTATCCCAGGTACCAAAAAAATAAAATATCAAGCAAACAAACAAAACCCAACTTTACCAAGGACCAGGGATTTAACTCAGTGGTTCCGCCACCTGCCTTGCAAGCACAAGGACCCAAGTTCTATCCCTGGTACTAAATAAATAACAAAACCAAAAAACACCCCAAAGGCCTAGAAGCCAGGCCTGGTGGTACACACCTATGATCCCAGCACTATGAGAAGCAGAGGCAGAAACACAAATTCAAGTCCAACTTGAGCCATTTAGCAGTTTAGAGACCCTCTCCAAAAAAACACTAGGAATCTTTGTAGCTGAAATAAATACCAATCATCCAATAACAGGGGAACAGCTATAGAATACTGAGGTACACACATACTTTGGAACTGTAATGAAAATACATTAAGTTTTTGTTTTTGTTTTGGTACTAGGGATTGAACTTGGGCCCTTGCGCTTGCAAGTCAGATTCCAGAACCACGGAACTACATCCCCAGCCCAAAAATACATTAAGTAACAACAAAACTTTCAGGGTCGGGGATGTAGCTCAGTGGCATAGCATCTGCCTGGCAAGCACGAGGTCCTGATTCCCAGTACTCAAAAACAAAAACTGACAACAAAAACAAAATCCCAAAAAAGCTTTCAGACTCATACATATAATAACATTTATATGAGCAAGAAAAAAAAAACTACTTTTTTTCTTGCTAATCTATATAAATGGAAGGAAAAATATCTGCAAAAATACCCAACTAGTGTAACAGCAATTACATTATAACTGAACAACTTACAAAATGTATATAATCAAGAATTCACTAATTAAGTAGAAAAAAATTGAAAGGCAAAACAACCTAACTTCTGGGGATACAGCAAGTGTGAGGCAGTGATGGGTTTGATCCACAGGACCCAGGAAGGGGAGAAGGGAGTTAAAAGGGGAGAAAGGGGAAGAGGAGGAGGGGAGTAATACATTTAGAATACAATTTAGGATTTCAAAGATGAACTACTCAAACATTTTTCCTTATTAAACTGACCTTTTATACATTTGGATATCTAAATCATCAAAAATTACTACTTATTTCCAAAATTAACCCCCACTTAATTTGGTGGTACTATTGGGGATTGAACTCAGGATCTTGTCTGCTTTGAGACAGAACCTCACTAAAAATAAATTTTCCAGGCTGGCCTCAAACTTTTAATCCTCCTGCCTCAGCCTTCCAGAGTGTAGGTAGCATATGCCACCACACCTAGTCTCTTTGATATTTCTTTTCTTTTTTTTTTTTTTTTTTTTTTTTTTTTTTTTTTTTTTTTTTTTTTTGGTACAGGGATCCAACTTGGGACCCCTTGAGTTTGAGAGGCAGGTGGTGGCACCCCTGATATTTCTTTCAAAGACCAAGTACAGGTTTGTTATGAACCACTTCCATTGCTATGAATTTAGTAAAACCGGGTGTGTAGTGCTTAACCTCTTCATTTGTCTAGTAAAACAGTTCTTAGAGACAACTATAACTGTAGAACAAGCAGAATCAATAACCCATTCTTTATTATAAACAAACACATTTTTTTTACCATAAAGATAGGTCTAAGCTCCGGGCGTGTTGGCACACATCTGTAATCCCAGCACTCAGGAGTCTGAGGCAGGAGGATTGCTGTGAACTTGAGACCAGCCTGGGCTACACAGTGAGTTCCAGGTCAGTCTCAACTATGTAGTGAGACCCTGTCTCAATAAACAAACAAACAAAAAAGATTAGGTCTAAGAGACCATAATAAAATTAGCATTTTCAAAGTTTAATTTTGCCTGGGACTAATAAGATTACTGACATTTAGAAATGGGAAGAAAGGAGCTAAAGGTGTAGGGAAGGTGTGATGGGTAGGGGAAGAACAAAAAGGGAAAAGAAAAAAATGTGAGAGAACGAAAAGATGAAAAGAAAGTGTTTGTAGATGGGGAGGGGAGTAGGGGGTGAAGGGAGGGCAGAGGTAAGGGGAGAAAATGAGAATCAAGACTTGCTATGTAGAGGTACATGATCCCAACAATGAATGTAACTGTACTGTATCCCTAAAATGTACCAATAAACTCAATAAAATTAAAAAAAAAAAAAAAAGAATAACAAGTCAGGCTGGCTGAGGTGGCACACACCTGTAATCCCAACACTCAGGAGGTGGAGGTAGGAAGATCGCCACAAGTTCGAGACCATCAAAGGCTACATAGTGAGTTCAAGGCCAGCCTGATCTACATAGAGACCCTGTCTAAAAACACAAAAAACAGAATGTCACTCTTAAATGATTCTATTGTAGGATAAAATCCCAAAGCAAAGATATTTTTAGAGTCAAAATGTCAGTTAACTGAAGATATTAATCTAATAATTTCTACTTCCTAATTATCTTTCTCAAAACTCGGTTTTTAAAACATTCTCCAGGGCCAGGGATTTAGCTCAGTGGTTCTGCTGCCTGCCTCACAAGTGCAAGAACCTGAGTTCGATCCCCAGTACAAAAAAAACAAAAAAAACAAAAAACCAAACCTTTTCCAAGTTTCTCAAAAGCAGTTTGCCAGGTGCCATGCACATGCCTTTAATTCCAGCACTCAAGAGAGGACAAGGCAGGAGGATCACAAGTTCATACCTAAACCACACAGGATATATATGGTTTAATGAATGTAGTAAACATAGAAAAAAAAAAAAAAAAAATTCAAGGCCGGGTGTGGTGGCGCATGCCTATAATCCCAGGAAATAATAACTCAGGAAAGTTATTAAAATAATCAAATTTTTAATTGTAACAATTATAAAGTACTACTCAGATCTGTTCTATGAACACAGCAACAGCCCTATTACATAGCTAAATTACTCTGCTTGTAAGATTTCATTTAAATTTATCATAATTTTTTTGGGGGGGTACCGGGGATTGAACTTAGGACCTTGCACTTGCAAGGCAGGTAGTGACACCAGTGAGCTAAATTCGCGGCCCTATCACAAATATATTAATATCTCCTCTATTACTTTTCATTTCATATGTCCCTTAAGTAGGAAAATAGAAATTAAAATTATCAAATAGCTACTCTGAGCTAGTTATTCTCTGAAGTTATCATTTTGCACATTTTATAGATGGTTACTTTTGAGGTTCAGAAGCTTTAATGCTCAGCAGGATTAAAACTCACGTCACAAAAACAAAACAAAAAAACAACTCAGGTCACACATGAACTCAAGTGTGAATTGTCCTAGGAGAGAGAATAAGCAAGATTTTATTATCCATAAGATTAAAAATCTTTGATCTCTCCCTGCCTCACCCCTCAAGATGAGTTTTAAACTTCATTATTCTTGACCTTAACGTAATTTTCCAGTTCCCTAGAACATTTCTATAGCAACCAACACACAGGGCCAGTATCATAGAAGAAAAAATTTTTAACTATCTTGAAAAATAAAAAGCTGAAAGCAAGAAATAAAAACATAAGGAACAATATCATTACAGTAGAGCATCAATTAACTTACAGAGGGAGTACAGTCTTAGATTTGAGGAGGTTCAGGGTTTGTCCAATAATGATACTCTGAAGACCTCCCACCCCCTCTAAAGTAATGGGGCCTGAACCCAGGGTCTGATCCCAGGGCCTTCTCACTAAGCTTTATCTCCTTTAAGAGAGGCTCTTCCTAAATCACTGTATTACCAGGGCTGGGCTCAAATTTTTTTCTCCTACCTCAGCCTCCCAGAGGTTGTCCTTAAACCTTTCCTTTAAGTATACTGATGAGAAATGAACTAATAAAGAAAAGCAAGAGCAGGGTGCGGTAGTGCACATCTACAATCCTAGCTCTCTGGGATTTCGAAAGATATGGAAAAAGTTTCTGACAAAACTCAATACCCTTTCTTGATAAAAGCACTCCCCTAGAAAAATAAAAAGTATTCAAGAAATTAGACTAGAGGGGAACTTATTCAACTTCTATTTAAAACATCTATGGGATGATACATTAGAAATCTGCTGTATGTACTGTCTTTTGGTTGAAGCAAATTATCAATAGTGGCTGATAAAGTCAGTAGTCAACTATCAAAAAACCCACACAACTGGGCTGGGGATTTAGCTCAGTGGTTCTACTGCCTGCCTTGCAAGCACGAGGTCCCATCCACATCCAGGTGTTAATGGTGCACATCAGAACAGTGGAACCTCAAATTTTAACTGGCCTCACATATGAATGACTTGGGTTACAACCAGAATTTTAGTTTGAACTTACAGCCAAAGTCTTGAGTTACAACCCGAATGCTGGTCTTTCTTGTGTAGAGTTAATTGAGAAATCCTAGGCCAATGTCTCTAAGGACACTGAGATCTGCCTGGAAGAAAATGTGGCCTACAATTATGCAGGTGAGAGACTTTGAAGGCTATGTAGAGGACCCTGAGCCTTCAACTGACCCTGTGATTAATGACGCTTTCATGATAGCAAGGTCCATAGCCTTGCAGGTAGACTGTGGTGATGCAGAGGAACTCAGGGGAACTGTCTAGAGACCAGCTCCAGCAACTTCTGGCTGAGCAACAGAGACTAAGGAGCTTTCTAAAGAGGAGGAGGAGGTATATCAACAATCAGTGCAGCGAAGTTCTTTTGAAACAAAGGAAAGCCACTTGGCTAAGATGACTCAGTTGGGAGAGCATTAGATTAAAATAAAGGAAATCCTGAAAAAATGGACAGAGCTACAAATATTTGTAGAGAAGACCCACCTTTTCTTTGTAAAGAAAAGGCCAATCACTGCATTCACTTGCTCAATGAAGAAGTCATGTCAGTGTACAGAACAGTGTTAAAGAAGACAGAAACAGACAACCTTAGATCAGTTTTTAGTTCTGACAAGGCTGAGAGCTAGTGAGCCAGAACCAGGTCCTAGTAGGCTACAGACTCTTTCAAGGACAGAAAATACACCAGAGAGCCAGATTTCTGATGTTCTGATAGAAGGGGACCCATCAGAATAACAGGTGCTTTGGGAGGTTCAGAATGTATTTTGGGTATTCCATTATTTCTTATGGGAAAAAGTCTTGACTTACAACCAACTTAGAGTTACAACCAGCCCTCATGAATTAACTGAATTCTTAAATCAAGGATCCACTATAATCCTAACACTCAGAAGGCTGAGGCAGGAGGATCACCCTAAGTTTAAGGTCAGCCAGGGCTATATAACAAGACCCTGGCTCAAAAAATAAAATAAAAAATACAAAGGGCTTGGAGATAGAGCTCAGTGTGAAGGCTCTGGATTCAATCCCTAGTGTAGGGAAAGGTGGGGTAAATAGCAGGCAGGGAAAGGATAGGATAAGGCCTCAGTAAGCTCTCTGGCCTGCCTAGAAAGAGTTAAATCTTTGCTGGAAGAGCAAATTAGTAGAGAGCTGATAAACAGAGCATGGGGAGAATGGGGTGCCCCAGCTAAAGTTAGTTGCCCCTCCTCACCTCCAGTAAAGTACAAAAGAGACAAAGTGGGGAGGAAGCTATACAAGAGAAAAGTCACGTAGTACAGTGGTACCTTGGTTCACAAACAATTCTTTCCATGATTGTGACCATAAACTAAATTTGATGAGAAATGAATCAAATTTCCCCATAAGGCCAATACTGAACCTAACATCTGAATTTGATTCAATTTTCATTCAATTCAGTGTGCAACCAGAATCATGGGGAGAATTTTCAAGAACCAACACACTCACACCTAGACAGTCACCTAAATGTGTATATATTATCCTCTCACTATGTTAACACACTAAATGTACGCATATTCCTTTCCTTAATTGCTAACTCAAACTTGTATATAAGGTCCTTTCTAAGAAAGGCATAAATTCTAAAGATAAGGCCCTGATAAGACAAAGAAAACCAAATGAAGCTCACTCATTATCTGCATGCAGGCAATATTGCTTGAATTAAGGGTCCTAGTGCCTGAAACAGCCATTTATTCAGGTTGTGACAAGCTCTGAAGAAAGGATCTTTCCTGTTACCTAATAAAAGAGGCTGATGACAAAAGTCCTCAGGTAACCGGCTCCAGACAACCTGCCTTCTTCTCATAGGTCTGTTCTTTCTTTCTTTTTTTTTTTTTTTTTGAGACAGGGTCTCATGAAGCTCAGGCTGGCCCTGAACTCACTATGTAGGCTGGTGGTGATCCTCCTGCCTCAGCCTCAAGCGATGGGATTACAGGCATGCGCCACTGTGTCCAGCAACTTTTCTTTCTTTCTTTTCTTTTTTTTTTTTGGTACTGGGGATTGAACTCGGGTCCCTGCGCTTGCAAGGCAGGCCAATGAACCGCTGAGCTAAACCCCCGGCCCCTAACTTTTCTTTCTTTCAAATAAAGTGCTTTTGATTTTTTCCCCTTCTAAACTTTGTATCTTTAATCAATTACTGGTACAAAGTTTATGATTCCCAGTTGGCTGTGTGGTGGTACAGTAGTGCAAGTGCACACCCCTAGATGCAACAGTAATACCACACACACACACACACACACACACACAAAAAAAAAAAAACCCACAGCTAACATCATACTCAATGAAGACTAAAGTCTTTCACTGCTGCTAGTCAACACTGTACTGAAGTTCTAACCAGAGCTATTAGACAAAAAAGAAACAAAAGACACCAAACTGAAAAGAAAAAAGGGAAAGTATCTCTATTCACAGAGGACATGACATTAAATACAGAAAATCCCACAGAATCCATAAGAAAGTTAGAACTAATTAATTGTATTTGGCAAAATAGGGTACAAGATCAGCACATAAAAATGAGTTGTGTTTCTATATATCAGCAATGAACAATCTGAAAAGGAAATTAAGAAAGCAACTTCATTTAAAATAACACTAAAAAGAAAATATTTGGGAACTTAACAAAGAACATGTAAAACTTACACTTTGAAAAACATTTTTGAAAGAAATATTGAGGACATCCGATCTTTTAGTTTGTGAGACCACAATGAAGAGAAATTGTCTTGGATTGCATATACAATATGTAATATGGTTAATGTATAAAAGTAACAAAACTTCCCTTTTTTTAAAACTTTTTTGCTGTTTTGAATTTTTGAGACACAGGCTTGCAATGTAGTTTGGGCTAGCCTTGAACTCATTATATAGCCCACATTGCCCTCAAACTCACAGCAATCCTCCTGCCTTAGCCTCTTGAGTGCTGGGGTGACAGGCATGCACCACTATACCCAGTTATTTTTTTATTATAGTATTTTATGCTATTTTTTATCATAACATAAAAAGGGGCAAGGAGTCCACTGGTTTGCTTGGTTGGACAAGCCTTGATCGGTCTTATTATTGTTCAGAATTATTCTAAATAATTGGAAAATCCCCAGGCAGCTTTTTCACAGAAAGTGATAAACTAACCAAAAATTCATAGGAATTGCAAAGGAACCAGGATAACCAAAATAATCTTGAAAAGGGGGAACCAAAGCCTGAGATTTAACCTTCTTGATTTTAAAACCATAAAGCAAAAGTAATTAGAACAGGATGGTAATGCTTTAAGAATAGACATAGATGTTGGGCTGGAAATGTAGTTCAGTAGCACCATGCCTGCCTTGTAAGCACATGGTCCCAAGTTTGATCTCTGGTGCTGGGAAAAAAAAAATTAATAAAATAAAATTAATAAAATAAAATAATAGATCTATGGAACAAATAAACCAATAAGGGCCGGGGATTTAGCTCAGTGGTTCCACTACCTGCCTCAAAAGTGCAGGTCCCAAGTTCAATTCCTTGTTCCAAATAACAACAATAAAAACAGGGCCAGGGATTTAGCTCAGTGGCAATGTGCCTGCCCAGCAAGCACAAAGTCCTGAGTTTTATCTCCAGTACCAAAACAACAACAACAACAAAAACAAAAATAAACCAATGCATCCACGGTCAACTAATTGTTGACAAGGGTGCCAAAACCATTCAATGGGGGAAAAATGCATTTCCAAGAAATAGTACTATGACAACAAGATAGCCATATGCAAAAGTGTGCCCCTAACTCTCATCGTGTTGAAAAAAAAATGAAGTTGAGAAGAAAACTAAATATAGAACCTGTAACTATAAATTAATGGGTAAATTTGAAAAATGGCACACACTCTTAACATCTTTTTTTTTGAGACAGGGTCTCACTATGTAGTTGAGACTGACCTGGAACTCACTATATGTAGCCTAGGCTGGTCTCAAACTCACAGTGATCCTCCTGCCTCATCAGCCTCCCAAGTGCTGGGATTACAGGTGTGCACCACCACGCCTGTCTCTTAACATTTATCTTAAAGGTTAAGAAAACTGGAACAATTTAAACAACAAAATAAAGTAGTACTGGCTTATAACCCAAAGTATAAAAGACATATTGATATGATGTCTATAATGATAAAAATAAATGACTGTATAAATTTATAGGGAAAGACATAAATCTCTTAAGTGGAAAAATTACAGGTAAATTATGTAGACACTCCACTTTAAGGGACAGCATAAATCTTTAAGTATGGGTTATGTATAGTGATTTCCTTCCTGGCATATCATATGCAAATTGATAAACAAGAGTAACTTTACAATGGAGAAACCTGACAAATACTACCTCAGCCAGGGGATTACACCTCAATATTAATAGTCATAAATCAAGTTGACAGTGATGAGAAGCAAACTTCTACCTCTGGTTTTCTTCTTCCAAACTCACAGAACCACTTTACTCACAAGAAAAAGCATCAAATTCCTTTAAAAGGGCATCCTACAATATATCTGGGCAGTGCCCTCAAAACTGTTAAAATCACCAAAACAAGCAAAGGCTGAGAAATTTACAGCCAATAGGAAGCTAGGTAAATTCATAACTAAATGTAATGTGGCACCCCAGTAAGTGTAATATGGACTAGAAAAGGATATCAGGTAAAAAACTTGAAGAAATATAAATACAGTACAAATTCTAGTAATATAAATATGGTATCAAACTTTAATAGTATCAATATTGGCTCATTAACTTAACAGATGTACCATACTAACATAAGATAAAAACAACAGGGGAATGGGGGGGCCTCCATCTGCTCAAATTTTCCATAAATCTAAAACTATTTCAAAATAATGTCTATTACTAAAAAAGAGACGTGAACAGTACAATTAAGATTCACAACTGGGTTTGTCTAGCTTTGCTATTATAAAACTGTCTCCTTAGGTTTCTTAATCATGTGGTAGTCTGCAAAATCCCTCCCATCCCTGTAGGTACACCCATTTGTGATTTACTTGGTTGCTCTTTCCAAGAAGAGGTGGGGTCTTTTTTCCAACCCTTTAATCTGGGCCATGCATTGTATGGGTGGCCTTGATTTACTCTGAACAGTTGCATGCAGTAGAAGTGATGCCAAGAGAGCTCCTAAACCCAGTTCTCTAAACAGATCTTGCAGTTTCTATACACTCCTTTGGAATAAGAGGAAGCCTAAACTAGCATGCCTGAGAATTAGAGCACATAGGAAAAGAGAAGTCAAGTGTGGTGGCACATGCCTATAATCCCAGCACTGAGGAGGCTGAGGCTTGAGGATTAGCTGAGTTCGGGGCCAGCCTGACCTACATATTGGAAACCGTGTCTCTAAAAAAAAAACAAACAAGCAGCCAAATCAGGCATTGTAGTACACAACTGTAATCCCAGCACTAGGGACACTGAAGCAGGAGGATTGCCACAAGTTTAAGGCCAACTTGAGCTACACAGTCAGCGCAAGGTCAGCCTGAACTACAAAGTGAGACCCTATCTCAACAACACCCCCCCAAAACAAAACAAAAATACATAGCCCCAATATGAGCAGTCAGAAAACTGAAGTTACACAAGTAGCCTCCGGGGAGAATCATTCAACTAAAGCAATCCATATTACTGACTCTCAGAACTCTAAGCAAATAAAATGGTTGTTTTAAATCACTAAATTTTAGGGTGGTTTGTTATTCAGTAATAGATAGCTGGTAGTTGTTTACATAATTGGCATGATTTTAATTTTTAAATTCCATCTTAACCTACTTAGGTATTTATTTGTAGTACTAGGAACTGAACCCAAGGCCTTCATACTTAGCTACCTCCCCAGCACTTTTTTTCTTTTTTTAATTTAGAGATAGGATCTTGCTAAACTGCTAAATTGCCCAGGCTGGGCTCTAACTCATGTTCCTTCTGCCTCAGCTTCCTAGAGTGCCAGAATTACAGGCACTGACCAATCATACCATGCCTGGGGCTCATTTTAATCTTTTGAGAAAACAATGCTGAAGATAATATTGACATTGGAACAGAATTTAAAAGGTTCTCTGAAATGTATTTGATCTCAGCCAAAATGCCGAGAAGCAATCTTAAAAGAATTACAACCTTTTTCATAAAGTAAATGATCCTCTTCTTTTGAGGTACTAAAATTAAATTACCTTAAAAATCACATTCCCAAATTCAGCTTTACAATCCTGTGCCCCAAATTATCAGTAACTAAAAGCAAAATGCCACATTTTCTAAAGTACAATATGGACAATAAAGCCCTCGATTTAAAATACATACCACTTATGCTCAATTTAAGTCAACTACCATTTATTATATTCTAAACTCAACAGTCTTATAATTGTCATCCACACAACTGTCCTCTGTGCTGATGTGCCAAAGCCGCATTACTGCACACAGTGATAATGATTCTTATGTTCCAAGCTAGATGTTGTCAATCCTTACTGGAAATCCAAAGACTGAAGTTTCCTTATCATCACCTCAGACATCTTCAGCAAAGTTACACTTGCTTTCAACCTACCTACCTACCTACAAATGTGCTAAATAAGTACCAAATATTTTCCCCTAATATCCTAAAACTGTGGAAGGAAAGAGGATCTGGCTATCATTTAGTTATAGGTTATCACATTTGACTTTCTAACAATGTTTTGAAATAGATACTATTACCTCTACTGATGAAAAAAGTAAAGAAAATGAATAATTCATCTTACCTTAATCTAGTCACATCTGAACTCAAATCTGTGTAACATGAAACCTGTATTTTTTCCATCATAATACAACTGCTTTCTAACTTCAGTGCCTGTAATTATACTTCTTTAAAAAAGTTTATTTTCATTAGTGCGTATTATTCTTACAAAATACTGATTTTAATTGGTCATTTTCATAAAACATATTTTGCTCTTATCCTCCTTACTACCCTCTTATACTCCCCCTTATTCCTTTCCTTTTGTCTAACAGTCTCTCACATCTACTGTCATGTCATTTTTTTTTTTTTAAGATTCCACTTATTAGGGAAAACATGCTATAACTGTCTTCCTAAGTCTGGCTTATTTTGTTTAACAGAACACTCACCAGTTCCCCACTTTTCTGCAAACGATATAATTTCATTCTTCCTTATGGTGAGTAATACTCCACTGTATATACCACATTTGCTTTATCCATTCACCTGTATTATACTTTTTAAATAATTATAGTAGTCTGTCATGTTAAAAAAACTAAATTAAATAATACTTGTTTAAGATTTAAATAGACCACAACTGGTTTATATGTTAGCAATTCTAGGAACTTATTTATTTATAGTTCTAGGAATCAAATCCTGAGTCCTCTACATGCTAGGCAAGTGTTCTACCACAGAGCTATACCCCCACCTCCATGACTGGTTTTGTGTAGGAATTCAGGGACTGTGTAAGCCTACTTGTTCATGGAGAAACAAAAATTTAAAACCATGCTGTAGCAACTACTGCACTTATTCTATTTTTATTTTTAAAATAAAAGATGATGATTTACTTGAAGGTAGGAGAAAGGGGGAAGAGATGTGGACAGCTACTCTGGAAAAGTAGGGAATATACAGAAGGGAAATACTCTCGTATATTTTGAAGGGCTAGGGATTTAGCTCAATGGTTCCACCACCTGCCTCACAAAAGCAAGGGCCTGAGTTCCATCCCTGGTACCAAAAACAAAAAACAAAACACACAAAAAAAGAAGTTAGCCGGAGATTTAGCTCAGTGGTTTCACTGTCTGCCTCTCGCACTTATTTTGAAAAGAATCACAAAATAACTTCATTTTGAGCAATTCATTGGAATACTTCATTGAGTGAGTAGGTGACTAAAACATAAATATATGCTTTTTATGATAAATTTAATATGAACTGTAACATACTTCCTTAAGACTTCTTGTGGCACCTTGTGGCTTTGATTAATTCTAAAATTGGGCTACTGGGCAACAAAGAGAAAATATGCAGAATAAAAAAAAAAGTAAGCTGAATCTCAGCACTTGAGGGACCAAGGCAGGAGGATCACTCCAAATTTGGGGCCAACCTGGGTCACATAGTGAATTCAAGGATAGCCTGAACTACACAGTGACCCTTGTTTCAAAAGTTGAAAGAACAAAAATCTCCAAACAAAACAAAAACATGTGAGCAAATAAATGCAACATGTTTCTATAATATTTCTATATTACTAAATACACTGTCTCTATAATCTTCTGGCCAAGGCTTCACATCATTTTCATAATTTGCTTATTTTTATGGATTGTGCCCTACAGAATTTCCAGAAAATAATGTCCAAGTGACTTTCAATTCCAAGTAGTACTTGAAAAATAAGGTCACAAGAAGTGAAAGCTGGTCTGGTGGTACATGCCTGCAATTTCAAGACTGATGCAGGAAGATCTCAAGTTAAAAGCCAGCTTAGAACATTTAGAGATGCTGTCACTGTTCAAATGGGAATGGGAACAAAGGAGAGAGGAGGAAGGAAGGAAGGGATGACGAAAAAAGTGAAAATAGAAGGAAAAAAATAGAAACAAAGCTTTTGTACATAGGGAGGGGAGGAGAGGGGGAAGTGGGATAAAAGAGGCGGGATGTACTACTATGTATAGGTGCAAATTCCCTATGATGAGTGTTATTATTATGTATGCCTAAAATGCACCAATAATGTTTTACTATGGGGAGAAAAAAGAAAAAAAAAAAAAAGAAGGCTGGGGATATAGCTCAGCGGTACAGCATTTGCCTGGCAAGTGAGAGGCCCTCAGTTAGATTCCTGTCCCCCCCAAAAAACAAACAAAAACCCAAAAACATTTCAAGACATTCAAAGAAAAAGAAAAGAATTGATTTTTTACGTTACATTTGTAGGTTATTTTTGTATGCAGAATTTCATTCTGAAGAGTTTAAAAGAATGAATGAAAATTACATAAACTCCAAACAAAAGGTTATAGCTACAATGAATCTCACTTATATTAATACTTCCATCTTTCCATAAAGTAGTTTAGAACAGGAATGTCAACTGTAAAAGATGTTCTGATGATTCCCAAATAGCTGCTACTATTAGACAACTTAGTGATTTGTCACTACTAGGTCAGGATGAAATATAGGACACTTCCTTCAAAATACGTAATGACAATCTTCAAGAGATTAAATTCATGCTTAAGTTTGTGTAGTATGTGTGGCAGGGAAAAGGGAATAGAAGAGTCTGATACAAGTTGTACAATAAGCAGTAATATACTTTATGCTTTAGTAAAAAATAAGGACTCCAGTTTTTCTTTAAAAAAAACAGAAACAAAAACAAGACGGACATGGTGGTGCATGCCTGTAATCCCAGCACTCGGGAGGCTGAGGCAGGAGGATCGCTGAGTTCAAGACCAGCCTGGGCTACATAGTGAGTTGCAGGTCAGTCTCAACTACATAGTGAGACACTGTCTCGAAAAAACAAAAACAAAAACAAAAAAAAAAGCAGTTGGTCCCACTCTTACTCTATCCCTGCATCTTTCCTCTACTTCTCTATAAGCTTTAATATGTTAATTTCCTCAGGGAGGGTCTTTCCTGATCATTTTATTTATTTATTTTTGATGCTGGAGATCGAACTCGGGACCTTGCACTTTTGAGGCAGGCAGTCGAACCACTGAGCTAAATCCCTGGCCCCTGATCATTTATTTTAAATTAATACCCTAATCCCAATCCCTCCCTTACCCTTTTGTACTCCACAATAAAATAACATTTTCAAACAAGAAAACTGACTCAGGTAATGGATCAAGCCAAAGAACTCTAACAATTAAAAAAAAAAGTTATACAGAAAGCCTCACTTTTGGAGGGGTGGGGGTTGAAACAGGGTCTCACTATGTAATCCAGGCTGGCCTCAAACTCATGATGATCCTCTTGCCTTTCCTTTGCAAGTGCTGGCATTATAGACATTCACTGCCATGCCCAGGCTTATGTGCACTTAAAAGCTTTTAGTAAACTTAATGAGAGGCTAGATTCAAGCAGAGTGACAGTTTTAACAACAACATTTGAAAACTTGCTATCAATAGGTAACTAATATAAAGACTGGCATATAAAATATGGGTTTCAAAAGCAGTAATTACTGGACAAGCATTTCAAATTGAAGATTAAAATCCAGATGTTTGCTTGGTGTGGTGGGATGTACCTGTAATCCAGTACTGTGGAGGCTGAAGCAAAACTATGGCAAGTTAAGAGTTAACCTGGGTGACTTGGCCAGATGCAAACTCAAAAAATAAAAGTGCTGGGGATGTAGCTCACTGTGAAGGGCCTGAGTTTAATCCCCACTGCCAAACAAAACAAAACAAAACAATGTTTAGCAGAAAATGTGGATGGGGAAAAAAAGGATTTTGAAGCAAATGTACCCAGTATACAAAAAAGGTCAAATCAACCATATAGTGCATGGCTAGTTTTAGCAAAAAACTCAATATAAAAGTACAGTTTATTTCAAAAGAAAAGCAAGAAATTGAGATGAGGCCCTCCATTTTTCCAGTTGTAGTCACTTTATCATCAGCAGTGTAGGACAATACAATCTTCCATTGTAACCAATTTGGATTGTACAGATCAAAGTGTAATGTGAATTTTCTTCTTCTTCTTCTTTTTTTTTGAGGCAAGGTCTCACTATGTAGTTCAGGCTGGCCTTGAACTCACTATGTATCCCAGGCTAGCCTCAAAATCACAGCAATCCTACTGCCTCGGCCTCCTGAGGGATGGGATTACAGGTGTATGCCACCACGTCCCGTTTAGTTTGAACAGAATTTAAGTGCAATTTGGTGTTAGTAAACAATTGTGGATACCCAAAGCATTCAGTTAAATACCACTCACCTTTACCAGCCCCAAATCATATTAGCACTAGAAATCTTTTTTATCTTTTGATAACACCTGAAGTGACTAACCTTCAACAACTGAGTTTCTCTCTGTACAGAGAAAACAGCTATAAGATAAATTTCCTCATTTGAGATTCTGTGTCACCACACACACACACACACACACACACACACACACACACACACACACACACACACTGGCAACTGAACCCAGGGCCTTAGCTCTGGGCTATAACACTAGTACTTTTAAAATTTTAAGACAGGGTCTTGCTAAATCATTAAATTGCCCAGACTGGGCTCAAATTTGTAATCCTCTGGCATCACCCTCCCAGAATGCTGAGATTACACGCATGCATTAGCATACCCAGCTTTCATTTTTAATTCTAATTAATGAATAATAAATTTACTAAATCTGTAGTGATAGCTTGTATAAATTATAAGGCTACTGTAAATTACATAATGTATAATCAAATGGTCATCAAAAACCTTTTAAAAATGATTAGCAAATTCAACCAGTGGTGATCCAATTAAGAGAACTACAGGAGATCTAGGTTCTAACTCCAATTCTACCAACTGATTGGCTCGAAAGCTGTATATCCTAAATATTTTTAAAGTTTAGAGAAAAAAATAAAGTAAAATGATTTTAAGGACAGAGAGTCAAGTAAAAGATACTATTATAAAAGGAAACCTTACTACAAAGCCTAGACACTCAGTTCTTTAGGAGAATGGTGTATTTTAAATTATGCTGTATAAATGAGCTGACACCACAAGCAACAAAACAGCTGTTAAAGCACTGAAAATGTATGCCTAAGGACAAATTAAGACTATGGAAATAGGTACACTCTCTGTGACAATAAATATAAATAGAAAAATGAAACCCAAACATGTGCTTTCCAGTGTGGTAGTCAGTAGCCATGTGTGGCTAGTGAGCCTTTGGAATGTGCTGGTATGACTGAGGAATGAAATTCTGAATTTTATTTGCTTAAAATTTAAATGTATCCAACAATATATTATTATTCAGTAGTAAAATGAAATGAGCGGTAAAGCCATGAAAAAGGACCCTTAAATGCATACTGCTAAGTGAAAGAAACTAGTCAGAAAAAAGAGCTCCTTTAACAGTCTCTGTTTTGGGAGAGACAAGCATAGGGCCAACATGAAGGTTTTATTCATTAAAAAAAAAAAGCCAGGTGTGGTGGTATAAGACTGCAGTTCCATGGGCTGGGGATTTGGCTCAGTGGTTCTGCTGCCTGCCTAGCAAGCACAAGGACCCGAGTTCAATCCCCAGTAACGAGGGGGAAAAGAAAAAAAAAAAAAAAAAAAAAGACTTCCCTTCCAGCTACGTGAGTTCATGGGTGTGAGATGAGCCCAGCAACAAAGTGAGGCTCCTACCACCAAAGAGTAACTCAGCAAGGATTAAAAAGTACCCCTCCTACAAGGATTAAAAGCTAAATACTCTCAAAGATTGTATGAATAAAAGTCATAAGGTTTTAGTCATAGATATCAAAGAACTTAATATAGTTCTAAAAATCATCTCCTAATGTAACCTGAAGTTAAGACTTTTGTTTATATTTCTTTTCACCAGGCTTCGTGGACTATACCTGTAATCCCAGCACTGGGGAGGCTGAGGCAGGAGGACTGCTGGTAGTTCAAGGCCAGCCTGGGCTACACAGTGAGTTTCAGGCTAGTTTAGACTACATAGCAAGACCCTGACTCAAAAATTAAAGGGATTTAGCTCAGTGGCATCAGGCCTACTTCACAAGCTCAAGGTTCTTTCTGAGTTTGATCCCTATACCAAAAAAAAAAAAATACCCCAAAACAAACAACAACAAAAACAATCGTTTGACTTACTTTCTTTTCTTCTGTACATAAAGAAAAACTAAAAGGCACAAGTTCTATATGTCTATTAGTTGCTCACATTTGAACAGAACATTAAATTTTAATTTTCAAAACTGAATTTAAAAAACACAAATCAGTCAGAGAATGTGAATAAAACTCTTGTATTCAAAACTAAAATCACTGCTATAATCTTAGAACTTGAGAGGCTGAGGCAGAAGAATGGCAGTAAGTTTGAGGCCACCCTGGGCTACATAGCAAGTTAAAGGCCACTCTGAACTACACAGCAAGACTCTGTCTCAAATAAACAAAACAAACAAACAAAAAAACACCCCCACACACACCAAAAGCAAAACCAAAATTTTAACTTTCCTTTCACAAAGTGCCCCTAGGTAGCATGTATACTGTACTTAGGCAGTGCAAAGAAATGGCTGGCTTTTTATTCTTAATCACACCCCAAAGGTTTTTATATACTTTCAATTGTACACAGTGTTCTTCCTCAATCTTGTCTCAAAATAACTTTATTTAAATCCAGAGATTAAAAAATAGAATGGGTGCCAGGGATGTAGAGGAGAGGGGAATCTTTTGGAATTAGAGGTGGTAACTATACAATATTACAAATGTACTACTAAATGCTGCTGTTCACTTTGACATGGGTCATTTGTATGAATTTCATCTCAAAACAAAATTTTTTTTACATTGCTGGGCACAGAGGCTATCTGTAATCCCACCTCTGAGAGGCAGAAATAGAAGGATCATAAAAGTGCACTCTGGTTAGGGGAACTGAATGACTTAGCAAGAGTCTGTCTCAAAAAAACCAAAATGGGTTGGGACTATAGTTGTAAAGGCCTTAGGTTATCCTCCTACTGCTCCCCTCACCCCAGACAAAATTGAGCTCTTTAGAAAAAACAATGCCACCATATAGTTCAGTAGGAGAGCTCTGCAAAGTGCTGTGAGGGCTAGGTTTGATCCTCAGCACCAGTCCCCACACCCAACACAAACAATCCCCACATAGCTACCACGTTCAAATGCTATTTAGACCTTAAGAGATTTTTAGACAAAATGCAATATAAATTATTACCACATATACACAACTATAATCAGTGAGAGGTATAACAATGTCAACTGAAAACACTGCTTCATAAGTGTCAAAAGAATACTGGTGACGTACATGTGTAAATAATCTCAAAGAAAAAGTAAATGAGCCTTAAGCATTTATTCCTCTGTGACAGAAAGTAATTTCACACAGTTCCAAACTGTAAAGTGAATTCAAATTTTGGGAAAATTCTCCAAACTAATCCATCAGGAAAACATGTAGTATATCATCTATTACAAAAGCACACAAGTAGTAGATGAGATGCTACATGTTTTCCTCATGGATTAAACAAAAGCATACAAGTAGCTGGGCCTGGTGGCTCACACCTGTAATCCCAGAAGTAGGGAGGTTGACGCAGTTGGATCACTGTGAGTTCCAGACCAGCCTGGGCTACATAGCAAGTACCAGGTCAGTCTCAAGTACATACTGAGACCCTGTCTCAAAAAACAAACAAACAAAAACAACAAAAGCATACAAGTATACTATGTTAGAAGAAAACAAATGCAAGTATGACCAACAGCAGATAGAAATGAATGTTGTCTAATATCTTGGGTATGCCCGAAACATCACTGTGAGGTATACCTCACACTGAAAATGTAAGGAATACCTTAAGAAATCTATAATAAGGGGGCCGGGGATTTAGCTCAGTGATTCTGCTGCATGCCTCACAAGTGCAAGACTTGAGTTTGATCCCAGGTACCAAAAAAAAAAATAAAAAATAAAAAATAAATAAATTTTGATATATATATATATATCAAACTCTAGAAAAAGAAAAATGTCTGACAAATTTTTCTTATAACCTTCGAGGACAGCCCAAATCCAGCCCAGACTTCAGGATTAAACAGAAGAAAAGGAGATATTTAAGTAGATCCTAGGGAACAAGCTGATTTCAAAATCTATGGCTATTATGGTACAGGTTAGTGGTGGCAAACCTATGGAATGGTGCCCCAGTGGGTTGTTTGTATCATTGAAAGCTCTAACCGGTTCACCATGACGGGTATAAGCCAATTTAGAGAGTCCAATTCTGAAGAATACCTAACCCTAAGCATAGAAAGGGCCAAATCTAAACCAGGTCAGAGTCCCTGCCAGAGAACATCTGATCAGAGGTGTTCACCAAACAGGGATCACGTATCAGTTTATTTGTCACTTTGTTGGATGGTGCCCACTTTCAAGAGACACATAAGAGTAAAACTGATTAACTCCATCATACTCCACATCAAACTCTAATATCTGAGGTGAAAAATACTGCAGAATTCTAAGTGATCATGGCTTTTAAAATTATAAACAAATTGCAAACATTATCTGACTAAACTGTCAGTTAACACTACTGAAAGTTCTTAGTTATTTTAAATTTTTCATCAAGTGCTTCAAAGGTAAAATTTAGCAATTGTTTACATAACAAATTAAAGCTGTAAAATAACTGTAGTGATGCCACAATCTATCCTATTATATAAACGGTACGAATTTATTTCACAGAGCTCAGTTCTGCTAAAAACAAAAATATTCTTTTCTGATTCACATGAATTAATACTTTCTTGGTCATGTAAATGAATATTTGGCAGGTCACAAATAATAGAAAATTAGGGCTAATGCCAAGCACAATATTACAAAACATAGCTCACAGTTTAAAAAAGTCTGTTAACACAGAAGATCTTTCAAAGTTTAACAATGACATTGATGGTGGCAGCAGGAAAGCATCTAATTTGTACCATAAGCCTTGGGATTAAGTAAGCTCTTTTACTTATTAATTATATGACCTTTTTGCTATGTTAGTTACTCAGCTTCTCCTAGCCTCAGATTCTTCATATGTATAAAGACAATACCACCAATTCTGCAGCATAATGAAGAGGATTAAATGAGATGTTTCTATTCACTCAACAAATATGCTCTGAAACACTGTAATTTTTTTACATACAAAATTACTCTTGCCAGTCAATCCAAATGAATTAAACATACATTAACTTCTTTGTTTTAACTTTCTTTTCTTTCTTTCTTTCTTTCTTTCTTTTTTTTTTTTTTTTTTTTTTTTTTTTTTTTTTTTTGAGGCAGGGTCTCACTATGTAGTTGATACTGACCTGGAACTCACTATGTAGCCCAGGCTGGACTCGAACTCACAGCGATCCTCCTGCCTCAGCTTCCCAAGTGCTGGGATTACAGGCGTGCACCACCATGCCCGGCTTTTTTTGGTTTTTTGAGACAGGGTCTCGCTATGTAGCTGAGACAGACCTGGAACTCACTATCAGGCTGGTCTCCAACTGACTGGGATCCTTCTGCCTCAGCCTCCCGAGTGCTGGGATTACAGGCATGCACCACCACGCCCGGCTATTTTTAACTTTTAATATTAACAAGAGAATGTAAATATAATTCTTAAATTATGGTTCCCAAACTTCTTAGGAAATGTTTAAATTACTACTTGAGAAAATCTGGATTGAAATGAGACTAAGCACTAATATTGATATAACAATCGGGGAATCACATCTTTAAACAATTTTGATATAAAATCAAAAAGTAAAATAAATTTCCATGTGAAAGTTTTCCGACATTCAAAACACTGTTAGGCATAAAGTACCTAAAGTGTATCCACTATACTTCAAATCTTCAGCGTTCATAAAATTACCAGTCTTTTCACCACCAATTCTTGCGGAAGAACTAGAACTAGACTAGTGCTGTTAATTAAAACTTATCACCTGACAATGCTTTTAATTATGACAGACATGGATGGATTCTAAATAGAAATTCACCCTTAAAATGGTTGAAGGATATTAACTGTGCTACCTTCTCTGCACGGTCATTTTTCTTTTTAAGAACTTGAACTAAAGCCCTTACAATGAGAGACGCTGCAAATGAATATTAAACAGAGGAAAGCAATTTTTAAAAAGTAGTTGTTTTTTGCTAATTCTAAGTATTGAAATCTTATAAAATATGGTTTAGAAATCAAGTCTCAAACTCACAGGAAAAGGTTGGTCTTGAATAATTTTAGGACAAATTACTGAAAGGGAAAACTAGAACACAAGAAATTCTATGGCTGGAGATGAACTTGAAGAAGCGTAGTTTACGCTAATGCTTCTTGCAGTACACATTAATAATTCAAAACAGGTCGTTTGAAGAAAAGTTCTAGTCAAACGTTACAATTTGTCTCCGCGTTGCCAGTAAGTGGCTTTGTTTCTAGTTTCACGGACTATTCTGGGATGTCAAGAGTTATACCAGGACTGCTCGGAGGAGCCCTTGTTTCAATCCTCCCTCACCAGGGACGCGAGGGGCACTGTTTACAGCGAACTGATGCTTAGAGACGTCTGCAAAGACCCAGCCCTCACCACTCCATCCTCTGCCGATAACCACATTTTGTGTGTTACTGCAGCACTTTTTTCCTAAGACACCTGCACACTCAAGTTCCCCTTCGCCGACAGGAGAGAGAAGACTGGGCTCCGGAGGAGCGGACACCGTAAAACCCACTCGGCCAGGAGGGGCAGGGAAGGGAGCAGCCCCGCGGAGCCGACAGCCGAGGCCGCGCCTGTTTACGGACGCCTGCGCCTCCCCCACCCGCCG
>NW_022900923.1:17341612-17395640 GCF_012274545.1 Fukomys damarensis
AGCGCCGCCTCCAGCCCCCCACCTGCTGCTGCCGAGGCCGCTCCTGCAGCAGGGGCCATCTTGTTGGTCGGCCTCCTCTTCCTCCTCCTCCTCCTCCTCCTCCCCGTCCTCCGCCGCCCCGTCGCTCGTTGTCCTCGTCTCCTTCCTCTTCCTCAGACTCCGGACCGCCCCGGAGACTGTGGCGGGGAACGGGGCGAGGCTCCTCCTCCCGGGGGCGGGGCCTGATGAGGGCGGGGCTGGCGCGAGGAGCAAAACTCTGAGTCACCGGCCCAGACGCCCGGGCGGAGCCGCGTCGCTCCGCGCCCGCCCGCCGCCCCCACACGCTGGGAGCCGGGAGCCGGTACCCGCGTTCGCCCTGCCCGCCGGCGGCAGCACCTTGGGCCCTGGCTGCAAGGATGAGTTGGAAAATTGTTGTGGTTTCCTTCCAGTCTCGTTATCTCCACTCCTGTGGCTTGCTCAGCTCTGCCCCCTACCTCTGTACTCTACTTCTTTTCCCTCGTCCTACACACTACGGTTTTTTTTTTCCTTCGTTTTTATCCAGATTCTCCGTCACACCAGTTTTGCTCGCGTCACCTCCCCCACAGAGGACCCAAAGAGTTCAGCCTCCCAAGACAGTGGACCACCCCAAAGACCTGACTGGTCATTGCTCCGAAATCTCTCTCCAGCTCTCTCCAGAACAATATGAGGGTGACAGGAAAAGATTCCACTAAAGAGCTGGAGGATCTAAAAGCTAACTTTTAATCCTTTAGAAAATGGGCTGGGGGGAATGGGAGACATCTCCGAGGCAATTTGGAAGCCTAGCCAAATTACTGCTTTTGAGTTTCACTCTGTGGATTCCAACCTAACTCCTGCCTCAGCCAGAGGAATGCGGAGATTACAGGCGTGCGCCACCTGATTATGGAATTCTTTTACTGCCCCACCGTATTACTTTCAGAATAAATGGTCTAAATAAAGAACTGCCAAACAAACACCCTTAATACTCTGTACTCTGCACTTTGCTTCAAGTCTAGGGCGAGAGAGCAGAGAATTTGTTCTGGCCTTTCTTTACAGTGCACATCATTACGATTACCAAGAAAAAGTATGCTTCTGTCTCTAACTTGATAAAGTGTATCCCTGTAATATAGTGTTTTTATATTTGTAAAACATATATCACGCACTTTTCTAACTTAGCAAGGAAAGCTTCTTTTTAGTTGGTAACACCCACTAGAATTACAGCTTCTTTTTAAAAGACTTACTGATCGAATTTGCTGCCTTTGAAGTGAGCTAAATCTGTCATCCCTTCAATTTACGAAACGTACTAATCTCTGCTTCTCTGAAGTTTATGTGCTCTCAGTCACCTACACAAAATGGCTATCTGGCAAGATTAAATAGAAAATTCCAGAAATTTATAACTTTTAAATGACTTGTTGCAGTACACTGGTGTAGTTGTCCTATTTTATCATTAATTGTTGTTGCTCTTACTGTACCTTGGAAATTAAATTTTATCATAAATATAGGAAAAATCATACAAGGTTCAATCCTATCCTCGGTTTTAGGTACTCAGAGAACATCTGGGAGCATACCCGGCAGGGAGGGAGGGGGTTGACTTCTGTAGTGAGCCCAGTCTTACAAAAAATAAATTTCTAGCTACCACAGAATTAGGCTAGCATTTTAATTTGAAGGCCAGTTCTTAAAAAGGCTTTTCCTCAGACAACCAGGCCTCTATCCCCCGCTAGGAAAAATAGATTAATCTGTTCCTCCTGCTTTTCCTCCTCCTCCCTTCTCACTCCTAGGGAACCTTCCACAACAGAAAGTTGTAGCTGCTGTTGCTATGCTATGTGCCAACTTCCCTGTTTAGGTGAAACAACTAACTCAACTTCCATTACAAGCAACCTAGACAATGCAATTATTTGAAATATTAATATTGTACCTCAGTTGGCAAAGACTGTTCACAGTTCCCTGATAGGATTTTTAAAGTTAAGTGGTTTTTTTAATGCCAGCAATATTTCCGTTAAAAATTAAAAACAGAGGTGTTGCTCAGAATACCACCCCCACGCCCCAGCACTGGGGATAGATCGAACTCAGGACCTTGTGTGTGCGAGGCAGGCTCCAAGCCTCTGAGCTACATCCCTGGCCTGGAGTTCATTTTAATATAATTAGGGAAAATTTGACAGAAAAAGAAAAGCAGCTTTGAAGAAACAAGGATTTAAAATAAAGACTAATCTGTGAGAAGTCATTTATATGTTGTGGTTATACTACAAATATAAGATACAGGGCCGGGGATGCAGCTCAGTGGAACTGCACCTGCCTGCCAAGCGGAAGGTCCTGAGTTTGATCCCTGGTACAAAAAAGAAAAAACAAAAACAGGATAATTTGCCCTTTGAAATTTGGATCTGTTGAGAAGGAAAATAATGTGATTATTCAGCAAGGGGACAAAAAAAAGTCTGAGTTTTATTCTTAACAACTATTTTAAAAATTTTAACTAGTGAGTTGAGCTCTCTTTTTCCTGATCTTGTGGTTTTAAAAATTGTGTTTATGATTGTTGTAGTATTGAGATTTATTGTATATTTATTGTATTTACAGTATAAATAAGATTGAATGAGACATTATGTTGTTTTCAAAGTACATTAAAAAAGGAAAAGTTGGGCGTGATGGTGCATGCCTTTAATCCCAGCACTCGGGAGGCTGAGACAGGAGGATCACTGTGAGTTTGAGACCAGCCTGGGCTACATAGTGAGTTCTAGATCAGTCTCAACTACATAGTGAGACCCTGTCTCAAAAAACCAAAAATAAATAAAATGTATACTAGATAGTTGGGAAATGGGCAAAAATGTTCAAATGTGAAAGGGAACAAGAGAGGAAGGTGGGAGAAAGGAAGGAAGGGACAAGAAAAAAAGGAAATAGAAGAAAAAAATGGAAACAAAGCTTTTGTACATAGGGAAGGGAGGGAGCTTGAGATGGGGAGGGAATGGGAAAAAATGGAGGTGAGATGTGTGATATACATGTGCAAATTCCCCAAGGTGAGTGTTATCATTATAACACTAAAATTTATCAATAAATATTTTGCTATTAAAAAATAACTGCTCTAGAATGTTGTCAGCCTTTAGCATTGTTTGTCATTTAAGGCTAGAAAACACCTTAGTTACTCACTTATTTCATACACATAGAACGTAGAAGTTTTATAAGTAAAAATCTTCATTCTAAATCAGTCATGGTACAGTACATGCCCATAATCTCAACATTCTTGGAGGCTGAGCTAGAAGGATCAAAAATTCAAACCCAACCAGGCAATTTAGCTACTTAGGAAAACCTGCCTCAAAATACGGAATAACAAAAGTGTTGTATATGTAGCTCAGTGTGAAGGCCTTGGATTCAATCTCCAGTACTGAAAAAGTCTTCATTCTAATGTCACAGAATCTAACTTCTGACAGTGGTGATACAATCATAATAGATGTGTATAAAAGTATAATCATCTGCCTGCCTCGCAAGTACAAGGTCCTGAGTTCGATCCCCAGTACCCACCCCAAATAAAGAAAAGAAAAAAAAGGATAATCATCGCACCAATCATGATGGTGCACACCTGTAATTCTAATACTCCAGATGCTGAGGCAGGAGGATTGCATGGAGTTCAAGGACAGCCCGGGCTATGTGGAGAATTTTAGGCCAACCTGAACTGCATAGCCAGACTATCAAAAAGAAAAAAAAAAAAAAGATAATCAGCTCTCAATTTGTCACATCCGAGATGAAGGAGAACAAGGGATAATAAATTCAATGTTATGCAAATAGTTTGGTTGACTTTTAAAATCTGGTTAATCTACAGCTAGAACCTGAAAAATTTCCAGTATAATCTGTAAAGGGGAGGAAATAACATCCTCTTACACTACCCGCACACAACATAGAGTACTGGAACTGAGTCAGTTGGCTCTCCCAACTGCTCTAGGTAAAGATGGGAATCAAACAGTTCTCTGTCCTTACTACCCTCCCTGCCACCACCCATAGATTCTCCAGGACCCTCTACTCGCTCCCCCAATCCACAACATTGCAACTCTTCTATATTTAATGTTCGTTGAATAAAACTCTTGGTTTTGTTTTTTGTTTTGTACCAGGGATAGAACTTGGGAACTTGTGCTTGCGAGGCAGGAGGCAAAATCACTGGGCTCAATCCCTGGCCCTGAAATAAAACTTTTGAAAACGAAAAGAGAAAGAGGAAGATATCCTAAGCAATTTCTAGTGTCTACCTTCAGAGTCCTGTTCTAAACCAGGTGCATAAGCATAAGGCCTAAGGGGTTGCCTTAGATTATCACACGGTACCTCAGTTCTAAGATTTCTAGAGATACAGTGAGGACCCTTGTAGATCTGATTAAAAAACAGACAGGTGTTTTGGAGCCGTACATGAAATTGTTTCTAAACACTTGCCTTCCGTGAAGGCCTCCAGCCCAGCACTGAGCATGCTCGAACTTCAACCAACACCTAAGACTTTCGCAGGATGATAGTAAACGGAATAAAGCCTTTTTATCCTTTTCTTCCTTTTTGCTTTTTTGGCACTTCTGGGGATTGGCCCAGGCCTTGCCCATCAGAACGAATGCTTTTACAAAAGAAGCATGGGTCTACCTTTAGGAAAGAGGCCTCATTCTAGGCCCTGCTCAAAAAAGTGTCAGACTGAGGAAGCCACTCCACTTTTTCCCTGGCAAAACACATGAAAATATTGGTGTTTCATCATTGAACTGGTTTGCTAGTGCTGCTATAACCAGATATCACAGACTGGGTGATTCAAACAAGAAAAATTTTCTCATACATCTGTGGGATAGAAGTCAAAAATCAAGGTATGAGTACATGTGCCTTCTTCAGAGATCTCACTCCTGGCTTGCAGGTGGTCACCTACTCATTGTGTTCACATTCACACAGTTATCCCTCTGTCTATTGTCTATGTGTTGTTGTTTTTTGTGGGTTTTTGGGACAGGGTCTCCCCTAAAGTCCAGGCTGGCCTTGAACTCACTATGTAGGCCAGGCTGGCCTTGAACTCACAGTAATTCTCCTGCCTCAGCCTCCTGTGTATTGAGATACAGGAGTGTGCCATCACATATGGCCCTGCTATCTGTGTCCTGACCCCCTCTTCTTCCTCTTCCTCTTCTTCTTCTTCCTCTTCCTCCTTCTCTTTCTTCTTCTTCTTCTCCTTCTCCTTCTTCTTCTCCCCCCCAATATTGGGGATCGAACTCAGGGCCTTGTGCTTATGAAGCAGGTGGCGGCACCACTGAGCTAAATCCACGGCCCTTAACCTCCTCTTCTTGTAAGGACAATAGTCAGCTTGGATTAGGGTCCACCCTATGCCTTTGTTTTACCTTGACTTCCTCTTTCTCCAAATGCAATAATTTTCTGAATAGCAGGGGTTAAGGCTTCGTTATGGCTGTGTCTAGATGACCCTTCAAAGCTGCGAGCAGTCCAGTCGTATATGGGGCTTTTTCAGAGGTGGCTGAATCTATTCTGGGATTAAGGGTGTGTGATTACTAAATCAGTCCATTGATCGGTTTGGCACGTCCTTAATCCTGGTAGCCTAGATAAAGTACAAAAGGGGCAGAAAGAAGCTGCTAAGGCCTCTTGCTTGCTTTGCTACCTTATGCCTGCCATGAACTGCTTCTCCTTTGCGATGCCTCTCTGCCGTGCCACCCTGCCTTGGAGCCAGCCAACTTTCCACTGAAACCTCTACAGACTGTGAGCCAAATAAGCCTTTCCTCCTTTAATTTTGGGTGACAGGTATTTTGTCTCAGCAACAAGGAAAGTAACTAAGACAGACCTCAATATATAACTTTGTTGTGGGGGAAGCACAGTTCAGCCCACAACAATCACAAATAGCAACTTTGGAACCAGGTATTTGGCTCAGTGGTTTTGTTGCCTGCTTCGAAAGTGCAAGGACCCAAGTTTGATTCCTGGTACAAAAAAAAAAAACAAAAAAAAAAACACACCAACTTTAAAGACATCATCCTCCACCTCCCCCCGCCCCCTTTTTTTTTTTTGCCATATTGGGTGTTCAACCCAAGGCATTTGTACTGATTTATATCCTCAGCCCTTTATAACTTTTCAGATAAATTCTCATTAAATCTTTAACTTGCCCACTGTGGGCTTAAATTTGTAACCTCTCTGCTTCAGCCTTCTACAGAATCACGGGTGTGCACCCCCACACCTGGCAGGATATTAAATTCATGAATAAAAGTTATTTTGATGAAGGTACCATTTTAAATCTCCCAGTTAAACCCGAAACTTCTCTTTTTCTAATTATCTGCGCATCATAGAATATCAGTGTTTTATTTGGTATAAATTAGAAATAAGAAAAAGATGCTAGAATAAAAACAATTGATTGTGAAAATTATCTAGTCACATCACAAACTGAGTTACCAGACAACAGATTCCACAATTTGAAGATTAACGCCAGAACTCAATATTAATACAAAAGGATAAATCTTTCATCTAAAACACAGGAGAAGAAACAGGGCATGATGGTAAATGCCTATAAACTCAGCATTTGAGAGGCTTAGGCAGGAGGATTGAAATTTGAGGCCAGCCTGGGCTACATAATAAGAACTTGTCTCAAAAGAAACCAAAAATAAATAAAATAAAATATTGGGAAAGGAGAGTAAAAGTATAGAGTTTTACCCTCAAAATTTAATTATTAGGAAAAAAATTTTAATTGTTAGGCTGGGTACTAGGAGTTTGAGGCCAGCCTGGGCTACGTATAATGGATCCTGAAGTTACGACTGGCCTGACATATGAACAATTTGTTTAATTAGGTTAATGGAAGATTCATCTGCTTCTTGTTGTCTGTGCATGTACCCAAAGTAAACATCCAGATCTCAGCTGTATTGATTTACAACCAACTTGAGTTACAACCAGCCCTTGGGAATCCTCATCAGTCAACGGTCCCCTGTAGTGAGTTCAAGGCCAGCCTGGACTATACAGCGAGCCTGTCTCGATAAAGAAAAAGCCAGGCATATTGGTGCATGTCTGTAAACCCAGCTTTCCAGAGTCCAAGACAGGATGACTGTGAGTTTGAGCCCAGCCTGGGCTACACAGTGAGTCCAAAGCCAGCCTAAGTTACATGTACAGAGTAGCCTGACCTCAAGGGAGTAGAGCAGCCTCGGTGGCAGCACCTCTCAGGAGACTAGATCACCTCCTCAGTGTTCTTCCCATGGTGACTTTACTTTCTAGGATCTGCACTTTGGGAGCCTTTGAAGTTCTTTATGATACAGTGGACCCTTGACTTACAAACTCAATCAGTTCTTGGGGGGGCTGACAGTAACTCAAATTGGTTCTAACTTAAAACAGCTGAGATCTGGATGTTTACCTGGGTACTTGTGTAGATAATAAGAGGCAGACAAATCTTCCATTAACCTAATTAACTCAAGTTGTTTGTATGTCAGGCTTGAGGGTCCACTGTATTTCAAAAGGTTAGGGATCTAAGATGATCTCTGCCATTTGGAGGTAGTTCATGAGGGAGGTAGATGATGTCCCTATTATAGATTCCTTACTAAAGATGAATACTCAACTTCATGTTACTCCTGCTGTTCTTTTGTAGGTGTGAATAAAAGCTTCTTGGAATAGTCCAGTCTTCTCTCAGCTAGCTGTGCTATCTTCTGCTAACTGGAGAGTTCTCACCCCTACTTGGGCCAGCCATTCTCAAACAGGCCAATGGCACAATGGTCCTAGAAAATAATCTAAACTTCCCCCAAAGGAGAAGAGTGAGAGTCCTTCTCTACCTCGGTATTTTTCTTCAGTTGTCACTGAAGGCAGAAAGATCTAGTTCAAACCTTGCTTTTCTACTTAGTAGCTATGTGAACATGTAAAAGTTAGCCTCAGAAAGCTTGATTTCTTTTATTATCAAAGAGGGTCTACAAAAGAATGTATTTTATGGAGATATAAATGAAGAAAGACATGTAGACCATGTAGTACATTGCCTGAAGTATGTCAGCCACTACATGAGCGAGAGTTCCTAAAATTGATGCTAGTGTTGGCAAACAGAGTACAGTGAGTCATCAAGATCATGCACCCTGACCAAGTCACATTTATTCCAGGGATGCAAGGATGGTTCAACACACGTAGATCAATAAATGTGATACACCATATTAACTGAGTCAAGGAGAAAAGCCATATGATCCTCTCAACAGATGCAGGAGAAGCATTCGACATAATTCAACACCCATTCATGATAAAAACTCTGCAGAATATTGGAATAGATTGTCTTTATCTCAACTTGATACAGGCTATCTATGAAAAACCAACAGCCAACATTATACTAAATGGTCAAAAACTGAAAACCTTCATGCTAAAATCAGAAACAAGACAAGGATGTCCACTATCACCACTCCTGTTCAGAATAGTTTTGGAAAAATTAGCCACAGCAATTAGACAAGGGAAAGAAATAAAAGGGATATAGAAAAGGAAAAAGTGAAACTCATTATTTGCTGACAATATGATACGCTACATAGAAGACCCAAAAAATTCTGCCAAAAGACTTCTAGACTTAATTGACAGATTCAGAAGAGTAACTGGATACAAGGTAAAAAATCAATAGCCTTTTTGTACACAAATAACAAACTCACGGAGAGAGATATTAGGGAAACAATCCCTTTCACAATAACACCCCCCCCAAAAAAATCTAGAGATCAATCTAATGAAGGAAGCAAAAGACATCTAGATTGAGACCTACAGCACTGAAAAAAGGAATCAAAGAGGATATAAGAAAATGAAAAGACATCCCTTGTTCCTGAGTAGGAAGAAACAATATAGTGAAAATGGCCATACTTCCAAAATTGCTATATGGATTCAATGCAATCCCTACTAAAATCCCAGCAGTATATTTCACAGAAGTGGAGAAAACAATTCAAAAATTCATTTGGAATCAGAAGAGACCTAGAATATCAAAAGGCATTCTAAGCCGGGAGTGGTGGTGCACGGCTGTAATCCCAGCACTTGGGAGGTTGAAGCAGGAGGATTGCTGTGAGTTCAAAACCAGCCTGGGCTACATGGTGAATTCCTGGTCAGTCTCAACTACATAGCGAGACCCTGTCTCAAAAAACAAAACAAAACAAAACAAAAAGGCATTCTAGGCATCAGAGACATGGCAGTGGGTATCACAATCCCTAAGTTGAAACTATACTACAAAGCCACTAAAACAGCATGGTACTGGCAAAGAAACAGACCCAAGGAACCAGGGAATAGATTAGAAGGTGCAGAAACAACTCCAGACATACTCAGCTACCTCATCTTTGACAAAAGAGTCAACTATCCTCACTGGAGGAAAGATAGTCTTTTTAATAAATGGTATTGGAAAAACTGGATTTCAATTTGCCAAAATTTAAAACTAAACCACTTTCACCATGCACTAAACTAAAATCCAAGTGGATACAAGACCTAAATATTAAAACAGAAACACTAAATTTGTTGGAAGATAAGTTAAGTAGAACTCTTGAAAACTCTGGCATAGGAAAAGATGTTATGAGGAGCCCTAGAACTAGCACAGAAAATCAACAAATGGAATCTCATCTTTTTAAAAAGCTTCTGCACTGCAAGAAAAACCACCAACAGAGCTAAGAGACAACCCACAATGTGGGAAAAAATTTTTACCCGCTGTTCCTCAGACGAAGGTCTACTATCTAGAATATATAAAGAACTCAAAAAAATCAGGCCCCCCAAATATAAAGACCCGATTCAAAAATGGGCATCTGAAATGAAGGCATTTCTCAGAAAAACAAGTAAAAGCAGCAAATAAATATATGAAAAAATGTTCAACATCAGTGGTCATTCAAGAGATGCAGATGAAAACAGCACTGAGATTATCCCTCACCCCAGAAAGAATGGCTGCTATCAAGAAATCAACCAATAACAAATGCTGGTGGGGTTGTGAGGAGATAGGAACCCTTCTTCATTGTTGGTGGGAGTGCAGACTGTGGAAATCAATACAGAAATACCTCAGACAACTAGGATTAGAAGGCCCATTTGACCCAGCTATTCCTCTGCTGGGTATCTTTCCAAAAGAATTAAAGGAATCATACCACAGTGATATATGTGCACCTATGTCTATAGCAGCGCAGTTAAAACTTGGAAACAGCCCAATTGCCCATCAACTGGAGACTGGATAAAGGAGATGTGCTTTTGTTTTGTTTTTTAATAAAATGGAGTACTGCTTAGCCATAAAGAATGGGAAATGAGAGACGTTTACAGCTAAGTGGATGCACATTGAGATATATTCTTAAGTGAAATTAATAGGACACATGTGTGTATATCATATAGTTTCTCTGGTGTGATATACTAGAAGTGTAAATAAGGATCAAAATGTATTATTGATATTGTGTTATAGGAAGAAAAGGACTAAAGTTGTAGAGGAAGTGGGAGGGGTAGGGGAAAGGTAAGAAGGGAAAAGAAAAAATAAGAGAAAAGGAAAAAAAATGGGAACAATGGTTTCATAAATAGGGAAGGGTGGAGGGGTGAAGGGAGGCCAGGGGAATGGGGAAAAAATAAGGACCAAGATACAGCATGTAAAGGTGCAAGATCCCAATGATGAATGTAACTGTATTGTACACCTAAAATGTACCAATAAAAAAAAATGACACCAGTATTGTGTCACATTAGGCTTGTAGTTCTCAATTTTTTTTTTTTTTGTACCAGGGATCGAACTCAGGTCCTTGCGCTTGTGACGCAGGCAGCAGAACCACTGAGCTAAATCCCCAGCCTCAATTTTGTTTTGAGCCCCCATCCCATCCCAGTATTGGGGATTGAACTCAAAGACTGCCTAATTATATCCCCAGTCCTTTTTGAATTTTATTTTGAGACAGGGGTCTTGCTTGATTTTTTTTTTTTTTTAATGAGGCCTCACTGTGCCGTTTAGACTTGCCTTGAACTTATTATGTAGCCCAGGCTGGCCTTGAATTTATAGCAGTCCTCCTGCCTCAGCCTCTGGAGTGCTGGGATTATAGGTACGAGCCACCACACTCAGCTAAAATAGGGTCTTACAAAGCCCCACAGGCTGGCCTTAAACTTTCTGTCCTCTTGCCGCTCAGCCTCCCACATAGCTGGGATTTAGGCATGTGCCACCATGCCCAGCTAACCGTGAACTTTTAGCTCCTGCCCTAGAGATTCTGATCCGCGGTGATGGCGTGAGGTGAGGTATTTTCTCTTTTTGAATTTTATAGGTGATTCCATCCTATCATCTCAGGCGAGAGTTAAGGAAATAAGTCAACAGTCAGCAAGACTATTTTTGGTAAATGACAAGATAATAAATATTTTAGACTTTTAGGACATACAGTCTCTGTCACAACTATTCAACACATCACTGTAGTGTGAGAGCAGTTATAGGAACTGTAAATAAATGAATACAAAACTTTATTTATAGAAACTGACAAGAAGAAGTGGTGGGCTGAGTTTAGCTGCCAGGCTGTTGTTTGCTAACTTTATCTTATATAAAGAAAGATTTCATTTACTACGGCCGAGGGAAATGCATTGTTATTATGTTCCTGGCATCATTAAAAGCCTTACTGGAATGACAAATATTTGGTGCTGTACACAGTTAATTAAACAGACACAGCTCCTGCCTTTCCAGGAATTAGTAATCTAAAAATAACAGCACAGACATAATTATTTACAAGTAGTCCTAGATGAGTAATTGTCACACAATGAATGACTGCCTAAGAGTAAAGGTGAAACTGAGTCCAGGAATGCGCAGCCTTTCCTAATGCTCTGGATTCACAAATCTAGGTAAAATAAGAGGAATATAAAAGACCATTTAAGAACTTATGTAAAAAAGGAGAACAAAGCCCCCAAAGCTCCCTCAACCCCCCCCTTTTTTTTTGCAAGTGGCTGACTATAAAAGAGCATCTTTTAAAAAGGAATTTAGCTCAGGGTGCCGCCACCTGCCTCACAAGTGAAAGGTCCTGAGCTCAATCCCCGGTACCCCAAAAAAAGGGTGGAGGTGTCCTTCAAAAAGTACTTCGTGACACGGTTGAATTTGCCTTCACTTAATTCTAATTTCTTCATCAAAATACATTATTGTTAGATTTGTCCTCAGTGTTTAAGGGCTATGTTATGGTTGCACTTTAATGACACCAATGACACTACTTTCTTTAACCCAGAACAAAGAAAATTATCTTCTCAGTAGGAATAATAAATTGAGAAGAGAAGTCAATGGCCCGGTTCATGTGGCTGAGTGTGCAGGTACAGGTCTGTTTAAAAGTGAGCCATGGTTAACTTAGTAACCTACAGCTACAATAGTACAGTGAAGCAATAGTGGCTGTTGGACAAGATAAGATTCTCATAGGTCCCTGAAATATAAGTGTTGTGAACATTTTTTTGGTTTTTTGAGACAGAGTCTCACTATGTAGTTGAGACTGATCTGGAACTCACTATGTAGCCCAGGCTGGTCTCGAACTCACAGTGATCCTCCTGCCTCCACCTCCAGAGTGCAAGGGTTGTGAACATTAGTAATTATTTGGCTCTTGACTCTCCTCCTTCCACGGAGAATTTTCCATTTGGGAATTGCAAAGGGTAGTCAGATCCCTTCTTCCATCACAGGGGCCAGGAAGTCCAAACGCGTACCCGCCACTCCCTTGCTTAACACCCTTTGGTGTTATGCAACCACTTGGGTGAGGGAAAGCGATCTAAGCTTGGTCCACTGTGTTCCCTTTCTTGGGACTTTGTATCTGAAATGAGTTATAGAGATATAAAGAGAACCCACCCGCCTGCCCCCTATGATTCCCAGACTGGCGGCATGAGCATATTTGGGACTGACAGCAGCAGTCCTCAGAGTGATGTGCAGCATTTCTGGCAGAGGCAGAGGCATCTTACAAGGCCACGTCAAGGGTGGCTTAGGCTGAGCTTGCCACTGACTATCCAGGTGCCCTCAATTCTTGACTTTCAAACCTGTGAGCTACTGGATCTTCTCCCAGTAAATTGCCTTTCTGCCTAAATTAGCCACTGAGATAGTTTGATACATAAGGAGAAGAGTGCTGAACTCTCTATTTTTACAGAAAACAATCTATTTTTCCATTTTACATAAAATTACCCTTTACCCAGTTTAAAGGAATTATCCCTCTTTTCTCTTTCTCTGTATCCTGATTTTTTTTTTTTTAATGATCTGGGTTATCAGAGACTTAAAACTTAAGGGTACATCTGTGTCCATTTCACTTACACTAAAATGATGATATCCTAAATTACATGTTTCCTTCTGGTAATTTAGTACATTGATTATTGCTAAATAATAAGCATTCCTCTTAGATCTTTGGTTTGAATTTTTCATTCATCTGTCCAAACTGTCTACTGTCTTCTTTGAAAACTAATCAAATGTTGTTGATTTCTCAACAAAAAAGGCTCTATATAAATTTCTTTCTTAGCTAAAAACAAAATGATTACAAATGCAAAATGCTTTTCCTATTTTGGAATAAAGATGCTGCGAAAGAGTCTTGATAGGTAGCTCAGTCTGGTCTTGAAATCTCTATGTAGCTCAATTTGGCCTCAGACTTGAAATCCTCCAATATCAGCCTTTCCCTGTGCTGGGATTACAAGCATGTGGCCCCGCTACCCTGCTCTTTTTCCTTGAGTCTCTTTTGCTAACAAGAAACATCCTCATTAAACATTTCCTCTAGGGTCATCAAAGGTTTCCATGCTAAAATTACATGGAAAAAGAATTCTTCGTAAAATTTTTGCAAAAAATATTTACCTCAATGGGATTAAAACCAAGGACTTTACATTGAGCTACATTCCCAGCCCCTTTTAACTTTTTCTTTTGTGTAAGGACCTCAGTAAGTCACTAAATTGCCCAGGCTAGGGCTCAAATTTGTGATCCTTCTGTGTCAACCTTCCAGAGTGCCTGATTTACATGTGCGCGCCACCATGACCAGCTCTTAACCTTGTTTCTGTAACATCCAGTCAAGTCACAGATGTTCTCTAGTGATGATACAAAAAGACTGTATACAACTATGACTTGTCAATGTATAATAGAAATACAAGAAGTCTCAGAATAAAATTAATTTGTTTTCACTCTATAACAAATATTTGATAACTTCTTACAAACTATGTAACATGCATAGGCATTGTGCTGTAGACACAGGAGATCACAGGGTGTGGCAAAACTGGCTGGGGAAGTAGGTGTGACCTGAAAATTATAAGATCCCAGGACACGTGCAGAACAGTTCTCAAGGCCCTGTGTGTGGCTATCTCTGGAGAACTTGAGCAGGTTCTCAGTAGGATGGTCTGGACCTGATATTAGCCTGAGGCATGGGATCCCAGCACTGGCTCTCAGGACCCAGATACAAAAGTTCTCGAGGTATCCTTGAGATTTGGCCAACATATAAGGACATAGACACGAAGAAGAGCTTGCCACCATGGCTTTCCTCACGATAGCCTGCTCTGCTTTCTCCAAGGTGTCCTTTTAGCTTTCTTTTTCCTCTTTTCCTCAGCCCAAGCTCATGCTTCAGAGCCAGTTTCTCCCTTGCTCTTCACTTTTACTTTTTCAAATAAACTTTTCCACTACTCTTTGCTCATTTTGTTCAATTCTTTGTTTGAGACAAAACGAACTTGGAGTCCAACTCCAGAAGCGGTGAGCAATCCCAAACCAGTAACATTTACTTGGTGAGCCACTTTTAGAAGGAGCTACCTAATAACACTGTGGTTATAGAACAGTGAACATCTTTACCTCAGAGGCTCATAGTTCAGCAGAAAAGACAAAATACAAAAAATAATTAATCACATGTTTGTTAAATTCCCAGAAGATCAAAATACATGAGATATTTAACATTGGGAATTAAACCGGGCAAGGAATTATATGCCTATAATTCCAGTACTCAGGAGGCAAAGCGGAAGGCCAGTTTGGGCTGCATAACAAGCTCTTGTCTCCAAACACCACAACATAAAAAAAAAATTTTATTTTTTTATTTAAAGAAAGGAGAACTGTCCTAGCCTGAGACAATTTCCTTAACCATGTGGCAATTAATCTAAACCAAAGGATGAGTGGGGATTGGCCAGGCAAAAACAAGGGGCCAATCATTCAGGCAGTGGACATCATGCACCACAGCAAGGCAGAGAGAAGCATGGTGTGTTCAAGGGACGAATGTAAATTCATTCAGCTGGCGATGCAGAGTTAGACCTAGGAAGATAATAGGAATTTTGAACTTTGTTGTTTTTTTTTTTAATTAATGAATGAAAATTGTATTGTACCTAGAAGCAGCACTTTGCTCAAATGGGTGAGAAATCAGCATAGTGCCTTTATTCTGTCAGATTTTCTTGTGGTGTTAAACTGAAATAGGATGAATGGTGTAAAAGGGCATCAGCCAATGAACCCTCGGGCTGAGAGCCCTACTTGAGACCAGCATAACAAGCCTTGATCTGACTGGAGCTTGCTTTCCTTATCTCCTTTTCCATGGGAGAAATGTGCATCAGGTAGTTTCAACAGGGAGCTGTTTGGTTTTTGTTTTTCTCTCTCTTCCCCTTGTTTGCCATGCCCAGCCACAACAGCTGCCTTTTAAAATCTTTTTTTTTTCATTTTTCAAATTGATTTATGTTTTCACAGCAAGATTTTTGCCATAATAGTATTAGCTCACCACAGCCTAAGAGGAAATAAAAGACAATCATTTGACTAGCTGAAATGACAAAATGCTACATTATGAAACATCACAGGAAAAAATCAGGGCAATTAAAATTTCCCGGCAATGGGTCCATAATTTATTTGAGACCTAGACAAACACATTTGTAGAGAAAAAAATCACATTTTTGTGTTTCACTGTTGACTTTTAGTGCTCAGTGATGCTGTTATATATTCTTGAGACCTGTTAATATATAATTTTATTGGCAACAGTATATACTTAATTTAGGCAGTATTTTTAACTTTGTTTTAAAATATATAGGAAGTCAAATTAAACTTATTTTTCAAGTATATATCTGAGATAATATTTTAGTATGCTTCAAATGTTGTATGGAAGACAATTATACTGAAAAAAGTATCGTTACTTATATGAAATTCAAATTTAACTGGGCATCCTTCAGTGTTCTTTGCTAAATCTAGCAAATTTATTTCCAATTTTTTTTTCTTTTGGTTTTTCCCCATACCCCTGCCCTCCCTTCACTCCCCTCACCCTTCCCTATTTACATTTCGTTTTTTAAAGAGAGATTGGAGAAGGGTGTGGCAAGGTTTGCTTGTTGAGGATATTACTCTGCAAAAGATAGAGTGGAAAAATGTACTGAAGGCAAACAAAAGTACAGGAGAAGATCTTTATCAGTCCTTCTTAGTCACACCTGTTTTTATCCTATCTCTTGGCTCTCTCTCTGCCTTTTTTTTTTTTTTTTTCTCGGTACTTGGAATTAAACCAGGGCCTTTCCACTGAACTAAATTTTAGATTTTAAATTTTGAGACAGGGTCCCTAAACTATTTAATTGCCCCAGCTAGGCTTGAATTTGTGATCCCTGTGCCTCGGCCTCCTGCGTGCTGGGTTTATAGGCGCGTGTCACCACACCCAGCTCTGTCTCCTTTAACAGACAGTCTCCGTGAAACCCATGCCATAGGTGTTGGCTTTCTAATATGCTTTTTGTTTTTTGGTACCGGGGATTAAACTCAGGTCCTTGAGCGTCCGATGCAGGCAGCAGAACCACTGAGCGAAATCCCTGGCCCTAGTTGTTGGCTAAGACCGAACACACGCAAAGTTTGCAAGGATATAGAGCAACTCGCTCTCCTTTGTGTTCTCAGCGGGAGTATAAAATGCTTTTTGCTTTAAAAGGATGTTTGAGATGTTTTAATGGGTTTTTTAAATTTCTTTGAAAGAATCAAACAGTGACATATAGAGTGGATAGAAAGATTCCAATGCCTAAAAATTTTAAAAGATTGCAATGCCTATATAGATATCAATCAGCATTAAACTATTACATATAATGTGTACATATATCATTCAGAAATGTCTGAACAGCCTATCCCAGATCTGGGTCACAGATATGAATGGCATTATTTCTCTTGTGCTATTCATTAATTTCTGTGTTCCAACAAATCCTTTCTTTCTTTCTTTCTTTTTTGGTTTTTTGAGACAGGGTCTCACTATGTAGTTGAGACTGACCCGGAACTCACTGTGTAGCCCAGGCTGGTCTCGAACTCACAGCGATCCTCCTGCTTCTGCCTCTTGAGTGCTGGGATTACAGGTGTGCACCACCATGTCTGGCTTTCTTTGCATTTTTTACTTCATTGTGCACACACATATTTTTTAGTCTACAGGATTGATTCATTACATTTTTTAAACTTTCTGTCCTATCCTTCAACTTTCTATTCAGGGGAAGTATCATAATGCTTTGAAAAAGGGTCTAACAATTTCTTATAAAAACAAAGTTCAAGCCCAGCCTCGGCAACTAGTGACTTAGTGGGACCTCATCTCAAAATAAAAAATGAAAAGGGATAGGGTGTGGCTCAGTGCTAGGATGTAGCTCAGTGTGAAAGCCCTGGATTCAGTTCTCACTACCTCAAAATAAATAAATACATAATCATAAAAACTCTAGCTAATGATCTGCATCCTGAAGTGTCTGATGGTGAAACGCACAGTTGCTCCTCTACTTACAAAGAGGTTACATCCCAATAAACCAACCATAATTTGATATTATTGTAAGTTTTAAAATGTACTTAGCCAGGCATGCTAGTGCATACCTGTAATCCCAGCACTCGGGAGGCTGAGGCAGGAGGATCGCTGTGAGTTCGAGACCAGCCTGGACTACATAGTGAGTTCCGGGTCAGTCTCAACTACATAGTGAGACCCTGTCTCAAAAAAATAAAACAAAACAAAACAAAAACAAACAAAAAATGCACTTGAGGGCTGGGGATGTATCTCAGTGGTAGCATGCCTGCTTAGCATGCCAAGGCCCTGACTTCAATCCACAATAACAAAAAGAAAAAGAAAAAAAGATAAGTAAAAAGAGAAAACACGTATTTCACACTGCACCTAATCTACTGAACATCATAGCTTAGAATATCAGTTGTTTTCCCTCCGGACTGTATTGCTGACTGTGTTATGAAACCATGGGTAATACAATTTTTTTTTTGAGACTGGCTCTCACTATGTAGTCTTGTCTTGCACTCACAATCTTCCTGCCTCAGCCTTCTAAGTCCTAGGATTGCAGACATGTACCACTGTATCTGGAAAATATGACTCTTATAAAATAATATAAACACAAAATTAAAATGTGCATCAGGTACCTAGACAGAACCTTCAGCTGAAAGCAACGAAAATTTTGGCTAAAAGATATTTTTTAATGGTCTTGTATATACGTACGTGAGCCCCTGCAGGAAGAGAGGAACATGGAGGCCAGACTCTGAATGAGGTGGGAACTCTGGGCACTTTCTTCCTGAGAACATTTGCTGAATGTACCTATCTTGGAAACTCAGTTTCGTGGAGCTCATTAATAAAGCAAGATTCAAGATATATTTTTTGTTTTTGTTGTTGTTTTTGAGACAGGGTCTCATTATGTAGTTGAGACTGACCTGGAACTCACTGTGTAGCCAAGGCTGGTCTTGAACTCACAGTGATCCTCCTGCCTCAGCCTCCCGAGTGCTAGGATTACAGGTGTGCACCACCATGCCCAGCAAGATTCAAGATATAAACTCACCCTCAGTATCAGGGTGAATTAAAAATGAATACCTCTCCCCTCATTGAGACTACACAAAATTACCTACTTTAAGCCTGGGTGCTGACTTGGAGAATACATTATCACGAGACAACTCATTTTAGGAGGGTAGTTTTTTGTTTGTTTGTTTGTTTGTTTGTTTTTCATTTTCATTCTTTGAGACTCCCTTTGTAGTCCAGGCTGGCCTCAAATTCGCAGTGATCCTCCTACCTCAGACTCCTGAGTGCTGTGACTACAGGTATTTGCCACCATGCCAGACTTTCAAGAGATTTATAGTTTAAATATCCACATTTGGAGTAGGGGAAAAAAAAAGTCAACCATTTCACTTAAAGGGGCTCCTGAATGCTATGCTCCAGTCACAAAAAATAAAGACAAGTCTTTTCTGGAGGAACCCACCTTCATCCCAGACTTCCAGAATTAACACAGAAAGCTCAAGGAAAAGCACAATTCATAGCAAAACGATGATGAAGATGAGGATGACATCAATAAGCAATAATCACCCAAGGTAAAAAGGCATTGTGTGCCATCATGGTAGAATCACATCTACAGAACTTTCAGAGATTGAAATAATTTGACACAGAATATCAATAAGTAAGTGCGATGTTTATAGAGATAAGTGAAGCTTTAAAATGGGGGTAAATAGCTGAGGACTCAAAAAAGAATCAGATACCTATTTCTGATACGGATGGACAAGAATTCAAACCAATCCTCCTTGGAGAACGGACAGAAAACCTTGTCAAAACATTTTCAAAATCCCAGACAGGTGATTCAAACCTGTCCTGTTGAGACAAAATGTTTGAAAGGTTGAGATAAAAAGGTCAAAATTTTGTCAAATGTGGTAGCGCACATCTGCACTCCCAGCACTTGGGAGGCTGAGGCAGGAGGAACACCACAAATTCAAGACTAGCCTGAACTACATAGGGAGGCCCTGTCTCAAAACAGTAAAAACAAAACAAAAATTAAAATTTTGAGGCCGGCATGGGCAATTTAGCATGACCCTGTCTCAAAGTAAAATTTTAATAGGGCTCTGAGGATATAGCTCAGTGGCACAGCGCTTGCCTAGGGTTCAGTTCTGAGTGGGTGGGGAAGAAAAAGCCAAGTGAGATATGGAGTTGATGCTGAGCTTGTTTGCCTTCCGATCTGTTTATTGCCTTCCATGATCTTTGCATCCCAAGAAGGATGACACTGCCGCTGTTGGGAAGACTCCTGATGTGTTTGATTTTATGGGAAGAGTTGGGAGACAAGGAGGAAAAAGAAGCCAGGTTACCCCCCAGGGGTAACCTTTGCTAGGCATCCACCAGGAAATCCAGACCCTGGGCTCCTTTAAGTCTTCCTTTGGCCCTCGGGCCTAGGGATGTTAGTCACTAACCTCTGGACTGCCTTCTTTTGACACTCATGTAACCAATCCCTTGTGTCAGTTCCGTTTGTGTTAAATATTAGAGTGGCTTCTGTTGTTTCTTGTTTTTGTTTTTTGAAGTGCTGGGGGCTGACCCTACGGCAGGCAAGCACTCTAGCACTTAGCTCTTCCTGCAGCCTTGAGAGGCTTCTACAAGCCTGCTGGAACTCTGGCTGGGGTAGACCTTCTCTTAGCCAGGGTCACACACAGGTGGGACTGGAGGACCACCTTGATCATTTCTCATCCTGTTGGCAAAAGCCTACAACTATCTTCTGGTTCTTTTAGTTCAAAATTTTTAATTCTGCCATTACAGTAATCCCACCAAGCATTTGCCTGTGCTTCCAATCCGCTACGGAACTATCTGAAGGGCCAGTCGTACCCACAACCTCATTGTGAGAGAAAATTTCAGCAATGCCTGCTCGAGCAAGAGCAGGAAAAGTGGAGCCATTTGCTCCTCTTAACTCTCACCGTGGCCACCACGCTGGGCCGGGGAAGTGTCACCCACCTGGGAACAGCCAACTTTAGGGTGTGGGTTCTCTGAGGACATGGAGAGTGAGAGCTTCACCCTCAGGGCTGCGGCCACAATCTGTCCAGTATTTGATCTCTTACTTTAGCAGGTCAGTTAGTTGGTAGTAGGGACAAAGGCAGGGGGTCACTCTGAGATAGACAGGCATAGAGAGAAGAGACGTAAGGTCAATAGCTGAATACTGAGGAAAAATGGACACATTCTTGCAATAGAGGAGTTGCTCTGTTTGTGGTAAACCCTGGAGAAGCGTTTGATTCAGAAACCGCATTACAGCCTCTAACCTGTTCACCTACCCTCAAGTTCTCATTGATTCTGTGTGGTGCAGAAATCTTACCAATTCCTGTTTTCTTGGTTGACTGGCACTTGTGGCTAAGATTTGTCTTTCTGTTCTAAATTTTCTGAGTACCCTTTCAATAAACTAATACCTAGTATAATTTGAGTGGGATTTTTTGTTTGTTTGTTTTATTTCGCTTTTTAAGACAGGGCATCACTATGTAGTTCAGGCAGACCTTAAACTCACTATGTTGTCCAGGCTGGCTTTGACCTCACGGCAGTCCTCCTGCCTCAGCCTTCTGAGTGCTGGAAATACAAATATGTACCACCGTGCCAGGCTAATCTGAGAGTGTTTTGTTCTTCTGCAACCAACATAACAACCTAAGGTTTTTTTAAAAAGCATTTTTGTACTTTTTCCAAATCATCTATACCGCAATTCTACGAAATAAGCAGGACAGAGATTATTATTGTCATTTTTTAAAAAAAGGAATTTCAAGCTTTAGATTAGCTAAGTAACTTGTCCAGGGTCACTGGGCTAAATGTGAGAGCTAGAACTAGAGCCCAGGTTGTTTGACTTTGGTGTCCGATGTCCACTGGCCTGCTCTTCTGCAGCTCGTAATGGACACACAGCACACACGCAGCATTAAGGGCTTCTGTAACAGGAAGATAAAAGTTCTGATGTGCTAGACATCAGACATTCACTGTGGGGCATCGAAGCGTCCTTCCACTCACTTGAGAAATTTACATTTCTGGGCACCTCTTACGGTAGTGACTGTTCTGTTGAACACAGGCAAGAGGAAGATGAGTCGTAACAGTCAGAAGTCCCCCCCTGACAAGCAGACACTCATTCACTCACTCAGAAAGTCACTGAGAAACCATTCTGTTGTCAAAATTTGTCAAGTGCAAGGGATATCGAGATGAATAAAACATTATTTGCTCATAGGGAAGTTTTAGTCCAAAGGGGGAGAGATGTAAGCAGCAAATAAGCAATAATATAACATAAGAAGGGCCGGGGCCGGGGATTTAGCTCAGTGGTGGCACCACCTGCCTCACAAGCACAAGGTCCCGAGTTTGATCCCGGTACCAAAACAAAAGAGAAGGGTCAGATCCATGAGCAAAGCATGATAAAGGCCAGGGGAAAGTTGGATGAAATCTATGACAGTAGGTAAGGCTTTCTGGAAGAAAGAACATTTGATAAGGGTTTGTAAAGTCCGATAGGAAAATAAATGCTTAGTGGTAAAAAAAAGAGGAAAAATGCTTCAATGAAACTTTTAAAGAGAACTTATAATGGAAGAGAATGAGAAGGGTTCGTGGTCCCACCACGGAGGGAAACGGTCCTAAGGAAGTCTGGAGCCCGCAGTCGTGGTGCAAGTCTGTAATCCCAACACTCCAGGAGGCTGAGGCAGGAGGATGAGTTTGAGACCAGCCTATACTACATAGTCAGTTCGAGGCCAGACTGAGCGACGTAGTGAAACCCTGTCTCAAAAAACCAGCAAACAAAAAACAGCACACAACAAGAACAACAAAAGGACTGGTAGTGTATCTTAGTGCAAAGATGATGGTTCAATCCCTAGTACTGAAAAAAAAAAAAAAAGGCTGAGTAAACAGTATGTACGAGCATCTGTCAAGTAACACAGTTCCTGAGACGTGACCGGTGGACCAGGAAAGTAGAAAGTTCTTGGTGATTTCCAAGATTATTTCAGAAGGAGGCGGAGTGGTGATTCAGAATGCAGTGGGACCTCGAATAAGATGTGGCAGGGGCAGTAAAGTAGCGGCATGAAGTGGAAACCATGTTTCAGGAATCCCAGCGATGAGTGAAAATTGTGCCCGTACCTTTCTCTAAACTTGGAAACATGTTAGAGAATTTAACATACAGAAGGAATGGAATTCAGGAGAGCAATATCTCTTTAATAGCAAAATATTATCAGTACATTTTAGGCATACATAATGGTAACACTCATCACAGAGAATTTGCCCCTGTACTCGATGCATCCTGCCTGCTTTTCCCATTTTTCCCTTTCCCTCAAGCCCCCCTTTCCCTTCTTATGCACAAAAGCATTGTTTCCATTTCTTCCTTCTATTTTTATTTCTTTTGTTGTCCTTCCCTTCCTTTCTCCCTCCTTCCTTGTCCGCCTTCCCATTCCCCAACATATGTTATACATTTCAGTTCTTATTTCCACGTTTGGTTTCTCACACCAGAGGAACAGTGCGGTATTCGAACACGTGTGTCTGATTTATTTCGCTGAACAGCATAATCTCAAGGTGCATCCATTCAGCTAGAAATGTCTCAAGTTCATCCTACTTTATGGCAGAGGAGTACTCCACTGAATAAAAAACCCCATCTTCTTCATCCATTTGTCGGCTGATGGGCTTCTGGGCTGTTTCCAAGATTTGGCTATTATAAACTGGGCCGTGATAAACACCAGATGTCCCTATATCCTGGTGCTATGATGCTTTTAATTCTTTTGGGAAGATACCAAGAAGGGGAATAGCTGGGTCGAATGGAACCTCTACTTTTAGTTGTTTGTTTTTTGCAGTACCAGAGATTGAACTCAGGACCTTGCGCTTGTGCTAAGGCCCGCATGGTGCCGCTGAGCTAAGTCCCTGGCCCTCTAGTTTTAGTTTTTTTTTGGTACGGGGGATTGAACTCTGGATGTTGGGCTTGCAAGGAGGCGGCAGATAGCTTCAGTTTTTTGAGGAATCTCTACACACTGATTTCCACAGTGGCTGCAAGTCTGCACTCCCACCAGCAGTGAAGAAGGGTTCCTTTTCCCCCACAGTCCTTCCAACATTTGTTATTGGTTGATTTACTGATAACAGCCACTCTTTCTGGATGAGATGGGCTCTCAGTGTTGTTTGAATTTGTATTTCATGAATGACCAGTGATGTTGAACATTTTTTCATATATTTATTTGCTGTTTCTACTTCTTCATCTGAGAAGCGTCTATTCATTTCAAATCCCATTTTTGGACTGGGTCTTTAAATTTGGGGAGTCTGTGGCCTGCCTCGCAAGCACAAGGACCCAAGTTAGATCCCCGGTACCACAAAAAAAAAAAAAAAAAAAAGAAAAATTGGGGGGAGTCTGATTTTTTTTTGAGATCTTTGTATATTCTACATAGTAGTCTTTGTCTGAAGAATAGCTGGTAAAAAATGTATTTTAAGCTGGTAAATATTTTTTCCCATGCTGTGGGTTGAGAAGAACAATATCAAAGATGTAGAAAATTTTAAAAAGAATAATAAAAGTACCAGTAATAACTAATCTTATCTGAATTCTATTTGTTCTAAATGTACAAAGTTATTTAAATTTTTATAACACCCTTCTATATTTATAGCAGCACAGTTTGTAATAGCTAAAACTTGGAAACAGCCCATTTGCCCATCAGTTGGAAACTGGATAAAGAAGGTGTGGTTTTTCTATAAAATGGAATATTACTCAGCCATAAAGAACGAAATAGACTCATTCATAGGAAAATGGATACATATTGAGGATATACTCCTAAGTGGAATAAATAAGTCACACATGTATAAATACCGAATAGTTTCTCTGGTATGAAAAACTCTAATAGTACATAAGTTCCTAATGAGATAATTGACATTGTGAAATGGGAAGAAAAGGGCTAAAGGCGTAGGGAAAGTGGGAAGGGTGGGGGAAAGGTAATAAGGGAAAAGAAAAAAATATGAGAAAATGAAAAAATGGAAAGAGTTTGTAAAAGGGGGGGAGGGGAGGAGGGGGTGAAGGGAGGGCAGGGACAAGGGGAAAAAATGAGAACCAAGACCTGCCGTGTAAAGGTACAAGATCCCAACAATGAATGTAACTGTACGGTATACCTAAAATGTACCAATAAATTCAATTAAAAAATTTTTATAACACCTTTATAAGTCAGTATATGTGTCATTATCACTATATTACAAAGAAGGAAATGGATGAAATAGGTTAAAGCACTTCCCCAGAGCTCACACATCAAAAAGTGATAATGGAGTCTTGACAATGAGAATTGAGTCTTGAAAATAGGGTCTAGAGTTCGACCCAAGCTGCACAGCCAAACAGTAGGGAGGAAACTACCCGACACTGCTGGATACAAGAAAACATATTTCAAATATTCTTAGCGGAGATTTGGGGATCAAGCCAAAAGATCAAATTGGATCTGAATGTTAAGATGATGTTGAAAACTCAAGAGATTTTGCTGAAGGTTACCCTAGTTACTTTTTTCTCATTGCTGAGACAAAATACCTGGCACCAAAAGTTAGAGGGAAGGGGTTTATTTGGCTTACGGTTTGTAGAGGTTTCGGTCCATAGTCGGCTGGCTGACTCCAAGGCAAGGACAAGGCAGAGGAGAAACAACATGGAGCACACAAGGCAGCAAAGGAGACAAGAGAGCTAACAGCGTCTCCCTGCCGCTCTTATCTTATTCCGACTACTTAGGGCAGGCAGCACTCACACCCTTAATCCTGGTGCCCTTGAACCTAGCATTGCATGTGAATCAAGTCCAGTTTCACACCCTCTGGATCCAGCCTATGACCACAGGAGGCTTTGGGGGGACATCCAGACCCAAACCATAGCAAAGGTCATAGTGAGTTTTTTAAAAACTTCAAGCAGTGCTCTAAAGCACCCAAAGAATATACTGGATGTGATGTATTTCGATATCCTAGGGAAATGATCACAAAAATGTACACTCTTGGGCATATTAACCAAGAGCTCACTTGTCAATAACTTTATGGACTAAAGGGTTGGAGACTGTCTATTTGAAGAACAGAGAACAAACATTGGGCTGACCTTGAGTTAAATCAGATTATTACAGATAGGTGAGCTAGGTAGAAATACTATAGGCAGTCAGACAGGGCTAAATCCTCAGGAGGGCCAGGACAAAGATGAAACACTCCACAGCTGCACGCTGGCTGCAAAACAGGCCTCAAGATGGGGATGAGATAACCAGACACACAGACTTCTTCAGAGAACCGGGCTTAGCGAAGTATAATTAGGTACTGACCACACTGGGAGCGACCAGAGACCTCTGGACCCACCGCCTCCTAGGAGAATCTTTGTTCTTCCCCTCTACACTCACTACGTGACTTGCTTCCCAACCGGAGCACCACTACCTAAGTGACTACACTTGTAACCTTACTGGATGTTCGTGGCTGTGGCCCACGTTGTACCCACGTGGTTTCACCCTATAAAACCTCTGTAAAGTGGGGTCCTTGGGCCACCCGCTTGGGACCCCCTCCTGCCCCTCAGGAGCTTTCCTTTTTTTTTTTTTTTTTTTTTTTTTTAAGACAGGGTCTCATTATGCAGTTGACCTGGAACTCACTATGGAACCCAGGCTGGTCTTGAACTCACAGTGATCCTCCTGCCTTGGCGTCCCAAGTGCTGGGATTACAGGTGTGCACCACTATGCCCGGCTAGCTTTCCGATTCTTACTTTTAACCGCCATTCCTAGGACTCATTCTTCAATTTCTAGAGAACAAGAACTCGGTGTATCACAGTTAACAGGGTGGGAGATATATTTCATATTTCATATTGTCCCGCGACAAGATGTTCTTGTCTCTAAGGAGGTCATGAAGTATTTCTCAAAGTTCAGTGACACCTTTGAACAACACTTATTCTTTCCTTTCCTTTCTTTTTTCTCCCCCGCCACATCCCCTACTCCCTCTCTCTCTCTCTCCCTTTCTCTCTCTTTTGCTCCTCCCCCACCTTGGGGCTTTTTCTTACTCCGTGATCCATCTTGCATTCCTTAGCTTTTCACAATTCCACTGGCCTATCTACTGTTTTCCTCACAAGGCTATCTGAGAAAATATCATTTAAATCTTTTCTAGCCGTCCTTAATGCCCTCAGCAGAAAAGCTCAAAGGTCCCCTTCTTTCTAAGAAATATCATTGTTAATTGCTATGTGGGAATATAGTTGTAGTCAAAAGCAATGGCAAAAATGAGGAAGGAACAATTATTGTTCCCCCAATTTAAACGTGTTCTACAAGTTATTCTTTATCTTTGACCAAAATTATTCAGTATTCTGGAGCTAAATTAATTTTATCGTGATCAGCCGGCATGGTGGCGCATGCCTGTAATCCCAGCACTCTGGAGGCTGAGTCAGGAGGATCGCTTCAGTTCGAGACCAACCTGGGCTACATAGTGAGTTCCAGTTCAGTCTCATACATAGTGAGACCCTGCCTCAAAAAACCAAAAAAAAAAAAATTTTTTTTTATCATAATCTTACCTGGAACTTGTTTTTGTGTAATTATTCTTTATTAAACACTTATGCTAGGCACTGTTTGAATCCATATATATATATATATGTGTGTGTGTGTGTGTGTGTGTGTGTGTGTGTGTGTGTGTATCAGCTTCCTACTTGATAATAGCAATCAGGCACATTGGAGTTGGCTACTGGCCAGCAGTGACTATTATAGTTTGGATCTGAAATGTCTCCCAAAGTTCCACAATTTGGAGGTTTGTTCTCCCGAAAGATGCTTTTGGGAAGTTGTGAAAACTTTTAAGAGGGCTGGGGATTTAGCTCAGTGGCGCTGTAGCTGCCTCACAAGTGCAAGGTCCTGAATTTGATCCCAGGTCCCCCCTCATGCCCCCCCCAAAACTTCTAAGAGATGGAATCTATCGAGGGTCTTTGGCTCCTTTGGGGTGTGCCCTGCGGAGATTGGGCCGCCCTGGTCCCTTCCTCTTCCCCTCTCTGTGCTCCCTGCTTGTGAGGAGATGAGTTTGTCCATCATGTGCCCCTGACACGATGCTCCGCCTTCCCACAGGCAATCAGTCAGGGCCTGAAACCTCTCAAACTGAGAGCCCAAAGAAATCTTTATAATCGGATCATCTTAGGTATTTGTTACAGTGACCGAAAGCTGACCAAGGCAGTGACTGAATAAGTCGCCATTCTTGATTCACGTGGCTGCTGAGCTTTGAAGCCAATGTCTGCTCTGGCAAGGCCCAAATCAGGACAGATGGTTTGACAAGTGGAAGTGTGTCATAGTTTTTTTTCTTTTTGAGCAGGGTTGTTCGGGCACACTGCGCAGAAGTATGGCGTAAGGGCTGAACGCCCTGGCAGGCTCTGTTTGGCAGAATACTTGGCAAGATCACCTTTGCCTGGTGACTGTTCCTCAGCTTTGGAGATTTGTACACTGGATTTTCTCATTCATCCAGCGATGACGAGAGTATTAAAGGCAATTCACTCTGACCAAAGTCACTGGACACTGATACCACGGCCATATTTTTTTTTTGGAGATAGGTTCTAGCTCAGGTTGGCCTTGAATTCATGAGGTAACCCAGGATGTCCTCGAATTTACAGTGATCCTCCTGTCTCAGCCTCCCCAGGTCTGGAATTACAGGTGTGCGCCACTACACCCACACCCAGCTTCACAGCGATGATGTTATAAGGCTTATTCTTTTCCAGTCTAGACTCTTATCCCTCTATCTGGGGCCCACTCTTCTCGCTTTAGGGAACTCAGAAAACCAGGAAGTTTATTAGCGGAAGTGAAATTTGTATTAGAGTCGCAGAGAAAAGAGACTACCTGGGCAGGAGTTGTGTTAGCAAAGAGGTTGTTTATTCACTCGTGCAAGGGCCACGAGAGTGGGCTGAGTCTGGAAAAAGGGAACTCAGCACAGAGCAGGCAGAGAACAAAGAATTTAAAGGAAGGGAGAGGGTTATCGTCTTGAGGAGCTTGGGGGACAGATAAAGTGAGGCCAAGCTTCTCAGGACAGCGTTGTCTTATCTTCGCTCTTCGAGGTTTCCCATACTTTCGTGGCCGGTACACCTGCCCATGGGGTTGTCATGGAGACAGCAGAGCTCTGGCCAGGGTGGCTGCCTCACCTGCTGGCCGTGACAGAATTGTAGCAAGGGAAATAGAAATTTGGGGGGGGCAGGGTTACAGTTCCTGTAGGCTTTGAGCTTGGCTCATGAACTATTCCTTCTCCTGTAGCAGAGGATATGACCTGCTGGTCCTTGTTTCCGGATGAAAGGTCTTTCTTCATAGGTCAGGGAGTGGATGTGGACACGCTCACTTTCCGTCTCAGAAGTTCTCTGAGTGTTAGAAAAATACGAATCTTGTGCACATTCACGCTTCTTTGTGACTCCCCGGTAGAGGATGCGAATGTGTCTAAACAATAGCTTTTGCCCCAAAGGAGGTTCCACGCTCCTTTTTTGAGGAAGGTAACAACGTGAAAACCCACGGTACAAGTTCTAGGTTCCCAGAAGCCAAATGAGTCAAAAGAGAATAATTCCTGAGAATTAGCATAGTCAGGGAAAGCAATAATTGACCAGAAACTGTAATAATGTGCTATGGTTTAAATCTAAAATGTTCCCCCAAAGTCTCACGTTTGGAAAGTGGGTAGCACCACACCCACAATTCCTCAGCGGATGAATCCAACGGATAAGCGTAGCAGCAAGAAGTGCTTTTAGGGCAGGAGGATCGCTGTGAGTTCGAGACCAGCCTGGGCTACACAGTGAGTTCCAGGTCAGTCTCAACTACATAGTGAGACCCTGTCTCAAGAAATAAATAAATAAAAATAAAGAAGTGCTTTTAGGCAGTGGGGCCTGGTAAAGGTGGGTCATTGGGGACATAACCTGGAAGGTGTATTTTGTTTTTTGAAGCAAAACCTTTATTGGCACATTTTAGATAGGCATAATGATAACTTCCATGATAGGGAATCTGTACCTGTACATGATATATCTTGGTTCTCCTTCTTTTCCTTTTTCCCTCCCTGGAAGGTATATTCTGTTTGTTTGTTTGTTTGTTTGTTTGTTTTTTGAGACAGGGTCTCTCTATACAGTTCAGACTGCCCTGGAACTCGCTATGTAGCCCAGGCTGGTCTCGAACTCACAGCGATCCTCCTGCCTCAGCCTCCTGAGTGCTGGGATTACAGGTGTATGCCACCATGCCCGGCTGGAAGGTGTATTCTTGTCACTACTCCTCTTTCTCTCTCTCTGTGCCTGGCTGCCAAGGGTGGCTCTGCTTTCCTCCTCCAGGCCTTTTCTGCTTTTGAGTCAACTGACTGGGCTGAGTCTCCAAAAATACCTTGAGACAAAATAATTCTTTCCTCCTTTAAATTGTGTCAGGGATTTTTGCTCCAGCAATGGGATCGTGACCAAGGTGAACGGGTTAAGTTTAGGTTATAGCCGGGCAAGGTGGGGCACACCTGTAATCCTAGCACTTGAGTTTGAGTGAGTTTGAGGCCAGCCTGGGCTGCACAGTGAGTTCCAGACCAGCAATATATAGAAAGGCCCTGGCTCCAAAACCAAATAAAAAAGTTAGATTAGCAGAGGGGAAAAACAGTACAGGGGAAATAGCAGCATGAAGACTATAAGACTACCTCCAAGGAGAACAATGCCACTGCGTGGGTAGTTACCACAGGAGAGTAAGCGTGGGTCTGGTAGCAGTGGCCTTCCAAGGCAGAAAAGGACTTTAGATAGGAGGGTTTTGGTTTTCGGGGTGAAATGTGTTCGAGGAGAGCAGCCTGATGTGGAAATCCCGACCTGAGGTGCCCAGGGTCCCAGCCCAGACATGGGGAATGGACAGGAGGAGCTGATGATATTTGTCGTGAGACAGTGTCTCACCACGTAGCCTGGCTGGCCTCAAACTCACAGTTGATCCTCCTGACTCGGCTTCTTGAGTGCTTGGGGTTATAGGCATACACCACCAGGCTGTGCAGAACCTGATATTTAGAAAGGACGAAAATATGTACATATTTCTTTTTGGAGACAAGGTCTTAGTATAGAGTTCAAGCCTCGGACTTGTGACTATTCCCCTGCCTCAGCCTCCCAAGTGCTGAGATTAAAAGCATGCACTCCATGCCCGTCCCTCACATTCCTTATGATGTGTATTGCTGTTATTGTTTGATGTAGTCACATTATATTTCCTTAGTGCCTTTCATCTAAGGATCCATATAGAGCACAGCAAACTAATTAATTCTTCCAACAACATTATGAGCTATAATTGTAGGTATATATAGTAGATGAATCACCTGACAAACCAGCAAAACACAGCTGTTACGGGAAAGACTAGGCAGATGCAACTTAATGCATAAACAACCCTGTCAAATAGTTTAGGGCAGAAAGGGAGGCATCCTTTTTCAACTAAAAAACTGATGGTGTGCCATTAAAAAAAGTCTAAATAATGACTTTTTAGATTTGTAACACTTGGTCTTTTGCAACAAATACTACCAGAAAGAGAAGTGTTAGAGTCTATTAATAGCTACCCCTTCAGTCTTATCGTCACTCCCGGTACAAGTGCTTCAGCCACGAAGCGGGCCTAGTCATTAACCGAGCTTTGATTTAGGATCATCGGAGGAAAAGTGTGCCAGGGGCTGACTCATCAGCACGGCTTCCTGCCTAGATTTCCCTGGAGTCTCTCATCTGAGGGGGTAGCTGGAAAGAGATTGAATCTGCATTATTGTTTTTTAGGTCCCTATAAAAGCGAGAACAGAATGTATAGAGAAAAATATTTATAAGGAAGTGGCCTCTTAGAAAAGTTGACTCATGGAGCGATCCAGGATATACGCTGAGGCTGGCTTCACATCTTTTCTTTTTTGGGGGGAGTCCCATCTTTATTCTAGCTTTTCAAAATAGGAAATTGAATATATATATATATATATATATATATATATATACAAAATAAAGATCCCCACATACCCATTAATTAACTTTTACAATTATTTCTATGGCTCTCTTTACTCCAACATTGCTAAGATGTGAATACTGTAGAAACTCCCACACCCAGTGTGTGATGCACATCTGTAATCCCAACACTTGGGAGGCTGAGGCAGGAGGATTGCCATGAGTTTGAGGTCAGCCTGGACTGCATAGTGAGCAAAATAAAGATCCCCACATACCCATTAATTAACTTTTACAATTATTTCTATGGCTCTCTTTACTCCAACATTGCTAAGATGTGAATACTGTAGAAACTCCCACACCCAGTGTGTGATGCACATCTGTAATCCCAACACTTGGGAGGCTGAGGCAGGAGGATTGCCATGAGTTTGAGGTCAGCCTGGACTGCATAGTGAGACCCTATCTCAAAAAAGCCCCCCGTCCAAACCCAGGCCCTTCCTTTAGCAACACAACACTTGTCTCAGAGGAGCTCATAGAATCTTAAAAGTCAAATTTTAATTTATTTTTTGGTACCAGGGATCGAACTCAGGTCTTTGCCCTTCTGAGGCAGGCAGCAGAACCACTAAGCCAAATCCCCAGACCCAAATTTTAATGGAGTTTATAAAATAGGATTTAGCTCAGTGGTGCTGCCCTCTGTCCCACAAGGGCAAGGTCCTCAGTTCGATCCCAGATGCCAAAATTTTAAAAAATAAAATAAATAAATAAATAAATACAAATATACTTGTCAAAGGTAAACTTCTGGATGAGAAAAATATGTCACAAAATCAAACAAAATGTCTAAACCCGAGATAATAATGTTGCCTGCCATTTGTTAAGTCAAGCGCCAAGCACTTTAATACACATTTGCTCCAAGTACCAATCTCTTATTTAATTTTTTCAACAATATTCTACAGCATCGATATTCCTATTTATTTATTTATTTATTTAAAAAATATCTCTGTTTATGTTTTTGTTTTGAGAGAGGGTCTCACTATGTAGATGAGACTGACCTGGAACTCACTATGTAGCCCAGGCTGGCGATCCTCCTGCCTCAGCCTCCTGAGTGCTGGGATTACAGGTGTGAGGTACCACTCCCAGCCAAATATCTCTGTTTAAAAGATGGGAAAACCGAGGCTTGGAGAAGAGTAACTGGCTCAAGCAAACCAATTTACAGCTCACAAGCCCTGATTCCAAAGTCTGTGCTTTGTTGTACAAAATGCAGCAGAGGATCACTAGGGCTTGATGCAAAGGACCTGTGTTACTGGGAAACTCAGAAACACCGTTAAAGTTTAGCACTAAAGGTAAGGCAAGGGAATTAATCAAGTCTTTCTTACTCCATTAAAAAAAAAAACGACCCTAAAGATTTTTTTGTTTGTTTTGTTTTTTTGTTTTTTCAAGCCAGGGTCTCACTATTTAGTTGAGACTGACCTGGAGCTCACCGTGTAGCCCAGGCTGGTCTCGAACTCACAGCAATCCTCCTGCCTCAGCCTCCCAAGTGCTGGGATTGCAGGTGTGCGCCACCTCGCCTGGCAGACCCTATGATTTTTTTAACATGACCTAACAAATACATATGTTGTTCAGCAATGCAATTATTTCATTGCTATTTATGTATTTATTTAGGAGTGATGGGGATTTAAAACAGGGCCTTTGTACTGAACTACATCCCCATCCTTTTTTAAACTTTTTTTTTTTTTTAATTTTGAGACAAGGTTTCACTAAGGTGCTAAATTGCCCAGACTGCTTGGCACTTGGGATCCCTCACTACAAGCTGCCAGTGTTGGGGTTATAGGCGTGTGCCACCACCCCAGGCGAGGATGACGATTTTAAATAGTCATAATTGAACAGTAAGCCATAATTTAACTTTGCCCACTGTCATAATAATAAATTAAATGCAAAATTGTGCCAAATGAATTCACCATTAATACATTCCCTAAATCCATCATGAGTCTGTGCCATTCCAGTGCAGGGCATCAAAACGAATTTTCTTGCCGTAGTCATTCTTATCATTTCTAAAAAAATTATCAAGATGCAAAAGAGTAGGTGGGATTTTATTTGACATATTTTTAATTTTTTTTTCTTTCCACTACCAGTGATCAAACTCAGGACCTTGCTCTTGCCAGGCAGGCATAGTGCCACTGAGCTAAATCCCCAGTCTTGACATATTTTTCTTTCTTTTTTTTTTTTTTTTTTGGCTTTTTTGAGACAGGGTCTCACTATTTAGTTGAGACTGACCTGGAACTCACTATGTAGTCCAGGCTGGTCTGGAACTCACAGTGATCCTCCTGCCTCAGCCTCCTGAGTCCTGGGATTACAGGCTTGCGCCCACGCCTGGAGACATATTTTTGTTAATAAAAGGCCCACAGTCATTTTATGTTCAATTTATATCGCTTAATGCTTTCTTTTAAACAATATTTTTGTGAGGGAATATTGTTTTGTTTTAACTTTTCTCAATTTTACTTCATTTTGAATTTTTTGTTTTCTTTTCTTTTTTGGTACTAGGGATCAAACTCTGGACTTTGTGATTGCGAGGCAGGTGGTGGAACCACTGAGCTAAATCTATGGCCCTTCATTTAAAATTTTTAATTAAAGTGTTATATACACACAATTTAATAAAATCAAATAACATTAAATAAATTATAGCTCGACGTGGTGGCACGTGTCCACAATCTCACTCACACTGGAGACTAAGGAAGGAGCTTCACAAATTTGAGGCCAGCCTAGGCAACTAAGTGAGATCCTGTCTCAAAATAAAATTTAAAAGGGACTAGGGGTGTGACTTAGCCCTAGACTACTTGCCTAACGTGTGAGGCTCTGGATTCAATCCCCAGTGCTGAAAACAAAGCCACAAAGATGACCTGCCTCAGCCTTCCAAATTACCTCTTAGTGATTGTCTTAGAGAAAATCACTTTGCTTTCTTTTTCACCATTCAACTGTTTCTTTGTATTATTAGGTGATATTTTGTTCTGTTTTGTTTTGTTTTTTTGGTACTGGGTCGAATCCTGGTCTTTGCGCTTTGGCGGAACCCCGGAGCTAAATCCCTGGCCCTATCAGGTGATATTTTGAAGCATCACCTTTAGACATCTGTTGACTTTCAGGTATGCTAAAAAGGAGGTTTATTTGTTCAATAAATATTGATAGGCACCTGCAGTATGCCAGACCCTGCTGTCTGTACTTTGGGTTCCAGAGGCAACAAAATAGGCAAATCCTTGACTTTTTGACACTAATCATCAAGTAGACAAACCTTCTCCCACACTTGTAATATAGTTATGGTCATACTCTACATAATGACATTTTGGTCAACTACAGACCACATATACAATGGGTCGCGTGAGATCATAATGGAGATGAAAAATTTCTACCTTTCAGTGACGTGCAGCTGTTGGACCATCATGGCTATCACAGCATAGCACATTACTGGCATGTTTGTGGTGACGCTGGTATAAACAAGCCTGTTCCAGTGGCAGACGTATAAAAGCATAGCACATGTAATCGTGTACAGTACGCAAAATTAGAGACCGAATGACTGCTATTGGTTTATATATTTCCCACGATACATACTTTATTATTGTATACTGTACTCCTACTTACAAAAACGGTTTACTATGAAGTAGTGGATCGTGTTACTAAAGCAGCAGCCTCACCCATCGGTGTCTACTGTGTCTGTTTGGCACCGAGGGCAACAGAGCGTAGCACACACTGCTGGTAATATAGTCCAGGTGTGTGGTAAGCTGTACCACCTAGGTTTGTGTAAATACACTCTGTGGCATCTGCACAGCAAAATTGCTGGCACTTTTCTCAGGATGCATCGTGTCATTAAGTGGGGCGTGACTATGCATCACCTTTTAAGTGAATCATCTGCTTGAAAACAAACTTTTGTTTTTCAGACAGGGTCTTGCTGTGTAGTTTAGGCTGGCTTTGAACTTGTGGCAATCCTCCTGCCTCAGCTTCCCAAGTGCTGGGATCACAGGCGTGCACCGCCAGGCCCGACAGCGTGCTCGAATATTGTATTTATGTAAATATTATTCACTACAGTGTTCCACACTGTGCTGTTATCATAGTTCTTCCTGTAATTCGTGAACGCCTTTTTAAAGAAACAGAAAGGCAGAAAGCAGAGGGGCAAGAATTGTGTGTGAGGCCTTTTCTTCTGTAAAGCTGTTGATCCCATTCATGAGGGGGTGCTCCTGAGACCTAATCTCTTCCTTACAGCCCCACCTCCTGATACTGTGGCCTTGGAAATTAAATTTCAGCCTGAATTTTGGGAGTCACGACTGCTCAGTCAGAACCACAATCACCAGCTCCCTCTAGACGCCCCTGGATAACCGGAAGTCAGTTTCCTTACTTTTCAAAAGGCTCAGATGAGCAGCCAGTGTCGTTTCAACCTACACCGAATGTCCCCAGGCTTCCTCCGTGGTGCGCTGCGCGGCTGCCTGAATCCCAAGTCTTTCTGGGTCTCATCTGTGTCCTTTGTCTGTTGTTACGGGACCAGTTTTCTCTCTCGGGGCTCCTTCCTGAGGGCAAGAGTAGAATGGGGCCGACGCAACAGCGGTAGGAACTGGGCAGGGTGTGGTTTATTAGAAAGAACCCAGAAAAGCCCTTGCTAGGTGAGGAGCAAAGAGGAAGCCGAGGAAGCACCCGAATCTAGACGCTCACAGCCTTTGGGCTCACACGAAAGGTCAGAGGATCTGCGAAAGTGCAGGCATAAAGCAGCTCGCCAGGGCTTTTTTGTTTTGTTTCCACCTACACCCCGCCCGAGGCAGGCGGCGGCACAACCGAGGTAAATCCCGGCCTGCCAGAGTTCTTGCTATCGGTAGGTTTTACTTATTTGTTTGTTCGTTTTTGTACTGGGGATCAAACTTGGGATCTTGGGCTTGCGAGGCAGGTGGCGGCACCACTGAGCTAAATGCCCCGCCCGATTTGATTATTTCTTTGTCCTTTGCATTCCAGTTTTCCCAGGCTTCTCTTGTCCTTTGCACTTTAGTTTCTCCAGACTCATATTCAGCTCATCCAGATCCTGGCCCTCAGTTTACTCAGTTTATTTACTTTCTTGAGGCTCTGCCTACCTCCCGTCTTTCTCCTGATCTCAGTTGGGGTATAGTCTTAGGAAAATCCAAAGAAAGATAGATGTGAAATAAATTTCTGGGTCCTTGAACACATGGTAGTGTCTATTTTCTGGTTTGAAAGGTATTTTTTCCTCTGAATTCTGAAATAATTGCTTGTTTAGCTCAGTTGTGATATATATATATATATATATATCCTTGAACTTGCCAAGTAGCCCAGGATAGATTTGAATTCACAGTGATCCTCCAGCCTCAGCCTCTTGAGTTTAGGATTACAGGTATGCTTGCTCCACCACGCCCGGCTTCTCGCAGGAAGTTTTTAAATCTTGGGTTCGTTTTGCTTTTATAAAATTTTGCAATGAAGTTGGGCCTGAAGGTGCTAGCACTCTGGGAGGCTGAGGCAGGAGGACTGCAAGTTTGAGGACTGAAAAGTTTCCAACAATTGTGTTGGGTATTTAAAGTTTTTCAATTTGTAGATGTCTGTCTTTTGAGTCTCAGCCATTTCCTAGTACTATTTCTTTATTCCTCTCTATTTTCTCTTTACATTTTCAGGAATTTATAACTTGAATGTTGGCTTGTCAGGCTTGACCCTCTACATCTCTTTCATTTTGTGTTTTCTCTGCTTTTTGAGAGCTTTTGTTAACTTTCTCTTTCAACCTTTCTATTCACATTGTTATTTCTACTACCAGATTTTAAATTTCTAAGATATTTTGTGTTCTGTTTTTATCTTCATAACATTGTATTTTTCCTTAAAAATGGGTGTCATGGGCTGGGGATTTAGCTCAGTGGCACTGCACCATCCTCACAAGCACAAGGTCCTGAGTTCAATCCCTGGTACCAAAAAAAAAAGGTATCATATAATTTCTTACCTCTGAAAGTTCTAGAATTTAAAAAAAATTTTTCACATCTGTTCTCAAAACATTAAGGTAAGGTGGGCATGGTGCTGGACGCCTGTAAGTCCAGCACTCAGGAGGCTGAGGCAGAAGGATCGCTGAGAGTTTGAATCCAACCTGAACTACACATCTAGGTCCTGTCTCAAAAAAAAAAAAAAAAAAAAAAAAAAATTGCAGGGTACGGACCAGTCCTTGCTTGGTCTCCAGTGCTGTAGGTGAGGCAGAACGGAGCAGAGTGCCAGGAACGTGAGCGTCATTTCACAGAGCTACTAGCAGTTTTTGTTAGAGGTTTGAAGATCTGTGTCAAATCACAGGGGTGTCCCCAGGCGTGGCAGGGGACGGGCTTCGGCTCTTACGGAAGGATGGGGTAGAAAAACTGCTTTGAGAAGGTAATCGAGCAAAGGGATGTGTGGTCTGAGAAAGGTCTGCTGGGGAAAGGTGGGAAAGGTGAAGGACAGAGAACTTCTTTTCTTGCAGGGACTCAGCAAAAGGGTCGTAACTGGTAGCAGCCACTTGGACCCCCATCAGCGAGGCACCGGGCCACTCCAGGGCATTGTCAGCTGCTAACCAGAGTGGGAAGCTGATCATGAGACGGGAGGCGGTGTTCCAACTCCTTTGGAGCTTGTCTGTGCTTTGATAATCTGTGATGACCGTGAAAGAGATGCGTGAGAAGCCAGAGTCTGGAAGTCCACAGAGCTGCGCAACTAAAACGTCTGGTCTGTGCTCTTCATGCCAACAGCGTCTGCCCCCGGCTTCTGCAGCAGATGACGTTGTGCCAGAGCCGTAAAGCTGGGGCTGCCCAACTCCAGATAGGTGCTTCCTGGAGCTCTGTCTTCCCTCCATTTGTTTCCAGACCCTGAATACTTTCTGCCTCGTATTCTGGTTGTAAGCTGTAGACGTGGCAAGGAAATGAACTCCGAACCTTTCAGCATTGGGCTGTTTCAGAGGGTTTTGACCAGAGAAAGCGGGTAGGTTGATACGATCACAGATCAGCATGATGTCTCCAACTTCACACTTGGGGTGGAGCCCCCCAGCTATAGGGGTGACCACCAGCATATCCACACCCAGAAGTCAGAAAAACCCTTGCGTGCCCTTCACACATGCATCTGCCCGGCATCAGCACGCTGGCTGTGCCATTCGGGAACACAAATGCCAGTCAACCAACGTGGCACAGTGCTGTGCTTTAGGAAAGCTGGGTATCTTGCTGGGGTCAAAGGCCTGGACCTGAGTTAATTTATCAGCCAGATCTCCTAACACAGAACCACAACGCACTGACACCAGGGGTCAGTGCTTGGGATGACAGGGAGCTCTTCTGCAGCGTTCTGAGAATCCGCATAGGTGAATCCGTCCCTTATGGTCCTGTCTCTGTGCTCTCAGAGATCCTGTTCTTTGCTGTGATCTGCTTGGAGGAGCTTTGTGGTGGCCCAAGGGGTCTGGTCTACACAGTTAGGGAACCTTAAGTTTTACAAAGAGTTTCGTCTTCCTGTGTGTTATGGTTTGGATGTGGTTTTGAGTCAGGAGGTAGATAAGGAAAAGTCTGGAGAAAGAAGGAGAGCTGGGCCACTTCAGAACCCAGTTTCTGAGGTGTAAGATAACCAAGGAAACACCTGGCAAAAAAGGGAGCTCCCACCTTGGAGCCCACTTTCTGGAATCAGATACACCTGGGTTAAACATTAAACATGCCCAGACCAGATTTGGTTTTTGTTTGTCTGTTTGTTTTTTTAGATGGCATCTAGGTACATATTCCAGGCTGGGCTTAAACTCACTATATAGTCCAGGCTGGTTTCAGACTTGCTGAGATCCTCCTGCCTCAGCCTCCCAATTACTGTTATTACAGGTGTGCGCCACCATGCCCAGCTACATTATTGTTTTCTTGTTGTTGCCCAGACCAGATTTGGTTTTTGTTTGTCTGTTTGTTTTTTTAGATGGCATCTAGGTACATATTCCAGGCTGGGCTTAAACTCACTATATAGTCCAGGCTGGTTTCAGACTTGCTGAGATCCTCCTGCCTCAGCCTCCCAATTACTGTTATTACAGGTGTGCGCCACCATGCCCAGCTACATTATTGTTTTCTTGTTGTTGTTTTGGTTTTTGTTTTTTTAGATGGCATCTAGGTACATATTCCAGGCTGGGCTTAAACTCACTATATAGTCCAGGCTGGTTTCAGACTTGCTGAGATCCTCCTGCCTCAGCCTCCCAATTACTGTTATTACAGGTGTGCCACCATGCCTTTTGAGACAGGGTCTCACTATGTAGTTGAGACTGACCTGGAACTCACTATGTAGATCAGGCTGGTCTTGAACTCTCAGGGATCCTCCTGCCTCAGCCTCCTGAGTGCTGGGGTTACAGGCATGCGCCACCACACCCGGTGACATTATTGTTAATTATATTCTCCCTGCTGTGCCACAGAACAGCAGAACATACCACCCCCTGTCAAGCTATGTGACATATATATATCTACATCTTTTTGCCACTGTTTTATATATAATTTTGTCACTAGTGTCTCGCTATCCCTCTTCCTCCTTCTCTCTGCGGCTCCTGGTAACCCATTACTGGGTATCTATCCGAAGAAAGTTAATTCATCATGTTGAGGGGACACTCACTCCCCCATGCTTACTGTAGCACTGTCCGCAGTAGCCACTCTGTGTCATCACACTAAGTGTCCCTCGATGAACGGAGGGACAAGAAAAGCATGGTACCCTTTCGCAATGAAACACCCCTGCACCATGCGCACGAAATCCTGCCGTCTGTGACAACGTGGATGAACCTGGAGATGGTATGGGGTGAAGTCAGCCAGGCACAAACGACAAGCAGTGCGTGGTTGCACATACGTGTGACCGAAAAATATCGATGGCTTCAAAGTTGGGACTGATTTATCTTTAAACTTTATAACTGCGCATTTTTATCACCAGCTGTCTAGTATCTAGCCTGTTTTCCTAATGTCTTAAACGTAACAAAGATCATTTGAATAATTTCAGTATCCTAACTTGCACAGTTAATTGGCACTTTGGTTAGTATTTAATTTTAGGTTAAAAATAAATTTTCTTCAGAATTTCGAGGGCCTCTCTTTTGATTATTTTCTGTTGTTGCTACTGAGAACCTATATTCATTTTCCTTGACTGTTCACAAATCACCACAAGTGTAGTAGTTTAAAACAATACTCACTAGTTTATAGTGCCGGGGTCAGAAAGTGGATCATGATTGGATTCTCTGTTTGAGGCATTAACACTGAAATCGGAGGGGTTCACTGGACTGAGATTTTGTCTGGAGGCTCTGGGAAAAAATGCTGCTTCCAAGTTCACCCAGGGTGTTTTTGCGTTCATGGTTCTGAGGCCACCATGCCCTTGATGACTGCCAGCAGAGACCAACCTCGGCTCCTGCAGGCCCCTGCGTTCCTTACCCTTACATTCCTCATCTTTCGAGCCAGCAATGGAAAATCTCCTTTTGCTAGAACTCATCAGTTCCAAGGCCTTCTGTTGGCCAGCCACGGGCACGCCTGCAATCCCAGCATTTGGGACACTGAGGCAGAAGAACTGCAAGGGTTAGCTCAGCCTGGGCAACTGAGTGAGACCATGTCTGAAAATAAAAATAAAGAAGGGATAGGGATATAGTTCGGCGAGAAGGCTTTGCTTGGGTTTATCACCCAGTACTGGGGAAAAAAAAATCACCTTTCTTAAGGCTGTTTAGCTCAAGTCTTTTTAAAGTCAACGGTGTCATAATGAATCCTAATTAAGGTAAAGAAATATATGTTACCTCAGGGCATGCAGACAGGAGGTGGGACTCCTTCAGGCTCTTCGTGAGTTCTGCCTCTAAAGCAAGTTTAAAACTATTCTAATTTGTAATCCATATTATAGGTACTACATTTGCCTTTGAAAACTCACAAAATTTTTCCTTATCCTCAGGTTTCTGAAATCTCACATGCTTTTGTGTGAGTCTCTTTATTTTCCACTGTTCCACGCTGGCTTCCGTTCCTAGCATCTGCGGGCCCTGTGCTGTAACATAGCACTCCATTACTTGATTCACTACACTTTTTTTTTTTCTTTTGAGACAAGGTCTTGTGATAACCAACCCCACTCCGTCTTAAGCCTCACCACCATTGTGTGCTTGCGCTTGGACAAAGCACCCAAAACCAGCATCCTGTTTGGCAGTAAAGTTGCTGCAGTTCCAAATTGTTTTTTTGTAGCTAACCTAGTTTGTGAAACTTCCTCTTGCCCCCCACAAACCTGGCATGGTTCTGCTTCTGTAAAATTCCGCTTACTCTCTCCTTGAGCCCTCCCCAGCTAAAAGCATGATTTAAAAAAAAGAGAAATCAAACCGTTTTTTCAGGGCCGAGAGATCTTCCCAGGCACTAGCCTCTCTCGGATGCTGGCTTTAAATAAACGGGCTCAAATCTGACTCAGAATGTGGTGCATCTCTATAGATCCAACTTGCTCGCCTGTAGCAGTCTCACATGGAAATTCAGACCGGGCCTTGAGCTCATTATGTAGCCCACGCTGGCTTTGAGCTCACAGTGATCCTCCTGCCTCAGCCTCCCAATAGCTGAGATCACAGGAGTGTGCCACTTCATCAGGATGGCTTTACTATAGTTTGTTTAGTCAAGCCTTTATTACTGGACTTTTAGGTTCTCACTTTTTAATATTATAAATAATACTGTAGTATATCACTTTTTTTTTTTCAGGTACTGGGGATCAAACTCAGGACCTTTTGCTTACCAGGCAAGTGCAGCACCACTGAGCTACATCTCCAGCCCTTCACTCTTCTGTCTACATCTTTGTACATTTGTTTGGTTCTTTTCTTTTCTTTCTTCCTTTTTTTTTTTTCTGTTTGTTTGTTTTTGGCACCGGGAATCAAACTCGGGACCTCGTGCTTGTGAGGCAGGTGGTGGAACCACTGAACTGAATCCCTGGCCCTGTTTTCTTTGTTAAATTCCTAAAGATTACGAACTGTGTTCTAATTAATTAATTATTTCTTCTTTCATTCCCTGCCAAGAATGTTAAGTTCCATAGGGCGGATGATATGTTACTTGCTTTTGGTACCTGTTTCCAGGTACTAAAAAGAGCCCCTGGAACATAGGAAGGACTTGAGAAATCTGTGCTTGTTGAAAGAATATATCCATTTTAAGTATCTTGGTACATATTTCCAGATTAAGCCTTAGAAATTACATCCACACCTAAAGGTATGAGTCCCTAACTCATGGTGCTCTTTCCTGCCTGATAGTGTTATGTTCTTTGGCTGGAGAATCTTTGAGGTCAGCTCCCCTGCGATGTTACTGCCCCTCTGGAATGCTGCGTATCACACTCCACTCAATGGATGCTTGTTCCAGAAGGGTGACCACACTTGCAAGTTTTCTTTCCTACTCAGTGTTCTATGTTTAGAATCATCTGCTACAGCTCTGTTTCTTCGTCATACTTTTCCTTATTTCTATGATTTTACTGGGTTTAGATAAGGCATATCAATTCTAAATAACAGCAATTAACATGGCACTTTACAGGAAAACGGACATTATTTTAACAGTGTGTTTACTCTCAAATGCAAGGATAAGAAGGCAGTGAGAAACTTTGGAAGGCTCTAATAGGCATTAGAGCCAAGAAATCAGAATTTTTTTTTCAGTTTTTTTCTCTGCCAGTTGTCTCTCTGCCCTTTTTGACTCACTGAGTTTGCACAGCCAAGCTCTAGCAATGCCGAGGAGTTACCCACCTTTTTTGAATCCCAGTTCTGAAGTTCTTGAAATAGAAGATTTGATTGGCCTGCCTTGATTGAGTCAAGCATCTGGTGCAGTTTTTTCAGTCCTGCCACCAGAGAGCAAATCTCATGGTGAGACATGGCTGCCAGGTGCCTTTCCTGTGAAGGGAGGGTCAGCCCAAGAGAAGCGGGAGGCGTTGCTTTGAGCCGAGCTAACTCCTTCAACAGTAAGTTACACGGTGATCTTGTGCTAACCCTTTCCTTGCCTAAATTTGCTTGTTTGCCTAAACCATTCTCAAAAGCCCAAGATACCTTGATAGTCCATATTACTATTATTTTTACCTCTGTCCTTCCCAAGAACTTATTTTATGCCTTGTACCATTCAGTATTATGTTAATCAATAGGTTATTTTCTAATTGTTTTTTTTTGTTTTTTGTTTTTGTTTTTTGGTACTGGGGATCTGACGTGGGTCCTTGTTCTTGTCACCATTGAGCTAAATCCCCAGCCCTCTACTTGTTTTATGCAGAAAGTGTTTGATTTCCAAATCAGAAAAGAGCATCATTTCATTTCTACATTCAATTAATATATAGTAAATTGATTAGGTGTTGTTAAGAGCTTTGGATTCTTTGAAAGACAATTATAAAACTCATCCTGTCAAAGATAAAGATTATTGCTTGAGAGCACGCCTGTAATCCTGGCACTGGGAAGGCTGAGACAGGGGGATCGCTGTGAGTTTGAGACCATTCTGGGCTACACAGTGAATTCCAGGTCAGTCTCAACTACGTAGTAAGACCCTGTTTCAAAAAAACAAAACAAAACAAAAAAAAAAAAAAAAGAAAAAGATTATAGCTTGAGTTTTTTTCTCCAGTGTGCATTATACATAGAAACACTTAATTTATTTTTTATTTTTTTGGTTTCTCTTTTTGTGTGCCTGTGTGTGTGTAGTGGGGGTGTAGTTTTTTTATTTTTATTTTTATTTTTTTTGATACAGAGTCTCACTAGGTAACCCAGGCTGGGTTTGAATTTAAGATCCTCCTGCCTCAGCTTCCTGAGTTACTGGAATTACAGGAATGGTCTACCACATTCAGATTCTTCTGTTCTTTAGTATTTTAACTATGTGCATTTTTAAAAATATAAAACATTCATACTTCACAACTATTTTTCTTCTTGCCTATTTAGTTTTGGTCTGTTGCCCAACCTCGTCATTCTGGACTGTGTTAGTTTTTTGTTTTTTCTTCCCCTAATGTATCTCTGGAACCTTCCACAGGGCCAACATGTAGTAGTAACAGTTCAGCATATAAACAAAGCACAACAAAACAGTTAAAATGAAATTTCTAGCAGTTCTATGTGGTTCCACTATTTTCCTTTGGTTTTATCATTATTAGAAGGAAAATGTCCATGGCTGATGCTACTTCATTTTAAGCAAATCATTTGATGTTTTTCTTTATTTTTCCATACACATAAAATGTATTTGTGTTCTATTAATTCGTTTAAAGAAACATTCATGAAGGCAAGTTAGAAGTACTTGTGAGTGGCCATACTTCTAATCAGGCATGCATATGGCGTGTATGGGAGTGTGTTTAAGGACATGAAAAATGTACCAGCTAGATGTGCTTTCTCCCTGAAAACTGGGAAATTTCTCCATAGAAATGGATGAGAATCTGTCTGGGAATAGTAGATAATCACCTGATAGAGGACCTTTCAGGACTTCTTCATAAATTTTTGTTTCTTCTTTGATGTGAACAAGAGACTTGCAAAATCATTTTTAAATTTTATTAGTATTTATTTGCAGTATATAATGATTACATTCTTCATGGGGAGATGCTGCATAATAAACCTTAATTTTTTTTATGTACCTCCCCTCCCCTCCTTCCTTCTCTTGGGAGACTTGCAGATTTTTTTTTTTTTTTTTTTTTTTTGTACCTTTTTTTTTTTTTTTTTTTTTGGTACCAGGGATCAAACTCCGGTCCTTGTGCTTGCGAGGCAGGCGGCGGCATCGTAAGCTAAATCCCTGGCCCAGACTTGCAGAATCTTAAGAAGGGGCTGGAAGGAAATACCTTCAAATCATGATTGCACTTCATGATTTCATCATACCTTTTTTTGGTACCGGGGATTGAACTCGGGTCCCTGCGCTTGCAAGGCAGGCCGCCGAACCGCTGAGCTAAATCCCTGGCCCTTCATTATACTTTTTATTTTTGTTTGGATTAGTGAGATGCCCACTATTTCCAGAGGATCCCAAAGACAATGTTTATAAGCCTGGAATAATAATAAAAGAAAAGGTATGTGTAGGACTGAATTTTGTTTGTTGAATTTCTTTTCCTAACAATATGGCTTTTCATGCTTTCGCACCTGATGTATTTGCGATGCACTTTCACAGTCACAAGCAGGAGAGAAATGGTTCCCATTTCAGAGATGTGGAAATAGAGACTAAGTGCTAAGTCACTTGTACATAATTAGTAAAAGGCACTAGTGGGGAGAGGGGAGGAAAAGATGCCCCCAAACTCCTTAAATCTGGCTTCTGGCCCAGGGTTTATTGCACTGCCCTAATCCATCTCTCTCAGAAGTGTGAGGTGCTAAACTGACATTTCCTGTTGACCCTGGTCAAGGCTTGCTAGTAAATAATGGCAATCATTTTATAAAAAGAATCACTCAAAAATCTGTAACTGTATAAGCATCTGGAATATTGACCCAAGTGATCTTGCCAGTATTCATATTTTAAACTTCTTTTCTTTGGTTCATGACAGAGTCCACTTTTGAAACATTTAATATGCTTTTTAAAATCATGAATATAGTTCAGAAAGATGCTTCTATTAACTGTTGCCACTTGAAGTTCAAAACACCTAGGTCACCTAGTGCCCTCTGCTGAAATAAGCATGTATAACAAATTAATACATTAATCTCCTCTAAGAAACTAATCATTGGTTTTTTGGGTTTTTTTTTTTTTGTTGTTGTTGTTGTTGTTTTTTGAGACAGGGTCTCACTATGTAGTTGAGACTGACCTGGAACTCACTATGTAGCTCAGGCTGGTCTGGAACTCACAGTGATCCTCCTGCCTCAGCCTCCCAAGTGCTGGGATTACAGGCCTGCACCACCACGCCCGGCTTCAAGGAACTAATTATTGATATTATGTCTCAAGATAGACATAAGGGTCCCTGATTTTGAGGTAATTCTTCAGCTAAGTCTTCATTTCTTTCTTTCTTTTTTTGTACTGGGGATCGAACTCAGGACCTTGCACTTGCCAAGCAGGTGCCGTGACCCCTCCTAAGTCTTCATTTCTAACTTTATTAGTTAAGCTAAGAATTTTATATTATGAGTACCGAACTCAGTGAGCAATCCAGAGGACATTTAATAAATATTTGGTAAATTAATTTTAATATTGTAGTAGTTTATAAAACTAAAAATTATATTTATTGTAATGGTGCTTATGGGATAACCCATGGTGACATCCTTTTGCAATTCTAATTGGCCCTGATTGATATCCTTCTCTTTAAGTGCTTTTTGCCTTTAGGCTTGGCAAACATTGTCATTCCTTATTTTCTGCCATTCCCACCCACTATGGATTGTTATTTTTGGTTTTGCTCAAAATGCACTGGAAGTTTACAAGAGGTCAGACATTTGAGTAAGTAGGACAAATCTGAGTTTAATTCTGGGCTCTGACACTTCCTTAAACAAGTTACTCATCTTTTTAAAAGCTTTTCTATCAGTAGGAAGGGGAAATGAGTTTACCCTAACTCATAGCATCACTGAGAATTTCAATGGCACAATGCAAATAAAGCCTCAGCACAATATTTGTCACTTAGCAATTGCTCAATGATTGGTGGCTTTATTGTTTTTCTTATGCTTTAATTTAAGCAGCTTTTGTATTGAGCATTCTATTTACGGGCTGGGTGGACTTTGGAAGACCACTCTGGTCATTGCTATACTTGCCAGCATTGCAGAGAGTATTTGTTTAATAGAATCCGATCTCCAGAAAGGGAATTTCGGAATTAAATCCCCACAATCTACTGTTCTTTTTCATATCTTCTGTTCTCACAGTTTTCACCCACAAAGACATGTCCTGGGTTCCTCATCTTTTTAGGCCTCTTTATACTTATCAATCATTTTTTATTAGTTCTTCCTTTTTCCTTGAGACATGGTGAATACAGTAATCTTCATTTAATAAAATGTGAGGAACTTGGCGCACAGGGAAGAAGAAACTTGGAAATCATGGAACTGGGGCAAGACAAACAAAAAGTTTTATTGTTTATTTCACTACTGGTATAAAAGCGTTGCCACTGTTTTAACAAAAGCACAATCTTTAATTTGCTGTTTTAAAATTTAATTTTTCATTTCTCAGACAAAGAAGTAACAGCAGCAAGTAAATATATGAAAAAGTGTTCCACATCACTGGTCATTCGAGAGATGCAGAAGAAAACAACCCTGAGATTCCACCTCACCCCACAAAGAATGGCTGCTATCAAGAAATCACACAATAACAAATGTTGGCGGGGTTGTGGGGAGAAAGAACCCTTCTCCATTGTTGGTGGGAGTGCAGACTGGTGCAACCACTATGGAAATCAATATGGAAATACCTCAAAGAGCTAGGACTAGAGGTTCCATTCGACCCAGCCATCCCTCTGCTGGGTATCTTTCCAAAAGAATTAAAAGAATCATATCACAGAGATATATGTGCACTCATGTTTATAGCAGCACAGTTTGTAATAGCTAAAACTTGGAAACAGCCCATTTGCCCATTAGTTGGAAACTGGATAAAGAAGATGTAGTTTTTCTATAAAATGGAATACTACTCAGCCATAAAGAATGAGAAATTAGATTCATTCGTAGGAAAATGGATACATATTGAGGATATACTCCTAAGTGAAATAAATAAGTCACACGTGTAAATACTGAATAATTTCTCTGGTGTGAAAAACTATAATAGTATACAAGATCCTAATGAGATAATTGACAATGTGAAACAGGAAGAAAAGGGCTGAAGGTTTAGGGAAAGTGGGAAGAGTAGGGGAAAGGTAATAAGGGAAAAAATATGAGAAAATGAAAAAATGGAAATAAAGTGTTTGTAAATGGAGAGGGGAGGAGGAGGTGAAGGGAGGGCAGGGACAAGGGGAAAAAGTGAGAACCAAGACCTGTCATGTAAAGGTACAAGATCCCAATGATGAATGTAACTGTACTGTATACCTAAAATGTACCAATAAACTCAATGAAAAACATTTAATTTTTTATCACATTCGTGACTACACTTAATTTAAATCTAAATAATATTGGTGCTGGGGATTTAGCTCAGTGGTTCTGCTGTGTGCCTTACAAGTGTAAGGATCCAAGTTCGATCCCTGGTACCAGAAAAAAAGAAAAATCCAAGTAGTATTATAAAATTTGTAATGAAAAAATGCAATCCCTGCCAGGCATGGTGGCGCACACCTGTAATCCCAGCATTCAGGAGGCTGAGGCAGGAGGATCGCTGTGAGTTCAAGACCAGCCTGGGCTACATAGTGAGTTCCAAGTCAGACTCAACTACATAGTGAGACCCTGCCTCAAAACAAAACAAAGCAAAACAAAAATAAAAAGGCAATCCCTGATCGCATCCCTCCCCCAAATTGGCCTCCTCCCTCTCTTCTCCAGTAATCACTATTTCATGTCTTTTAGTTGATGCACTGAAAAAGAATCCAGAGTAATCTCCAATAGGATATTCCTATATCTATATGTTGTCTCCCTACATCATTTTATATATGTTATTATTTATATCATATGCTTCTATGTGATCTCTCCCTCCCCCCTCTATCTCTGTTCTTTTTCTTATTGCTGAGATGAAATACCTGACACCCGCAAATGAAAGGAGGAAGTATTTATTTTGGCCCAGTTGTAGAGGTTGTAGTCCATAGTTGGCTGGCTCCAAGGCAGGGTGGAATGGCAGAGGGGCCCAGCAGAGGAGAAACAGTCCATGGCAGAGCAGGTAGGAGGCGGCGGCAGCAGCAGCAGCAGCAGCAGCAAACCTCCCTTTCTCTTTTATCCCATTTGGTCCATAATCCTTTTTGGTGCTGCCACCCACAACCAAAGTGCCTTCCATTATCCACATGCAGATCTATGCTAAACCAATTCAGTCACCACACACCCTTTCTCCCAGTATCACACACCCTAATCCACCATCACACACCCAAGGCCTAGCCACCTCCCAAAGCTCTGACTATGTATGAGTGCATGAGGCTTTGGGGAACATCTAGATAGAAGCCATTGCAGACTGTTGAGTGAACATTCAGTATTTGTTATAACTTTTTGTATACATATTCATCCTCAGTTGAGCTAAGTATGAAGACTGTTGTTTTTTGTGGGACCACTTTTAGTTTCGCCTCCATTAATACCTAGTTTGATGAGCTTGCCATACAATATGACAAATTATTGTTGCAACTCTTAGAAAGATATGTAAATATCCTGTAGAACGTTAAATGGATCAGCTAACCATGAGGATTTTTTTTTGTCTTTTCTTTATTCAAGTGTTAAAATAATCATCCTATAATACCCCAATGTCTTTTTTTTTCCTCACTGGGGATCGAACTTTGTGCTTGAAAGGCAGGTGGCTGAGCCACTGAGCTAAATCCCTGGCCCTCAGTGCCTTTTCTAATATGAAGTCTACGGTACTCTTCCAGGACTTTACTCCATTTTCATCTTGGGAAACCTCTTTGCCCCGAGGCTTTATGGGATACACCTCCTGGATCTTATGTCCCCCTCTCGACTGCATGCATTTGATCTGCCCCCTTCCCATCAGCCTCACCTTTTCCTTCTCCATCCTCCTATGTGCCTTCTCTAACAGGATATGAATGGTTCCTTTTGGTCTTCAGTTGGGTTCAGCCATGAGGAGCAGCAGCAGATCTGAGGGAAGGAGGAAGGTAAGGATGAGGTGTTAACTTCCTTCATGGTCCTTCGCTCTGAAGCCCCTGCTCTTATCAGGTCCTAACTTCATACAGCTTTTTCTCTGGGTTCTGGTAACTACCAAGCCTGGGGCATTGCTAGGCTCAGAGGGCTACACTACTCCTTGTTGCTTTCTCTAAACCCCCAAAATAATCCAAACCTCACGAAGTCCCTTTATTAAACTCTTTTCAGTTGCCTAGTTTGTCTGTGCCATCTGGTGCCTTCCCTCCTTTTGGTGACATACATTCTCCAGCAGCTTTCTGAGAAAGGGCGTGTGGGAGATCATTTTTAAAATATGTTACTTCTCTAAAAATGTCTTAATTCTACTCCAACACATAACCAATTGTTTGGTGGGGATGGGAGTTTAGGTTAGTAATAATATTTCCTCATTGCTCTTCACTTTTTGCTAGTTTCAGTGATTCCTATTGAAAAGTCTGAAGACACTCTGATTATTAACCCTCTGCATGTGACTTTTTTTTGAGACAGGGTGTTAGGATGTCCCTTAAAAGTCTCATGTGTTCAGAAGTATGGCTTTTGAAAAGTGCTTGGATCCTAGGGGTGCTGTAATTCTCAGTGCGTTGATCCATTGATGAATTCATGGCTAAATGTGCTGTTAGGAGGTGTGGCCTGGTTAGGAGAGGCAGGCCACTGAGGGCGTGACCCAGAAGGATGCATTCTTTTCTCTGCCACCTGCTGACTCCTCTTCTTCCTCCACTTCCTCCTTTTTCTCCTTTTCCTCTTCCCCTTCCTTCTCCCTCTCTCTCTCTCTGTCTCTGTGTCTCTCTCCCTTCCCTTCTTCTTCCCCTTCCCTACCCCTTTCTTCCTGGCTGTCATGAGGTGAGCTACTTTCCTCTTCCATGCCCTTCCAGAATGATGTTCTTGCCTTGAAGCCAGTGGACCATGGACTGAATCCCCAGAAATAATGAGCTAAATTATACCTCTACTCCTTTAAGTTGTGGGTGCTCGTATTGTGTCTCTGGCAGGAAAGCTAATACAGAGGATCTTATTTTGTGTTCCTGGTTGGCTTTGTACTCACTATGTGGCCCAGGCCAGCCCCAAACATGTGATCCTCCTATCTCAAACTCCTGAGTACTGGGATTACAGTATGTGCTACTTGTATCTACTTCAGCTTTTTTTGGTACCTGGGACCTTGCACTTGCCAGGCAGGCACAGCACCACTGAGCTACATCCCTGGCCCTACTTCAGTTTTTTTCTTAGCAATGTCTTGTAGTTTTCAGTGTAGAAGTCTGCAGATCTTTGTCAAATTTGTTTCTATTTTTATATTGTCTAATGCTACTGTTATGAATGGTAGGCCTTTACATTTTTTATTATCTATTGCTACAATATAGAAATACAATTTATTTTTATATATTTATTTTCTTTTTTTTCCTTAATAAACTGGCTCAAATCTTTCACATACAAATACTGGTGAGAACTTGATTTGTTTTTAATTGTTGGGGAAATCATTAGGACTTCTTCAAATAGAGTAAGTATGACATTAGCTATAAATTTTAAGGGTTAATTTTTATAAATTGAGGACATTCTATTCTATCTACTACTAGTTAGCTAAGAGTTTAAAATTAGAAAGATATATTAGATTTTTTCCAAAAAGTCCAATATGTATATTTCTGCATCCATTGAAATGAACATGTAATAGGGTTTTAAAAAATTCTTTTTGGTTTTGCTCTGTTAATATAGGGAACTCCACTGATTTTCAAATATTAAGCCAACCTTATGTCCCTGTAGAAAATCTCATTTGGGCTTGATCATCTTTTGTACATTGTTGGATTCTGGGTAGAGTTTTGTTAAGAATGTTTTCAGTTATGTTAATGAGGGATATTAGTCCCTTTGTATATGGTTTTGTTTGTGAATTGCAGTGTCATTTTTGGATTTTGGTGTCAGAATAATGATAGTCTCATAGAATGAGTTGGTATTTTATTATTTTCAAATTTTTGGAAGAATTGACATAGCACTGGTGTTATATATTTCCTAAATGGTAGAGCTCCTCAAAGAATTCTAGAGCAGTTTTATTTTAGTAAGAAAACTTTTAACTACAAATGCAGTTTCTTTAATAGAATTAGTACTATGTGAGTTCCTTTGGGGGGGTACCGGAAATCGAACTTAGGACCTTGCACTTGTCAAGTAGGCATGGTACCACTGAGCTAAATCCCTGGCAAGTTCCTATTTCTTTTGAGTACATTTACCTAGCTTCTGTTTCTCCATAAATTTTGGTCACGCCTGCCTCACAAAGTGCAAAGTCCCGAGTTTGATCCCCGGTACCAACCAACAAACAAACAACAAAATAAATTTTGGTCATTTTTTTAGTTGTTTTAGGCAGGGGTGTAAATCAAGTCTGTCATTCCATTTTGGTTGAAATGAAAAGTTCCTTCTATTTTGTATATTATAGCCTACTAGTTAATAAATAATATATCACATACTATGGTTATATAGGAAATATATTTACTAGAATATGAATCATCTTATTTTCCTATTTTGTGCCCTGCTTTTTTCAATAAATGTATATACTGATCATCTTCAAATTTATTGTGTGTGGTACTGGGAATCAAACCCAAAGGAACTCTCCCACTGAGCTACTTCCTTAACCCTTTTTATTTTGATTTTGAGATAGCATCTTGCTAAGTTGCCCAGACTGACCTTGAACTTGTGATCCTTTTGCCTCAGTCTCCTGAGTAGTTGGGAGTATAGGTATGTGTTCCCATGCCCAGCTTAAAAATTTTTTATAGTATAGATTAAAAATAAATTTTAAAATCTTTAAAATTTTTCTTACTGTACACAATTAATACAAGCTTAGCAAAAATGTTTCTGAATGTGTACTTCTAAATGATGGCATAAAGGGCATTGTCTAAAGACCTAGAAATTTTCTAAAGCAAAAATTTAATAGGCTGCCCATCTAACTGATTGCCAGGGATCTTGTAATTGTTAATTACTACCACAAATCTCTTGTGTTAAAATACTTGATTAACACCTCTTCTGTGCAGCTCAATGTGGTAATTGCTTCTGAGTATCTGGTCTCTAATGATTATGCTGCTACCTGGCCTCTCCTCCTGGATCCTACTAATCTATTGAAATCAGCAACTCCCAATTTCATGGCAACTTTTCCTGCCAGCCTACAGAGGACAGCCAACACAGAGCTTTTCAAGAATGTAGTGGCTTCTATAAGCAAGACATTTTATTAACCAATTGTGAGGTTAATCTTGCTGATCAACTTGACGGGAGGAAAGATGCCTAGGCAATGAGGAAAGCACATTTCTGGGTGTGTCCGTAGAGGTGTTTCCAGACATGATTGCCATATGGGCCAGCACACTGAGAAGGCAAGATGTATCCTGATTGTGAGCAGCAACATCCAGAAAGCTTAGACAGATGAAGTGAAAAACAGATGAGGTGAAACCCCTCGTGGGCTTGAAAAGCTCAAGTTTGCTTGAATGGGTGACTTTCCCTACTTCCATTGCCTGTGAACATCTGATTTGAGCATCTTCAGCCTTTCCACATGGACTCACAACAGCATGTAGAGAGCCACTGTGGATCTTGCTATGTAGTTCAGGCTGGTCTCAAACTCACTACGTAGCCCAGCTGTCCTTGAACTTGTGGTGATCTTCCTACCTCAGCCTCCTTAGTGCTGGGATTACAGGTGTGTGTCACTGTGCCTGCTTCTAAGCAAACTTTTAGAGTCACATCCAGGGACTTAAATAAACATAGAAAATCTCTATATTTACATTGATAAATTTATCCAGATCCAACCTTACATTTTTCTCCTAACACCTTTAGAATGTACTGTCACTATACTCCCCGGTTTTCTGACAACACAAGCTGTCTTTCACGGCTATGCGTTTTTTCTGTGTGTGGTATTTTCTTCCATTCCATAGACCTTGTAATTTTCCTCTATTTTATTGATACATTTTAGGTATACAATACAGTTACATTCATCATTGGGATCTTGTACCTTTACATGCTGTATCTTGGTACTTATTTTTTCCCCATTCCCCTGGCCTCCCTTCATGCCTTCCACCCTTCCCTATTTAAAAAATCTTTGTTTGCATTTTTTTTTCTTTCCCTTTCCCTTCATACATTTTTTTTTTTTTTTTTTTT
>NW_022900923.1:17395720-17431908 GCF_012274545.1 Fukomys damarensis
CATTTTTTTTTTTTTTTTTTTTTTTGGTACCGGGCATTGAACTCGGAACCTTGCACTTGCAAGACACTCAAGGGTGCCACTGAGCCAAATCCCTGACCCTTCCTTCTGAATTCTACTGGGATTAATTATTTTTATGGGTTTAGAAATCTCGTGGAGTCTTGATGTGAATCTTAAGGAGATATATTTTTTTAAAGGAGATACATTTTCAGAAATTTTGATATTGTCAGCATACAGAAGAATAGATATAACCACCCACACAGTGAGCACTGATAGGAAAGAAAAAGTGTGCAAGGCTAAGCCTAGCACGTAGAGATCAGGTTGAGGAAGACAAACTAGCAAAGGAAGAACAATCAATGAGGTAAGAGGAAAGATTGATTCCTGGCAGCAAGCTACGAGTGTGATTCAAAGAAAAAAGAGAGACCAATGGACTGAGAATTAACCATTGGGTCTGGCCACATGAAAGTCGTTGGTGATATTTATTTCTGTGTGCGCGTGTGTGTGTGTGTGTGTGTGTGTGTACTTGGGATCGAGCTGAGGGCTTCAAATAGGCTTCACACAGGTAGGCAAATGTTCTACCCCTGAGCCACACCCCCGCCTCCTATTGGTGATCTTAGTGGGCAATTTAAATTGAGTGATGCGGGCAAAGCCCTACTTGGGTTGTCTTTAATCTGAGACATGGAAAGAACTTGTCAGTGGAGAATACAGGCTACATTTATGAAGAGTTTTATTAAAATAGACTAGAAGCTGGCATGGGATGTCAGGTAAAGCTAGAATCTCTCTCTTTAGGATGGGATATTTTCTAGCATGTGCTCGCATAAATGACTCAGCAGAAACCAAAAAATAATATTTTTTGATGCCAGAAAGTGAGGGGAGAATTGTTGAGTAAAGTCACGGATGAGGTCAGATGAGCTGGAATGGGATCTAATACTAAAATGGAGGGGTTGGCTCCAGGAGCACAGAAAGTTCATTTTTAGAAGTAGGTGGAAAGAGTTCGAACGACTGAACCACCGTTTGAATGACTTCTAGGTTCCTCAAACTCAAAAATCCCACATGGAACTGTCCCCCCAAATGTCTTCCTCCAATATCTCCCTTCTCAGGAACAGAATTATTATCCATTCAGTAACTCCTGCTAGAAATGAAATAGTAACTTTTTCTTTTCCTTTTTTGCAGTGCTGGGGATTGAACCCGGGGCCTTCTGCATGAAAGGCACACACTGAGTTCCATCCCTAGTCTTAGTAATCGCTCTCGACTCCTCCTCTACCTCGCCTGCAGTGTCTAACAATTTACCACATTCTGTAGATTCTATTTCCTGTGTTTTTGTATACATCTTCCCAGTCCCTCTACCGAATTACTATAGTTTAATTTATTACATATAAAGAAAAATATTTTCTGAAAGTCAAATTTGATTATTGTTTTTCTAATCAAGTCTTGTGTGAAAATCCTTGGCTTACCTTTACAGTAAAAACCAAGTCCTTTAGTATGACTTGCATTCACATTCCAGTCCCGGACAACCCTGGTCCCAAAACAGTGTCCAGACATTGAACGTATTTTTAGTCTTCTAATGTTCTCTCTTGCTTCTAAGGCTTACAAGAACTGTTCACTTTGTCAAGAATACTCTCTCCTCTCCTCTTGTTTGCCTGGCTAACTCCCAGATATCTTTTAGGTCTCTGCTAAAATTTCAGTTTTCTGGAGCTGGTTATGGTGGCACACGTGCATAATCTCAGCACTCTGGGGGGCTGAGGCAAGAGGACCCTAAATTCCACTCTAGCCTAGGGAAATCAGTGACTTCTCAAGACCCTGTCTTGAAATAAAAAGGGTTAAGGCTGCAGTTCAGTGCAAAAGCCCTGGGTTCAATCCCCAGTACTACAAAAATAAATACATTTAGAATTTTTTTACTTCTTCTGGGCTGTTCCTTTTGACCCCAAACATAGATTATTTGTTCCTATATCTCCTGCATAGCACATACTTGGTTATAATTCCTACTTAATTTTATTTATTTCCCAATAGCTCCAAGACAATAATCTTTTTCACTATTGAATTTTCAATACTTAGTGCACAGTAAAGATTTAGTATATATCTGTTAATTGAATAAATGAGTGATATTAATAGTCTTTAACACCTACTTCCCATCCTTTACAACACAGCTTCCTCATTTTGAACATTCATTCTGGAAGTTAACTATATATTCAAAACTTTTAAAAAAACAGAGAAAAGCATAAGTATTTTTATTCAGAAGTTTCTCATGTTTTCTCTTGCTATCACACATAAATACAATGACTCACACCTAAAAATAGGTTAAATTTAAAATTTTATCCATCCGAACTTTGTTAAAAATTCTGTTTATATCTGTAAATTCTGTTACGCTGCATATTCTAAACAAGGCCTACCTGATTTTTGGTCATCCAAAAATTTAATTTTTGTTTGTTTGTTTGTTTGTTTGTTTGTTTGAAATGGGATCTTGCTACGTAGCTCAAGCTGGACTTGAACTCACTACATAGCTCAGCCTGGCCTTGAGCTTGTGGCAATCCTCTTGCCTTAGCCTCCTAAATGCTAGGATTATAGGCATGTGTCTCCACGCCTGAAAAGAAGTTGAATTCTAGGAGCCTTGCCAAGCAGTCCTGAGAAGCAAACAATAATCTGAAATACAAAATCAGTGGGGGAAGATGCACTTAAGAACTGGATCTTTTCCAGAAGTTTTCAGGCAACACTGACCTTAGCTAGTAGGTCCTGAAGACAGAGCCAGGAATGTTAACCCGAGGAAATAAAACACGTGAGCGTATGACAGATTTTCCTGGTGCTTAAAGTAGAGAGGATTATTAAGATTTTGAGGCAGTTTAGATAGTTTTTCTCCCTCTCCATTTATATCATATATATCTCCAGACAGGAAATATGGATACTTTTAGATCTCTAATTAGCGGCACAGTGACATGCCCACTATCAGAATACTTTTCAGTGTCTTCTTTTTCTTAATTCTGGATATTGTAATGATTGTACATTACAGTTGTACTGTCATAGTCTGAGGGATAGCAGCTAACTAAATTCCTGACAACCAAACCAATGAAATCCATGGTTTGCTCTCATCTCAGCAATCACCGTGACCATGACTCTGCCTGTAGACTTTGTTAGTAGGAACAAAACTGACCTTTAAATCCAAGCCCTTTAGTATCATGAGATTAGTCTAATTCCTCCTAGGAATGAGAAGCCTTCCATTCTTTATACTATGAATTAATAGGAATTTTCTCAATTTTTTCTTAATCTTTGTATGTGTTTTAGGCAGCAAGTTGAGATAGGCTGAGTCAGAGGCGGCTAGCCAAATACCATTTAAAACTGGAAATGCCTCATCGATTTTTATTGTGATTGCATCAGTCTCTTCTCATTTCTTTTGCTTCTGATTCTGGGATTTCTTAGGGTGCTGTCTTTGCCTGGCTGCTCACTCTGCACTCTTTTTCAGCAGAATAATCTACATTTACACCTTCACATCTGCCACCTGTAGTCTGATGACTTTCAGATGGCTCTCTTGGTCTGTCTTTAGCTTAAATTGTGATCCTTTCTTTTCCTATGAATCCACATCTCTGTTTGCACCACAAAAAATACACGTATCCCTAGTGGAGGAACTCTTACCTTAATTGTTAAAACTGCTAAATTAGCAGAGACAAAATCAGGAAATAAACATTCTGTGCAAGGGCCATTAAGTAAAACTTTTTGAAACACACCCCTATTTACCCTCTGCTTCCTGGGGACAAGAAATTATGGTACATGTTAGTGAGAGTTTCATTTCCCTCATCCTATATGACCACACCCCAGGCCCACACCGAAATATAGCACGGCAGTGTAACATAGTTTTCAAAGGTCACAGCCATGCCACTATCCTACAAAATCAACACCAAGTGCTTCCAGCTGATGAGGTGCAACACAAAACCTGTAAATCCAATGGGTGTCAGATTCTTGACCCATAGAGTTTTTTGGTTTTTGTTTTTTTAAGCAACTCAGGATGAAAAGTTCACATAAAATGCTTTCGGTTGCAAAGCAAATAACCAAGTGATTTATGGTTTTTGAAGTTTCTTCCTCAGGGAGGAGACCTCTTCCCCACTATCCTTTAGGGTGTGCTTAAATGGAGTCAAATGTCACAGAAATAAATTTAGGGCAAGAGCTGCCATATTATACAGAGCTTTCTGTAAATGGTTAGTTTTTTTTTTTTTCTGGGCAAGTGATCATAAGGAAGTACCCAAGAGACCACAGGAGTGGGATGTGGGAGGTGTGGCAATGACATGAGAAGAGCATGCTGGGAGTGTAAGCCACCTGCATGTATAATTTTCTTGTCCCTTTGGACCTACTTAGGTCTAGTCCTATTGACATTCTTTCCACTTGGTGGCACACTGAGGCTTGATTTTATGTCTAGTTAGATATATCAAATTCATGGTAGATAGATACAAAATACCTCATTGACATGCATTCAGTATTCAAAAGAGATCAGTAAGCAAGACAAATGTTATCTCTTTAAAAATTATATCTAGGAATCGTAGTATCTATGTGCAGTCCCAGCACTCTGGGAGACTGAGGCAGGATAACTGCACATTCGAGCTGAACCTGGGCAATTTAGCAAATTAGTGAGGTCTTATCTCAAAATAATGATAAAATAATAATAATAATAATAATAATAATAATAGTAAATTAAGGGCTATTATAAAATAATAATAATAATAATAATAATAATAATAGTAATAATTAAGGGCTGAGGATGTAGCTCATTGCGAAGGCCCTGGGTTCAATCCCCAGTACCACCAAAAATTACATATGTATATATATGTATGTATAAATATATAAATATTGTATTATTTATTACATAATTTTTTCCCTTTGATACCAGGGATTGAACTTGGGACCTTGTGCTTACAAGGCAGTGGAATCACTGAGGTAAATCCCTGCCCCATTATTAAATAACTTTTATGAAAGAGTATAGGTTTATTTTGCTTAAAAGCACTTCTGTGATTTTTCTAACAAAACTTGGTACATTCTCTACAATGGCAAATTCAACCAAACTTTAAGCATCATTGACTGAGAGCTACTTGAATTTCAGCCTGGATAAGTTAGGATCTTTCCTCTAAAATGAAGATCACATTGTTACTCTGTACCATTAAGAAAGACACAATGATTTGTGATGTCTCTTACATTTTGGAGGCAGCATGTATGACTTTTGGGTATACTACTATGATCCATTTTCAGGTTAACACAAAAGGCTGTCAGGTTTCACAAAACAAAAGAAGTTTCTTAGCTGGTCAAGGCAGATCCAAGGGTTAAATGGAGATGATGGCAAGCTCTAACAGGTGAGTAAAAATGGTGGTATGCTATGGTTTGGGACAAAAAACTATGCCTCCCACTTTTTTGGTAAATGACTTCTAATTTTGTTAGGCAACTCGTTTTGATACCTGACCATAAAAGGCCATGAACTCTGAGAAGCCTTCCATGATCCAAGTGTTACATGACTTAACTAGAAAGAAAGCCTGTTGTTCCAGCAGCATTCCGACATCAAGTGAAAGCAGTAAGTACAGGGGCAGAAACAAGCAAAAGAACAAGAACAAGAACGTGGCATGTATAGAGGCTCACATTTCTAGCATCTTTTTGCCTCCTCAGCCCACATGTAGGCTTCATGCTGTAGTTTCCATGCTCAATTGCTGAGGAGGGAGAAAAATCTCAGTCTGATTTATAGATTAATGTTTTACTGGTGTTAATTACAATGTTCCAGTCAGCCAGGAAAACAGAGGAGAAGCTTAATTTTGGGTGATTTGAGTTTGATTTATTATTATTATATTATTAGTATTATTATTATTAGGTGCTATAGGCTGAATCAGGGCTTCATGCAATCAATTAGTAATCCAAATGAAGATATCTTCAGTTGGATATGTAAATCTAAATTTCTGGAAATAGGATTTGGCAAATACTCCATTATCAGATGATCCTGAAAGACAGTGGAAAAGAGAAATCACCCAAATTAATGAAGCTTTAAGCAAGACTTCTCATTGTCCAAGTTTACCTAGGAGGGATGACATAAGATAAATATCTCCAGTAATTAATGGACAGTAGTTCTGCTCAAGGGTCAGGGATTTAGGAGTAAAAGGATTGAAGAACTGCTGAAAAGGAGATTTAGAAATACAGTATGAGGCAAGATCTTTCAGAATAGACCCAAAATGTCAGAATATTTGTTTCTCATGAGATGGCTCATAAAAAAAAAAAAAGAGCTCAATAATTAGGTGAACAAAACAACAAATACTATAGATGTCACTCAGTCTCCTTCTAGCCAAGGATTTGCTCCATGAGCTCAAAAGCTGTAGAAGAATATTGTATTTTCTCCTCTGTGGTGTCTTATCAGAGTAAAAGTCCATGTTTTTATAATAACCTTAAGACTATATTATTTGGTACCTTCTTACCATTCCGATCTCACAAAACCCACTCTTACCATCCTTGCTATTCTTCCTCAGGGCCTCAGTGCTTGTTTTTCTCCTAGTTATTTGTTCTTCAGATATGTAGTATCTTATCTCCTCTTATCTCTGTCTCATCTCTCTGTCTCTTGTAGGGCTTTACTCAAATGCCACTAGTCTTTCTCTGATCACCTGGTCTGAAATTGCAACTCTCTTGCTGCTCTCCTATACAATTTTGCCCCTGTTTTTTTTTTTTTGTACCGGGGATTGAACTCAGGACCTCTCACTTGCCAGGCAGGCGCTATGCTGCTGAGCTAAATCTCTGGCCCTCCTCCTATCTATTTTATTTTTCTCCTCATCACTAAGTGAAATTTACTGCCTGTTACTTCCAACAGAACATGTCTTCACCGTGTAACTTCCATGGTTAGAACAGTGCATAATACATAGCAAGTGCTCAACAAATACTTGTTAATGAATAAATGAATATATTCATTTTAAATCATTTTTATTTTCTCTATATTTTATATTTTATATATATATACATTGGTATTTATATATATAATTGGTATTTGTCATTATAATTTAGTCTAGAGGTCTCAAAGTATTGTGATGGGATAATATAGGATTAGACAAATCATGTACATCACCTAGGGACCGTAGACTTGAAGGTGAAGACACTAACAATGATTGGTGTAGTAGGCAGCTTTTTGTTATTATAATAAATGCCAGAGGTAATCTCCTTAAAAAAAAAACAAAAGTGGAGAGCCAAGAGTTGTACAATTCCATATCTGGTGAATAAAGTGGATAAGGATGCACCACAATGTTTTTACAAGCCTGCCTTTTTGTTGTGTGGCATTAGGCAGCAGCAGTATTCACAGTATTTTTTATCACAACTTGTAAAGATACAAAAGAATACTTCCAGAACTGCTTCAGAAAGTGGTAAGGGAGGATAGGATGAATGTTTTTGAAGCAAGGGGGATGTTATGGCTTATATCTAGATGTCTCCCCAAAATCTCAGGAGGCTCTGCTGTGTGGGGTGTTTCAGAGGTGTCTGGATCCAGGGTGTGACAGATGTGATCCTGGGATTAAGGGTGTATGGTAATGGATTAGTCCACTAATTGGTTTATCACAGTTCCAGGAATGAGTGGCACCACCCAAAAGGCTTGCAGTTTGGATGGGATAAAAGAGGAAGAGAAGCTTGGTTGCTGCTGCCTGCCTGCTCTGCCATGGACTGTTTCTCCTCTGCGATGCCCCTCTGCTGTGCAACCCTGCCTTGGAGCCAGTTGACTATGGACTGAAACTTCTACAAATTGTGAGCTGAAATAAACCTTTTGTTCTTTAACTTTGGGTGTTGGGTAGTTTGTCTAAGCAACAAGAAAAGTAACTAAGACAGGGTTTAATGGCATTGTGTCTTTTACTCTAATAAAAAATTTAAAAATGTAAATATTTGCTGTATTTTTTATTACCCCTCATAGTTCACTGATTAGTAGTGTGCTTTACTGTACCCATATTTTAATGGGTCCCCATCTTTGTGTGGAGTAGAATGTCATTTTTTTTCTTCTTGTAAGAGACTGCTGGAATAAGAGGAAAAGTATGCTAGCCTTTGATGTCTTCCCTTTGATAACTCTGGATTTGATTAACTTCCTTTTCATCCACTAATCTCTGAATTTTAAAAATTGGAGTTTTCAGTAAAAGGGAACATGTGCATTTAATTTTGCTTACTCTTGAAACTCCACTAAAACAGTAATTTTTTTTTTTCAGTGTTGGAGATCAAACCCAGGGCTTTGCATATGCTAGGAAAAAAGTTTTGTTTTCAGTACTGGGGATTACACCCAATAGGCAAATATTCCACTTCAAAGCTGTATTCCCAGCCCAGAAAAAAATTAAGGTCATAAACTGACAAGTTTGAAAACAGGAAAGTAAATAAAATCACCAACATTTATAAAGCCACGAAGAAGACTGATTGGTGATTACTGACAGAAGTTCATAGACAGTACAATCTTGAATTAGCTAGGGGAAAGTCAAGAATTAAACTGATTTGTTTTTCAGAAATGTTCTAATGGTCAGGAATGAGGAAGATTTGATACTTCTGGAAATGAAAATCAAAGGAGGAACATCTTAAAAGGAGAATTTGTTAAAAGCAAATAGTTAAATCTCATCTCCCACTCCACGCTTCTGATGATTACCCACAAAACACTGGAGATATCTTTGGAGTCCATAAAACAGGGTGTCTCTGGGCAGAGGGTCATTGTTGCAGTGGACTGGGATATGATACCAAGCATCGGGGAAGGTGAGCGTGGGCAAAATGCTGGATCTTGGTCTTCTTACCACATTTGGCTCCAAGACACTGGCAGCCAGGCTTAGACCTTCTAGGAGGGAGAGATGAAGTTTTGTTACTAGGGTTCAAACCAGTTGAAGAGGAAAGTTAAATGTCTCAGTTTGGAGATTGCTCAGAAAATTACCCAGCCATATAATTTCACAGTGAAACTCAGAGATTACACATTGCTATGATCTGAATGTTTGTGCCTTCCTCGGAATTTTTATGTTGAAACCTACTCACTAATGTGATAGTAAATTGTTAGGGCCTTTGGGAAGTGATTAGGTCATGAGAGTGGAACCTTCATGATTAGGGTTATTTCCTTTATAAAAGAGGCCCTAGGATGCTATCCTGTTCTATCATGGATACAGAAAATAACCCCTCACCAGTTTCTACATTTGCCAGCAGTTTGATCTTAGACTTTACAGCCCCAGAATTGTGAGAAATAAATTTTCATTGTTTATAAGCTACTCAGCTTATGACATTTTGTTTTTGAAACTCAGATGGACTAAGACATATATGCTTAGACCTTTCAATCAGATTTTAGTGTCATAATCTTACTTATGACCAAAGAGGCAACTGAAGAAATCCTATAACAGAAAGACAAAAGCCCAAAGAAATGAACACAAGGAAAGACATTTGAGGAAATAGGCAAAGAGAAAAAAACAAAACAAAACAAAAAAACAAAACCCTCAAAGGCAAGGGAAGATATTACATTCATGAAACAAGATGTTATATGAAAACAACATTCAGATAACAAAGAGCGAAAAAGATCAAGAATTAGAAAACAATAGATGAGAAAGAAAAATCTAGAAAACCAGTTTAAGAGGTTCCCATTTCCAACTCATAGGCAATCCAGACAAAGAGAAATAAGAAAACTATTAGGAAGCCATTAACAAAATGACAAGAAAATTCCCCCAAACTGAAGCCCATACAGTTTCAGATGAAAAGATCTATGTATAGCACAAGGTATGAAAAAAGAACCAAATCCAGGGAATAACACTGGAGATAAAGACAAAAGATCAGGAATTATAATGGCTTTGGACTCCTTAATAGCAATATTGGAAGGCAAAAAACAATGGGAAAATGGTATCAAAATTCTGATGGAAAATGACTTCCAAGGTAGAATTTTATATTCAGCATGTAGGCACATAAAAAAAGGTGGGGGGGGGAGATTTTTTAAACACAAAAGTTGTCAAAAATTCTTTTCGATGTATCCTTTCTGAGGAAGTTATTAAAGGTCATATACCATCAAAACAGGAGGTCTATACTAAAGAGGAGAGATGTTTATTCAGGGAGATTCTAGGGTGATAGCAATGGAACAATTTAATGTTGGAATAGGCCAGAGGCACTGGGACAGGAATATTTAAGAAGATGAAATTGATAGAATACGTGATATGAATTGAGCAACTGGTAGAGAGCTACACGTGTACACATACAAATTATTAAGTTCAGGGAAAGCAGAACAATTTTGAATGAAATGAAAATGATTATAGATGACTATGTTATTTTGTTCTGAAAACATATATAGTCATAACTATATAAATGATAAATTTATCTGAACAAGGTTATATCATTATATTGCGATAAGAATGAGACCTTTCATATATATGTGGTGTGAAAGACAATAGTGAATACCTACAATTAAAAATACATGAAATAGCAGTACAAGCATGTTATTTAGTGTAGCCAAAATAAGGCAAAGATAATCTAGAGAGGAAGGATGGGGACTGTTCTTTTAACATATCCTATACAAGACTGGCTTCTAAAACCATGAGAACAAAATTAATTGATAATCACAATATTTTAAAGTCACTATTTAGGTCACTGCAATAGCTGTACTTGTTTGCTTGGGTTTTTTTTAACCATACCTTGTACATAGTACTGCTAATTTTTAAAAAATGGAACCATTTATAGTGTGTGTCATAAGTTTAAACCTTTACTAGTCTGCAAAAATCTTTATGATGAAGGATGATTTCTTATACATCTTTATAGTTCCTTCAGGACAGTGTGGTATAATTTGCATTGCAATATTATGTGTATGATTTTGCATATATTAGTCTCAAGAAAGATTAAGTCAAGTTCTTTTTTAGGCTCAATTAATGTGTAAATATTACTGAATAGAATATTTTATTTTTATTTATTTATTAAAATCAATTTCTGAATAGCATATCTCACTTAGCTAATTAGATTTTTCTTTGGTGCTATTATTGGGCCCTATTTCCCCTCCCCCATTGAGAAATCACCTAGCTGGGTGTGGTTGAGCTCACTTCTCATCCCTGCACTGGGGAGGTTGAGGTAGGAGGATCATCTCAAGTTGAAGGCCAGCCTGGACTACATGGTGAGACCCTGTCTCAAGCAAGCAAGCAAACAAACACAAAAACAAAATCACCTCTGCTGTAGCTTGAATGGGTCTTGATGGTGTGGGAGGAGGTGCCTTTGTAAGGGGATTGTGTCCTGGGTCCTCCTCTCTTAGGAGAGGTACTAGGTACCCTTGTAAAAGTGCTCAGAGGACGAAGCGCATCCCTTTGGCTCTTCTACCTACCGCAAAGTGAGGACACAAGTGCCGCCTTGGATGCAGAGATTGGAGCTTCCCAAGGCAATGAGCCTGTTGATGGCTTGATCTTGGACTTTCCAACCTCCAGAAAAAAATTCTATCGTTTATAAATTGCCCGGGGCGGGGATTTAGCTCAGTGGTTCCTCCTGCTTCCCAAGTGCAAGGACCCGAGTTGGATCTGGGGTACCAAAAAAAAAAAAAAAATTGCCCCGTCTGTGGTATTCTGTTATAGCAGCACAGCCTAAGCACAGTTCACAGTCATTCCTTTCACTATATTACAGATTGTTCTTTTTTTAAAAAATAATGTTATTGGTACATTTCTGACATACATGATATCGTATTCATCATGGGGAATTTGTACCTGTACATAATCTATCTTAATTATTTTTCCTATTCTCTTTCCTTCCCTTCAATCTTTCCTCCCTTCTCCATTTATAAAACTTTGTTTCTATTGTTTTCCTTTCATTCTTTTAAATTTTTTTATCCTATTTCCTTCCTACCCCCTCTCTTCCTTCTCCCCCCTCTTTTGCACCCTTTCCCGTTTGAACATTTTTTTTTCCTACTTCCCAGTATCTGTTCTCCATTTGGTCCTTATTTATTCTTTGGATTTACACCCAAAGAGCCAGGCAGCCAGGCAGCTGGGAAGCACCACCTCTTCGGATCATTTGCCCTCGTCCAAATTTTTGTGATAAATACACACAGAGAAGGTGTGAGGAAAACGTTACAAGGGTTTATCCCACTTGAAATTAACAGGCAATGTAGTTGTCTTCTACTAAAGTGTTGATGGATATAACACAAAAACGTGTATATCTAGCTTTCACTTTGTTGAAAGATGATTAAAAAGAGAAAGGAATTCTATTTATACAGTAAAAGTTGAGAAATTGTAAGAACTGCTGTAAAAGAGTAGGCTTGAGGTTTTTTTCTACACAAAATTCTAGCCAAAATTATGGAGCTGCCAACATAAGTATCCTGTCTGTCTGTGTTATTTCTGGTTCTTGATTAACTGAATAGCCACCGGGCACCAGCAGTTTTTAATCTATAAATTCACAGCTCTGGAGAGTTTATATGAGATTATCCAGACACTATTTAGAAGGCCAGACATCAAAGGAACAAAGGAGCCACTTCTAGGGAGTATTTTAGTCCTTTTCTAGTCCTTAGGTACTTGGTAATTTCACAAAGTAGATATGGTGTAATTGTCAAGCAAATTTCTTTCAGCTCATTTTCCTCCATTTGTTTCTTCTCCTTATAAATGGAGTTTATAGTTTAGGCGTCTAATGGGGGCAATTATTTTAAGTGGAACAATTCTACTATACTTTATTTGCTTTTTTAATGGTTGTCCCCTCTATGGAATCTATCTTCGACATCTTAGGTTATAAAACAAACAGAAGGGCCAGGGATTTACCTCAGTGGTTCCGCCAACTGCTTCAAGCACAAGGACCTGAGTTCAATCCCGGTACCAAAAAACAAACCAACAAACAAAAAAAACCCCCAAAAGCCAGGCGTGGTGGCGCACGCCTGTAATCCCAGCACTTGGGAGGCTGATGAGGCAGGAGAATCACTGTGAGTTCGAGACCAGCCTGGGCTACATAGTGAGTTCCAGGTCAGTCTCAACTACATAGTGAGACCCTGTCTCAAAAAACAACAACAAAAAAACAAACAAAAACAAAAAACCACACAACAAACAATCAAACAAACCTAAATCAGAAGAGCATCTCAGTCCTCCAGGGGCCACAAATAGAATTCAGAAAGCTTTTGAAGACTGGAGTCCTAGAAACAGTAAGTGCAAGAAAACCACATTAATAATTACCATTTAAAAATCTGATGTACAGAAGATGGCCACAAACTTAAAAGAATGTCTCTATTAGCTTTTATCATTTTAAAATTGATTTTCAGAGCACTGCGGTGGGGTGGGGGTAGCTCAGTGATAGAGAGCTTGCCTTTAGGTTCAATCTTTAGTACAGGAAAGAAATAAAAAGACACTAAAGAATAAAATTGATTTTTGGAGACGTATTTTTAAGATAAAAATCAAAAGCAACAGTCTACATTTTCAGCATTAAGTGCTGGAAGACACCAGGTGCAGTGGCGTCTGTGGCACATGTGTAGTGGCAAACACCTGTGAGCTCAGCACTCTGGAGGTTTAAGTGAGTGGGGAAATTGCAAGTTTGAGGCCAGCTTGGACTGTGTGAGTTCAAGGCCAGGCTGCCTGGACTACACAGCGAAATTCTGTCTCAAAAACAAATCAGCAAACAAACTAACAAAATGCTGGGAGATAAAATTCAATAATAAGCCCTTGCTTTTAAAATGCTGCCAGATACATAATTTGAGATAGATAGTGCAGATATTATTATCATTTACAGACTGAAGAAAAATGAGACTGTTACAGGTATTAGTATCACTCATAGATGGAGGAAATCAAGACATAAGAATTTAAGCGACATGGCTAAAACCTCAAACTACATCATGAGAGGAAAATTCAGAATTCTTGTCCCAGGATTTTATTCTTTACCATCCATCAGTAAAAACTGTGTCTTTGATTAATTATAGGCATTCCCATTTGAGTTTGGTATCTTAAGACAAAACAAAAAACCTTAATGGGTTTCTTCAAGGTCACTCTGTAAGAGAGATGCACAACTAAGAAAAACATACACAAACTCTTGCTTGAACGCCTTTGCTCAGACCACTTGACCACAGCACAGTAAATATGAAGGCTAAAAAGTTTTGCAGAATACATTGTCCATTACTGCTCTTCTTAAGGTTTGTCCTAGATTGAAGGTTTCCATTAAACCCCATTTCTTCTTGGCAAATGCTCGAGCCTTTGTATAACTATTTCTTCTCAAGAATTATTGAAAAGAAATGAGGGAAAAATTTTTTTTTCTGGGTAAACAATAGAAATCTTTTTTGATGAGCCAAGGTTAGGACTTTTTTTACAACCGAAGTATAGGATTATTTCCATCATACGGTTGTGTAGTATATAATTGATAGAAACAATCACGTGGCCAAATAACTAATATCATGGTAACATTCTGTTAATCTGTTAATCTGACTTTTAAAAATTAATTTGAATTCAAAGAACCTATTATACATCAGATGAATGTCATTGGTCTGAAATAAATAAAAACACTTTGGATACCAGAGTGGAGACGGATCACTTCCACGGGCCACCTGAACTTCTTCTTGTATTTAGAGGATTTCTGAACATACAGATCTTGATGGTAAGCAGAGACTGCCCTTTGCAGTGGAAATAGAAGCTGGCATACTTTGTCTGCCTTCCTTGCAGGAAGGGTGCAAGCGTGTGAGCTGTGCATTTCAAGCAGACATCTGTGCGAGAACTTTGACTTGGAGTTGGAGATGAGTGACTCTCCCTGCTCCTCTCTGTGTTCCACCCCTGGAAGCAGCAGAGATTACTGCACACCTGAGTTCCCAGTGTGGAAGTGACCAAAGGGCAAGTTACATGTGTAGCATTTGGCATGTGTGGCATCAGCTGTAAGAGGACACAGCACATTCTAGGTTTTATCACAGAAGGCCGGGAAAATATGAAAACCACGGGGTCAGGAAAACCAGGCCCGTTGGCCACATTATCCCACTTTCCTCATCAGTTCAGTTCTGTGGGTAGTGCATTCCTGTTGCTTAGCTTCAAGATTGATTTTTTTCCAGCCATTTTATTTTATTTTATTTATTTTATTATTATTATTATTTTTTTTTTTTTTGGTTTTTTGAGACAGGGTCTCACTATATAGTTGAGACTGACCTGGAACTCACTATGTAGCCCAGGCTGGTCTCGAACTCACAGCGATCCTCCTGCCTCAGCCTCCCGAGTACTGGGATTACAGGCGTATGCCACTATGCCCAGCCTGTTCTTATTTATTTTTGAAATCTCGAGATACTTCCGATGGTTCAGACTAACCATCAGATAACATCAACAGAATGGGATAAACATTCACAGAGTGAGGGCCAGGGGTTTAGCTCAGTGGCATCATGCTTTCCTTGCAAGCACAAGGTGGTGAGTTTGAGCCTTGGTACCAGAAGGAAAAACACAAACCAAAAAGCACACCACATTGACAGAATGTAAAATCACTTAAAAGTAAAGTTTGTGTCAGAAATCTTTGATTTTTTTTCCCCCATCCCATAACCCCCACATTTATGAATGCTTTTTTTTTTGGTACCGGGGATCGAACTCGGATTCTTGAGCTTGTGAGGTAGGCGGCAGCACCACTGAGCTAAATCCCTGGCTTAATTTTAAGATAAATAATTGTTATCCTCGAAGAAAGAGCAAGATGTGGAGACTTAAAATCCCACTTAATTATGGTCTTGCAGCACATATAAAAGTCCTTCATTGTTTTTCCAGATAATTAAGCAACCTTCTGAGCTTCACATTCAAGACATTTTCATATTCCTGTACCTTGATTTTCAGTGCTTTAGAGAGAAAATCTTCAACGAAAATATCCCTGTTCATAAAATGTTTATTAAAATGTTATATAAATAATGCATCTTGCGCTTGCTTTGGCAGCACATATACTAAAATAATGCATCTTTATTTAAAAGAAAAGAAAACGCAGGAACACAAATAGTATAATGCATAATTCTGCCGCTGCTAATGTTGTGGTATTTCTTTTTGTTAACATTTATGTCAATAGTTATACAATTTATTAATATTTGGAGTCAAGATTATACATATTATTTCAGAATCTACCTTATTGGTAGTATGGTGACTTTCTTTCCAGATAGATGTAATTTTAAATGACTGCACTTTCACAATGTATAAAAACACAACATGGCAGTGAATTTTTTTTTTCTTTTTTTTAAACTAGGGATTGAACTCAAGACCTTGTGATTACAAGGCAGGCTAAAGTGCCACTGAGCTAAATCCCCAGCTCCATGAATATTTTTGTTTGATTTTTTGACATAGACTCTCAATTTGTAGGTCAGGCTGGCCTTGAAATGACTATGTAGCCCAGGCTGGCCTTGAACTCATGGCAATCCTCCTGCCTCAGCCTCCTGAATGCTGGGATTATAGGTGTGTGCCACTATGCCAGCATCATTTTTTTTTTTTTAGCTTAAAGATATCATTTACCTGTAAAATTTCTACGTTTTTGCTTTTTTCTTCTATTTATAGGCCATATGGCCTATTAAATAAAATAGCTATGATACCGGCATTTGTCACAAGGTGGGAGTTTAGATGAAGTGTAACTACTATCTTTTGCCTGTTTCCTAACTGCTTTGCTATTTTTGCTGACACGTGTCTGATATTAGCTCAAAATCCATCATCACCCACTTCTTCAGCCTATTTACTGGACATTGCCGGAAGCTGTTAGTATCAGTCACACCAGAGAGAAGAGGGAAACTCCTCAGGGGTTTGGTTGGCAGACACATCTTAGTTCTCTGTAATCAACGTTGACGACGTTAGACATTCACTCAGTGTACTCGGTCACCCTTTCCCTGGCCCACTCCTCTCAGCTTTCAGAACCTCCCAAGTACACCTCATGCTTGAAGCAACCATATGTTCTTTCTGTTCTGGACAGTCCCAATTTCAGATATTCTGTCCTGTCGCCAAATCAGATGCCAGGCCATATGCTTCATATTTTCTTGGAGGGAAATATACTCACTTACTTACGCTTCGGTTCCCCAAACTCTTTTGATCAAGATTTCTATTAGTTTTGCTTGACAGCTTACAACAAAATCAATCGAAAGTGCTGCTCAGATGTCCTCCCTGACAAGACCTCCTTCACGGCCTGCTCCCTTTAGGTGCCGCTGCACCCATTAGGGTTGCCTTCCTTGTGTATCTGGAGAAGTGAAAGGCGAAAGGGTTGCTGCATCCCACCTGTTTTGAGTTTACCCACCTGTGGCCACTGCTCATGAAGGAATTCTCTGCCCATGAGAGAGTTAAGTGACACTTTCATTTCTAGCTGCTTTCTTCTTTTGTTTCTTCTTCTTCTTCCATTTCTGAGGATTGAACACAAGGCTTTTGGACTAAGCTATAAAACCAGCACTTTTTTAAACAAGATTTTAAGACAGGGTCTTCATACGTTGCCTGAGTTGGGTTTGAATTTGTGATCCTCCTGCCTCAGTGTCCCAGGGTGCTGGGATTACAAGCATGTGCCACCTTGCCCAGCTTGCTGCCGATGGTTTGCAGCACAGACTGTAGACTGTATTCTCCTTCTTCCGGGGTAGTAGTCTACGGGTCTGACTATAGCCATTAGTGGGTTTTCCCATCTTGTAGCTTCAGTTTAGAATACTACGGTGATAGTATGGCAATTCCAGGTGGTGGGCTTTCCATTCTAAGTGCAGTTGCATAAATTAGAGTCTGGAAGCTCTGGCATTCTAAGAATCTGGGAGACAATCATTGGATCAGGCACATTTTTATAAAGAGGAAGAGACTTTTTGAGGCTGAGGCAGGAAGATCATGAATTCCAGATTAGCCTGGGCTACATAGCAAGACTATCTAAAAAACAAAACAAAACAAAATGAAACAAACAAAAATAAACCAACAAACAACAGTTAAAAAGGAGGAAATGAAACATTTCCCTTTTTCACATAATACATCCCTGGTGTACAATGGAGTTAGTACCTTATATTTTATGGCAGAAACCTACTAGGTCCTTTATTTATTTTCCCCATCTCCTCTTCTGCTTTTAAAGAGGGCGCTCTAGGCCAACCAGAAATAAGAAAATGGATCAACTACTAAGCACAATTTCCTTTTAAAAGATGAAAATACGATATACATTGTGGCCCCTCTTTTAAATAAAAAGATACACCTAGCCAGTGCACAAAGTGTTTCACATATTTTCAGGGCATCCATGGATTTCTGTAGAAGATTTATTCATATCAGAATGGTTCTTGTCATATATACACACATACACATATATATTATATTATATATATTAGGCACTGGGAAAGCAGATATTAGTCAAAGAGTCATATAGACAAATCTAAAATTACCACTGTAATTTTAGGTCCATAATAGGTTAGTTGCTTAGGCAAAAAGATCCCTGTAGGTTTGAAATGATGACTGAGGTAGAGTCAAACAGGACAGAGTTCAGATAGAGAATGTGGCATGTTTCATAGTCCTGTGGCTGTAAGGAGTGGGTACATTTAGAGAAAGGCTAGTGTGGTGAAGTACAAAGAATAAGGGAGAGAACTAGTGAAATGGAGGCAGGGGTCATGCTATGGAGGGTTTTCTAGATGATATAAAGGAAGTTGGTCTTAATTCTGAAATGGTAATCTGGTTTTGGCTTTCAATAGAACACTGGCTACCAAGTGGAGAATGAATTTTTTTGTTTGTTTGTTTTTTGAGACAGGGTCTTCCTATGTAATTGAGACTGACCTGGAACTCACTATGTAGCACAGGCTGGTCTCGAACTCACAGTGATCCTCCTGCCTCAGTCTCCCGAGTGCTGGGATTACAGGCGTGCACCACCAGGCCCAGCTCTCTTCCTCTTTTTATAAGAGTCTAGTCCTCTTGGGTTGGAGTCCAAATCTTATGACCTCATTTAACTTTTTTTTTTTAATTCATAATTTTTTGGTAAAAAAATTCGCATTGAGATTATATTACAAGGAAAGTAATGCCATTTCATGCCATAATACATATTCATTGTGAAATTATATAAACAATATAAAATCTGAGTTAATTTGTTCCTTGTTGGTTCTAAGTACTCTTACATAATTAATCATCTATAATAAAAATTTTAGAAGTGTATATGTCATAAAACTGGTTTCATAATTTTAGTTCCCTTTTTTCAAGAGGAACATTCAATCAAACCTATTTTTTCCACTACTTACAGTACTATGAATTTAAGACCATATTTTGGTCTGTTCATTGTGTTATTTTTCTTTTTTGCTGCTAGCATCACATTTCTTTATAAGTCTTTATCAAGTTATGTCGCATGAAAACATAACAGCCAGGTTAACAGACCATAAAACATATAAAACACATAAAACAATTATACTAAATCAAGGTACACTTTTAGATACATTGGCCGTACTGGATTACAGTAACTGCTCTCTCTTTTTTTCTTCCTATTGTCTGTCTTTTATTTTGTAATTTATTCATATATTGCATTTTTCATATATGAGAAACCAAGTAATATTTAAGCTCGCATGTCTGATTTACTTCATTTAACATTATGATCTCAAGGGCCACCCATTTTCATATAAATGACTGAAGTGTATCCTTCTTTATGGCAGAGTAGTACTCCGCTGTGTATAAATATTTTCTTCATCCATTCATGTGTTGATGGACGTAAAGGCTGCTTTCAAGGTTGAGCTATTAAGAATTGTGTTGCTATAAACATGGGTATGCATATATCACTTTAAAATGCTATCTTTAAATCTTTTGGAAAGATACCCAAAAGGAAAATAGCTGGGTCAAGTGGAATTTCTAGTTTTAGATTTTTGAGGAATCTCTGTACTGATTTCCATAGTAGTTGTACTGGCTTATACTCTCATCAACAATGAAGAGAGTTTCTTTTTCCTTGCAGCTTCACCAGCATTTGTTTATTATTTGATTTCTTAAAGATAGCCGTTTTTTTCCATAGTGGGATAGAATCTTAGTGTTGTTTTAATTTGCATTTCTCAAATGGCTGGAAATGTTGAACATTTTTTCATGCATTTATTGGCCATTTGTACTTCATCTGAGAAATGTCTGTTCATTTCAGATGCACGTTTTCTTTACTGGGTCTTTAAATTTGGGAGGTCTAATGTTTTCTGGTTCTTTATATGGTCTAGATGTCGGTCCTTCGTCTGGGGAGTAGCTGGCAGAAGGTTTTTATCCCCATTCTGTGGGCTGTCTCTTCACTCTGTTGGTTTCCTTGGCTGTGCTGAAGCTTTTTAACTTGATGTGATCTCATTTGTTGATTGTTGGCATTATTTCTTGTGCAACTGATGATCTACTCAGAAAGTCTTTGCTTACATCTATGAGCTTTACCTATTTTGTCTTCTAACAGATTAAGTGTTTCTGTTTTAATATTTAGATCTCTGATCCATTTTTATTTTAGGTAGTGAGTGGTGAGAGGTATGGGTCTAGGTTCAGTCTTCAGTATGTAGATAGCCAGTTTTCCCAGCACCATTTAGTAAAAAGGCTGTATTTTCTCCAGTGAAAGTATTAGGCCCTTGTCAAAGATAAGGTAGCTGAGTGTGCTTTGAGTTGTTTCCGCACGCTCTATTCTGTTCCACTGATCCACAAGTACATTTTTTTTTTGGCAATACTATACATTTAAAAAAAACTTATTATCAGTATAGCTTTGTAATATAACTTGAAGTCCAGGACTGTGATTCCCCTTGCCTTGTCCTTGTCCAGAATTGCTTCTGATATTCTAGATCTGTTCTGGTTCCATAGGAATTTTAGGATTGCTTTCTCTTGTTCTGTGAGGAATGCTGTTGGTATTGACTGGGATTGTATTCAATCTATATAACAGATTTGGATGTGTGGATATTTTGTCTATATTGATTCTGCATATCCAGGAACAGGGAATATATTTCCATTTTCTGATGTCTTCTTCAATCTCCTTTTTTCAGAGTGCTGTGGTTTTCATTGTAGAGGTCATTCACTTCTTTGGTTAGGTTAATTTCCAAGTATTTTACTTTTCTTGATGCTGTTGTGAAAGGTATTGTTTCCCTAATTTCTTAGGTGAATTTGTCATTGGTGTACAGAACACTATTGAATTTTGAGTGTTGGTTTTCTATCCTTGCTATGCTACTGAATTTGGTTATTAAGTCTAGGAATCAGTGGAGTTTTTGGTGTCTTCTCTGTAGGGGATTATACCATCTGCAAATAATGATAGTTTAACTTCTTCCTTTCCTATCCATATCCATTTTATTTCTTTCATCTAATTGCTCTGGCTAATGTTTTGAGAACTATATTGAACAAAGTGGTGATAGTGGACATCCTTGTCTTATTCCTGATTTTAGCAGAAAAGCTTTCAGCTTCTCTCCATTAGTATAATGTTGACTTGTCATAGATGGCTTTTATTTGATTGAGATAAAGACCTGCCAATACCTGTTTTCTTCAGGATTTAAGAAAAATCATAAATGGATGTTGCTTTTTGTCAAATGAGATGATCATGTGATTTTTGTTCTTGCTTCTGTTTATATGGCATATTGCATTTATTGATTTATGTATTTTGAACCATTCCTGCATCTCTGGAATGAATCCTACTTGGTCATGATGCATGCTCATTTCGATGATTTGCTGCATTGTTTGCCAGTATCTTTTTGAGGATTTCTGTGTCTATGTTCATTAAAGATACTGCTCTGCAGTACTTTTTTTTTTTGGTTGGATCTTTTTCTAGTTTTGGAATCAGGGTAATGCTTGCTTTTACAAATGTCTTAGGGAGTACTGCTTTCCTTTCAATTTCATCAAAAAGCTTTAGTGTTAGATCTTCTCTAAAGTTCTTGCAAAATTTAGCAATGAATCTGTCAAGACCTGGCCTTTTGTTAGTTGATTTTTTAAAAAATTATGTCTTCACATTGGCATAGGAAAAGACTTTATGAACAAGTCCTCAGTAGCACAGGAACTGGCAGAAAGAATCAACAACTGGGATCTCAGCTTATTGAAAAGCTTCTGCACTGCAAAAGAAACCATCAACAGAACTAAGAGATCACCTAAATGTGGGAAAAAATTTTTACCAGCTGCTCCTCAAACAAAGCACTATTATCTAGAATATATAAAGAACTCAAAACAATCAGCCCCCCCAAATATAAAGAGCTAACTCAAAAATGGGCATCTGAAATGAACAGACATTTCTCAGACAAAGAAGTAAAAGCAGCAAGTAAATATATGAAAAAATGTTCCACAACAGTAGTCATTGGAGAGATGCAGATGCAAACAACACTGAGATCCCACCTCACCCCACAAAGAATGGCTGCTATCAAGAAATCACACAATAACAAATGTTGGCGGGGTTGTGGGGAGAAAGGAACCCTTCTCCATTATTGGTGGGAGTGCAGACTAGTGCAACCACTATGGAAATCAATATGGAGATACCTCAAAGAGCTTGGACTGGAGGTTCCACTTGACCCAGCCATCTCTCTGCTGGGTATCTTTCCAAAAGATTTAAAAGAATCATATCACAGTGATATATGCACACCTATGTTTATAGCGGCACAGTTTGTAATAGCTAAAACCTGGTAACAGCACATTTGCCCATCTGTTGGAAAATGGATAAAGAAGATGTGGTTCTTCTATAAAATGGAATACTACTCAGCCATAAAAAATGAGAAATTAGAGTCATTCATAGGAAAATGGACACATATTGAAGATATACTCAAGTGAAATAAGTCACACATGTGTAAATACCAAATAGTTTCTCTGGTGTGAAAAACTATAATAGTACACAAGATCCTAATGGGATGGGTAAGAGTGTGAAGTGGGAAGAAAAGGGGTAAAGGTGTAGGGAAAGGGGGAAGGGTATGGGCAAGGAAATAAGGGAAAAGGAAAAATATGAGAAAATGAAAAAATGGAAGTAAAGAGTTTGTTAATGGGGAGGGGAAGAGGGGGTGAAGAGAGGGCAGGGATAAGGGGAAAAAATGAGAACCAAGACCTGTCATGTGAAGGTACAGGATCTCAGTAATGAATGTAACTGTATTATAGACCTAGATTGTACCAATAAACTCAATAAAAAAGAAAAAAATTATGTCTTCAATTTCATTGACTGTTGTTCAGGATTTTTACATTTTCTTGGTTCTGCTTTGGTAGTTCAGCTATATCTAGGAATCCATCCTTTCCATCTGAATTTTCCATTTTATTAGAATATAGGTTTCATAAAAAATGAGAGAAAAACAATAGTTCATCCTGTGTGCATCATTATCTTCACATAGTTACTCAGAGTACAAGACATAAACCAAAAAGATAACAGATGCTGGTGAGAATATGAGAAAAGAAATTCTTCTACATTGTTGCTGGAAATGTAAACTACTAGTACAACCCCTATGGAAATCTCCAAAACCTAAAATAAAAATTCCATTTGACCCAGCTGTCCCCCTTCTAGGTATATATCATCATATCACAGGGATACATGCATGCCCACGTTTATAGCAGCACAATTTATAATAGCTAGATCTTGGAAACATTGTATATGTTCATCAACAGATGAATAAGGATAATATAGTGTTTATAAACGGTGGAGTACTATGGTGCCATGAAGAAAGATAAACTTGAGGCCTACATAGGTAAATTAATACTACTTGAGAACATAATGTTAAGTGAAATAAGTCAGACATACAAGCTCAAATATTGCAATATATATATATATCGCGTGTGTGTATACACACACACACACACACACACAGAGGGGAAGCGATAAAAATAGAAGAGATAAATAGGAAGTTGGGTGAAATTCAAATACTTCCCCAAATTACATATTTTGTTGTTTCAAAAACAATTCAATACATATGCTAATTTGTTTCATTTATACTGCTGGTTTATCTTAGTTTGTTGAAAAGAGAGTTTTGTGTTAGTATCTGCTCTTTTTTGGGTCTTTTCTTTCCTTTTCTTGATAAGATTGGCTATGGGTTTGTCTATTTTGTTTATTCTTTCATAGAATCAACTCTTCAATTCATTGATTCTCTACTTAAATCCTGCTCTTATCTTCACAATTTTCTCTCATATTAATTTTGGTTTGGGGTTATATTTGTTTTCTAGGACCTTGTGGTATATTATTACATTATTTGTTTGAGCTCACTCTGTTTTCCTGATGTGAGCAGTCACTACTATAAACTTCCCTCTCTGGACTGCTTTCACTATGTTCCATAGGTTATGGTACGTTGTATTTTCAGTATTGTTTGATTGTAGGAATTATCTAATTTCTTCCTTAATTGCATCTGTTATCCATTGATTACTAAGAGGGTACTATGCAATTTCCATGTGCTTGCATAGTTTCTGTGGTTTCGTTTGCCGTTGTTTTCTAGTTTCATTGCACTATGACCTTGCAATATACAGGGGGTAACTTTGATTCTTTTGCATTTACTTAAGCATGATTTATGGACAACTCTGTAGTCTATTTTGAGAAAGTCTGATGTGTTGCTGAAAAGAATGTGAATTCTGTAGATAGTAAGTCCATTTGTTAGAAGTTTTGGTTCAGCTCTGATATTTCTTTGTTGATTTTTCTGTATAGTTGATTTGTCAGTGGGCTATTGAGGTCTCCCTTTATAACTGTATTTATTTGTATTATATCTACTAGTGTTTGTTCTATGAAGTTGGGTGTTCTGGTATTTTGTAGGTATTTTTGTAGGTATATTTATAATTGTTATGTCTTTCTGTTGGAATCTTAATTAATATATAGTGACCTTTGTTGTCTCTTCTGATTAGGCTTAACTCGAAATCCACCTTTTCTGAAATTAGGATAGCTACTCCTATTTTTCCATGTTCTGAATGCATAGAATATTGCTTTCTATCCTTTGAGTTTTAATTTGTGAATTGCTTTTTTTTTTCTTTTTTTGAGACAGGGTCTCACTATATAGTTGAGAATGACCTGGAACTCACTATGTAGCCCAGGCTGGTCTCGAACTTGCAGTGATCCTCCTACCTCAGCCTCCCAAGTTCTGGGCTTACAGGCGTGTGCCACCATGCCTGGCTGTGAATTGCTTTTTGAATTAAACGTGTTCCTTATACATTGCACATTGTTGAGTTTTGCTTCTTCATCCATTCTGCCAACCTTTTGTCTTCTGATTAGGGAACTGAGACCATTCACATTTAGAGTCATAAATGTACCGATTTATTCCTACCATTGCATTATTTTCCTGTTGCTGAATTCCTTATTTTTTCCTTTGGCTCGCTGCTCATCCCACCAGGCATCTTCATCCTTTTTGATTTATTGGCATTCTTGGCTTCATTGTCTTTCTAGGACATCCATGAGAATTTTTGGTAATGAGGAAATACCTGATTTCTCCATAAAATAATTTTTTTTTGTACCTGGGATTGAACTCAGGATCTTGAGCTTGTGAGGCAAGTGGCAGAACCACTGAGCTAAATCCTGGCCCTCTCCATAAATTTTGAAGGGAAGTTTTGCAGGATACATAGGTTGGAGCTGGAAATTTCATCTTTGGGGACTTGGAACACTTTACTCTAAGCCATCCTAGCCTTTTAGGTTTCTGTAGGGAAGTTAGCTGTGATTCTAATGTTTACCTTTATATGAGATTTGTTGCCTTTTTCTAATAGCTTTTAAGATTTTTTTTTTGTCCCTGTGATGAGCTTCTAGTACTCTCAATAGAATGTAATGCAGAGAGGTTCTCTTTTGGTTGTACCTATTTGGGGTTTTGTATGCCTCACTTATCTCTATGTTTATTTCTTACCCTATATTTGGGAAGTTTTCCGCCATTGTTTCTGTGAACAATGTTTTATGCCATATGTCCTATTTTCTGAATTTTCACTTATTCCAATAATGCTTAGTCTTCTTTGTATTGTCTCACAGCTGTTGGGCCCATTTTTTTATGTTCTTTTATTGCTTTTGAGGTGTCTCTGAGTATTTGATCTTTGAAGGCATCCTTGTCTTCTAGTTCTGAAATTCTGTCCTTACACTATTTGCTTCTGCCAATACTTTCAATATGATCTTTAATCTCCTGTATTTCTAATGGAAACCTTTTCCTTGACTACTCTCTTTGCTAAAATTGGTCATTCATGTTAGGTATTATTTTGTTTAGCCCAGCTAGCTTTTTATTAGTTCAACAGTCATTGATCTAAAGAAATAAGATTTTATGCTTATATTATTAAAGGCATAAGGAATGGGGAACAGGGAAATGCAAGAGGAAAAATCTGCAACCTTAAAATTTATGATATGAGAATGAAGAATGGGACAAAGGATCCTATTGGGGAATGGACAGATGTTTATAGGACCACACCAAAGGAGCAAAAAAACTGAGATGAAGTAGAAGATACAAGAACAAGGGGGAGGAAAAAGAAATTATATGTGGAGTATAAATAAGAGGAAAAAATTAAAGGCTAAAAAGTTTAAAAAGAGAAGAAAAAGGAAAAAAAAAGAATATAAGCAGCAAGGAAAAAAGGACAAAGGCAAACTTCCTAGCCCCAATAAACTGGTGAAGAGGAGGAAAGGAAAGAAGAAGCAAAAGCCCCGTATACTCACTGAATTGTTTTTTTTCTCTGTGGGATTTTGAGTGAGTGATTTTCTTCTAGGATATACGATTTTGGGACAGTGTTCAAGTCCAAACACGTCCTTGCTCATGCTGGTAGACAAAGAAGGCAGTCAGATTCCAGGTCCGTGCTGGATGCAGGTTCCAGCATGCAGTAGGATTAGGGAGAGGGCACAAAGGTTGTGACTTTCAAGTCCAGAGCAACTCAGGCTGAGCCTGGCCTCTGGCTGTGGGGACAGGGTTTATATCCTTTAGCTCAAATCCTTCATAGGGCTGGAGGGGGTCTCTTTCCAGCCCACTCTCTGACTGTGGTTGTTTCCTGCAGCTGTCTCGCACCTAGTCACTGTGGGAATGTAACACTGGCAGCCCTAAGGTAAAGCTGTTCTGTGGTTTCTCTGCGTCCTGGGTTCAAACAATAATCCATTCCCTGGAATGGTGTCTGACTAAGAACTCTTTTCAGCGATGTGGTGGGTGTTTGGACTGGAGTCACTCACCAGCTGTTGCCTGTTGAAGGACTCATGTGGGAGCAGGATCCTGTGCTCTCCTAGCAGATCACAGCACCAACTGGTCTGTTCCCCTGCTGTGTTTCTCCTTGAGGTCCTTTACAGTCCCAGCTTTCACTTTGTGTCTGTACATTTAGTCTCCCTTTTCTATGAGCCATGAAGTTGGGAGTGAAGCCAGGAGTTGGGAGCTGGGTGTAGACCATCTCTTCCCTTCTCTGCATTGTGTTCTGTCTCTCCAATTTCTCTGTAGGTCATAATATTCCTATTAAATCTTTCCTGGTTCCTAGGGATCCACTTGTTATTTTCCAGTGTGTGGAGTGTGAATCTCAGAGAGGTTGAGTTGTCACTCACTTCTCTGTCATTTTTCTAGAAGTTCCATTCTTGACCTCACTTCACATTAATTACTTGCTTAAAGGCCCTACTTTCAACTATAATCATATTAGGAATTAATGCTTCATGATATGAATTTTGGGAGGAGATAATTCAGCCTATAACAAAGTATATTATACGGTAGGTAAAATCATAGACATTTACATAAAAAAGGAGTTAAAATTTTGCTACCATAATTTTAAAAGCCCATCATTATTTGCATGAATAAATAAACTATAGAATGTCCATATAATGTATTTTTTACTCAGCAATAAAAAGGAAAAAGCATCAATACATAGAACAATGTTTATAGATCTCAATTATGCTGAGCAAAATAGACCAGACCACCCCCCACAAAAAGATGCGTGACTTTGTTTAAGATTGTAGAAAATGCAAACTAACCTATTATGACAGAAAACAAGTACTTTCCTGAGGTAGGGATAAACAGGGAAAGCCAAGAGGAAGGGGTCACACAGGAAATCAGAACATTTTGAGTCATAGATATATTCATTATTTTGGTTATCATAATATTGTCATAGGTTTATAAATATGCCAAGAAGTATCAAATTGTACACTTTAAATATATACAATTTATTCTACGCCATTTATATCTTAATAAAGCTAGTGGGGGCATCAAAAGAGGCTATTTCCATTCCCTGATAAATGCCTGAAGTCTTTTTCTATCCATAATGAAGGTCTATTGCCTCCAGTCCAGGTAGCTAGGCTTGAAACAGGCACTTTCTCAGGTTTTTATGTGCAGGATCTGAATAAGGTTTTTGTGGGGCCAGCTGAGCTTCTCATTGCAACTCTCATTTGGGCTTCCTCTTGCCCTAAATTCTTGGATCTATCACTTAGTAGCCTGAAACAAAAGACAAGAATGGATAGTTTGAGACTTCCGGCCCCCAGCACATGAAGGATAAAATTTACCAGTTGGTTGCACTGCAAAGAACACACAATGATTAGGAAGAAAGGTCTTCTTACCATTTGTTCAGTAAATATTTCTTGAATATCTACTAATGCATATTATGGGCATATGTGTTGAGAAATTTCCCCATCCCTTTGAGTATGGGCCTTGTATCTTGCTTTAGCCAATACAAGATGGCAGAAGTGAGTTGGGCATGGTGGTGTGTGCCTGCAATCCCAGCACTCAGGAGGCTGAGGCAGGGGGATCATAACAAGTTTGAGGCCAGACTTGGCTACATAATGAGTTTAAAGCCACCCCGGGCTACACAGTGAGACTCTGTCTCAAAAAACAAAAACAAAACTTAAAAAAATATTAGACCAATCAAATTCTCCCTCCAGGTTGTTTGAAATGTATCAAAGAGATCCTGAAAAATTATTAGGAGCCAATATTAAGGGATAAAGTAGTTTTTAACTTTATGCATATATTTTGGTAATGGTTTCTTAGAGGACCTGAATTGACACATCAGGGTGGAACAAGAAAGAAAAAAGAAATAGTGAAAAATAGAAATGACAGATAATTCATCTTCAGACTGAAGATTGCTTTTAACTTTCCAGTTCCTCTTCCACATATTTGTGGAACCCTGATATATCTGTGAGAATTTTTTTAAAAGCTTATTTTACCTAAATTTGATTTGATCCATTTTGGTACTGCCATAAAATAATTTCTAAATCATGTGACTCTTTTCACCCATTTTTTTTCCTTTTTACTTCCTCTGTTTTATTCATGTTTTTCCTTCTGCCTGCAACACATTTTTTTCTATTCTCCATCTTTCAAAATTCCACCATCTTTTAAGTGCCAGTTCAAACACTACGTCTTCTCTAGCGGCCTCTCTGAATAACTATGCTACTGTGTATATCCATATCATTGAGCTGTTAGTTGGCATCAACAATGTGACATTGTCATATACTGCTTTATAGGGTTATTTGTGTGAGTGTTTCATGTGGCCTACTGTTGAGAAAACCTCTTGGGGGTAGAAGGCATATTCTTGTGCCTACCTCCAGATAATTCATGGCAATTTCTGAGTAATTGTGAATGAATGAATGAATACACAAAAGGGTTGGCCTACTTAGTTCAAAAAAAGATTGAAGCCTAACAAACATTTGTTTGTCAAATGTGATACACACACAGCTATTTTCACACAGACAGTACTAATGTATTCCCCTATTGGCTTGGTTATATTATCTTAGCATGAGATAATAAAATTATAAACTAATACTTATTTAAGCTGTTGGTACTTCAGAACACAACAGAAGGGTGAGGTTGACTTGAAACATTTAAATTATTACGATGTAAAGGGAAACATTTAATCCAGAAATTTCTCAATTGCATTCAGTTTACAGTAAAAAACAATAGCTATTTATTATAGAACCCACAGTTATATATTGACAATACTGAGAAAGATAACATTGACTTTTGGATTTGTTGAGCTTTTATAATTCCTGAACACATAAACAACATCATTTTCAAATGCAATTGGTCATAGAAAAATATATTATATATTTATGTTTTCTATATAGACACACATATGTGGCAAAACTATTTGTAATTATTTTAGTATTTTTAAAAATAAACTTACACATTAAAAGGTTAATATTTTCAAGCTCTTTCATGAGATGGTTTGTACTCTGAGCAGTCATAGTTCATACACTTCACACCCTTGCCCTTCTCTCCTTTGGTATTTGCTTGGCAAGATCCCAAGCCCGGTGAAATACATACACTTTCCCTTCTACTCAATTGTGTACCTAATCAACTACAGAAAAGCAAATTGCTGTACCATGCTGACGGAACTCAATTTAAAATCATGATCTCAAGTCTCAAGTGGGTTATCTGTGCTGCGCAGTAATTCTGGTCATTTGACGCTTCCATTCTCTTAGATAAGGTCCTCAAACCTCCTCCTCCCTCTTTGCTTCAGCTGATGACCTTGCTTCTCTTTCACTGATAAAAAGAGAAGAGAATTTTCTCAGTCTCTCATCATTTCTCCTCACTTTCTTGTATTTTATCTTCCTTTCCTATATGAAGGCTGAACTGTTCCTGACTGAGTCATGCTTTACCTGAGCTCTAGGTTCTATACTCCTTTGCTCCTAAAATTGTCCTATCTCTTTTCATTTTAATTATTTCCTTTCAGTAGAACCGTTATTGCAAATATACAAGTATGTTTAATATCTCGTGTTTAATAAAAGAAACCCATATCCCTCTTAAGAAACTCTCCCATTTCTTTAGTCCTCTTTACAAAGTCATAAGAGTTATCTGTATTTTTTGTCTTCATACCATCGTCTCATTCTATCTTGAATAAGGCCTTTTGTGCTCAATACTGCATTGGTAACATTCTTATCAAGTGTACCATTACCCTACAAATCACTAAACTCAATGACAAATTCTCAGCATTCATCATGCTTGACCCCTTAGCAATATTTAACATGAATCTTGGGACACATTTTACGCTGGCTTCCAAGAAACCTCCCTCTCCTGGGTTTTCCCTATCTTTTTGCCTGTTTCACAGCCTATTTTGTTGGCTTCCCCTCATTACTTTTACAAATAAATGTCAGAGTTGGAGTGTCCCAAGGCTCACTTCTCCTTTTCTCTGTCTTCCCCTGTCCCCTGGGAACTCTCAGCTTTTATGGCTTCAAAAACTATACTCATACATATGGCTTTTTCTGTTTCCATTTTCTTTATTTATCTTTCCTCCTCTTCATTAATGATTTGTTCTCAAACCTATTAGGAGGAATAAAATAAGATTGGCCTGGGTCTGAGTTGTGGAGAATCGCAGAGGCTCACCGGGTTGTGGAGCTCAGTATGGGAAAGGGGGTGCCTAAAAAAGAGGACTGCTTAGCATAGAGTCATAGCATGAGCACAAGGCCACGTGTCATAAGGCATTAGCTAGGCACACAGAGTCAAAGGTTTAGCAGAATGAAGAGGGGTAGGAAGGAGTGGGTGTCAGAGCTTGAGTGGGGTGAGGGAGGCATCTATGCAGGGAAAGGAGTAGTGGTGACAGTGGAAGATCCATTACTTGCAGTGAAGTTGATGATATAAGTGAATGTATTACAAAGCTAGAGCCAGGTTCTTCACTTTTGGACTGAAAAGAAGAAAGTTAGAATAAGGTCTATGATGTTGGGTGAAACAGAAGGTTATTTATGTGATTGCATAGTTATATATCTTGATGGATATGTAGGAATAGAAATAAATATAGATATAAAAGTGAGTGCTTATTTTACCTATATTTCTATATTCCCAGGAGTGGCAGTATGCTAATAACAACTGAGTACATCTAGCATTTTGATTTTTTTTCTTAGTACTGGGGATCAAATTTGGATCCTTGCACTTGCTAGGTAGGCAGCAGAACCACTGAGCTAAATCCCCGGCCTAGATTTGTTGTTATGATACCATTCTCTATCATAGTAATAAACAGGGCTCTTGGAGAAATAGTCAATTCCAGTACCGGGGCAACAAAAATATAAGATAAACCTGGAACATTGTGCTGAGACAGAAAGCAAAGTACCCAAGTGTGGCAGGGACAAGTCAGAATGACACAGACACCAGCTAGAAGGGGTGTCCACTGGCAAAATCTGGGACAACTGAACATTAAATAGTGATAGAAACAGATTATAACCCATTAAATAACAAACCACACATCAATACAGACATATATAAATAAATAACTGAAAGTTTGATAGAGTAGGGTATTTACATAGGTTCAAACCGCAAAATACTTATTAATTAAAGAGGGAAGAGAATAAAATTGAAAAGCCTGTAAGACATCACCTTAATTAAGTGCTTCAAATGGATACCATCAACTATGAGACATGTTGAAATCGTGCACCCACCCCATGACAGGATAACATGACAATAAGAACAACACAGGATCACTTCTGTGATATTCCTAAAAAGATGCTTAATCTGAATCTAACGATGAAACATCAAAGAAACAGAAGTAAGGAATACACTTCAAAATCAATGGCTTGCAATCTTCCAAAGTGGAAAGGTTGCAAAAACTAAAGACTAAAGAACGGTTTGTGAGTGGAGAGTAAAGAGACAAAATAGATGAATGCAGCACAAGCTCCTGAACCAAATAATTTTGACATAATTATAGACACTATGATTTGAACAAGGTTTGTCTGATGATTAGGTGGTAGCTAATATGCTACTTTAGTTATATTTAGTTTCTTGGACAAAATACCCAACACCCATAAGTTAAAAGCAGAAAGGCTTATTTCAGCTCACAAGTCTGTAGAGATTTCAGTCCATACTTGGCTGGCTCTAAGGCAGGGTGGCATGGCAGAGAGGCATCATAAAGGAGAAACAGTTCATGGCGCAGCAGGCAGCCAGCAGCCAGCAGTAAAAAAGCAGCAAGCCTGCCTTCCCTCTCTCCCTTTATATTTTATCCAGGCTATAGATGGGTCTTCCCATTATTCACGCCCAGAACTGTGCTAAACCAAACAGCAGACTAATTTAGTACCACACAGCCTTAATTCCAGTATCCTATACCTTAGATCCAGCCAGCTCTAAAACAACCCCACCTGTGAGCTCATGAGGCTTTCTGGGGACATTTAGATAGAAGCTATAACATATATTACACTTAATTTCTGGATTTTGATGTTGTGTGTTTGCTTGTTTGTTTATAAAGGAAAATGTCCTTTACAGGTACTAAAGGTAGTGATGGGGCATTAGATCAGCATTCTCATATGTCATTGGGTCAACTTTGGTTATTATTTTCCAATGATTAAGAAAAACTGGAATGCAAGTTTCTTGTAATGTTTGAGTGTTTTTTAATTTTAATTTTATTTTATCTTATTTCTTAAACACAGGGTCTTGCTTGATAGTTCAAGCTATCCTAGAGATCACTATGTTGCCCAGGCTGGCCTCAAACTCATAGCAATCCTTCTGCCTCAGCCTCCCGAGTGCTGGGATCACAGATGTGCACCACCACATCCAGCTTGAGTTTTTATTTGCTTGTTTGTTTTTTGTTTTCTTAAGAAACAAAACTGCCTTTCTGGCAAGTGCAAGATCCTGAGTTTGAGCCCCGGTATTGAAAAAAAAAAATCCTTGGGTTTAAAATTTTTCTCTCCAGATTAGATGTGAATCTAAGATAGTGCTTAATTTTCTAGTCAAAAATGTATATATTTTTTGGTTCGAGGATCAAACTCAGGAAGGCAGACACAGTGCCAATGAGCTAAATCCCCAGCCCTTCCAGTAAAAAAATCTTCAGTTTGTCGTCTAATCATCCCAGACTGCATGGGAAATACTACAAAGAATCAACAACTGGAATCTCATTTTCTTAAAAAGCTTTTGCACACTAAGAGAAACTACCAACAGAGTGAAGAGAAAATCCACAGAGTGAAAAAAAATTTTTTATCAGCTATTCATCGGACAAAGGACTATCATCTAGAATATATAAAAAACTTTAAAAAATCAGACCCCCGAATTTAAAGACCCAATCCAAAAATAGGTATCTGAAACGAACAGACACTTCTCAGATGAAGAAGTAGAAACAGCAGATACATAAATGACAAAAATTTCAACATCACTGGTCATTCATGAAATGAAAATTAAAACAACACTGAAATTCCATTCTCACTCCAGAAAGAATGGCAGTTATCCATAAATCAACCAAGAACAAATGTTGGAGGGGTTGCGGGGAAAAAAGAACCCTTCTCCACTGTTAGTGTGTGTGCACTGGGGCAACCACTGTTGGAATCAGGGTGGAGATTTCTCAAAAAACTAAAAGTAAAGGTTGCAGCTATTCCTCTTCTTGGTACTGTCCCAAAGAATTAAAAGCATTGTATCACCAAGATATAAGGACACCTATGTTTACAGTGGCACTGTGTATTTTGGGGGGGGGGTACCAGGGATCGAACTCAGGACGTTGCATTTGCGAGGCAGGTGCCAGAACCACTGAGCTAAATCCCCAGCCCTAGAAGCACAGTTTGTAATACCTAACTCTTGGAAATAGCCCAAATGCCCATCAACTGGTGACTGGATAAAGATGTGTGTGTGTGTGTGTGTGTGTGTGTGTGTGTTTAATTCAATGGAGTACTATTCTGTCATAAAGAAGGACAAGTTTCAGATATTTGTAGCCAAAAGGATGGACGTTGAGACTATACCCTTAAGTGAAATAAATTGGACACATGTTTAAATACTGTGTTCTCTGGTGTGAGAAACAAAAAGTGGAAATAATGACTCAAATGTATAATAGACATTGGGAAAAGGGAAGAAAGTGTTCAAATGGGAAGGGGAACAAGGGAGGGGAGTGGGAGAAAGAAGGGATAAGAAAAAAAGTGAAAATAGAAGGAAAAATGGAAACAAAGCTTTTGTATATAGGGAGGAGAGTGGGCTTAAGGGGAGGGGGACATACGGGAAAAGAAATTAGATATATCTTGTATAGGAGTAAATTCCCTAAAATGAGTGTTATCAGCATGTATGCCTAAAATGTACTAATAAATGCTTTACTATTAAAAAAGGATGTCTAATCACTTTTAAAGTTAAAATGTGGAATTGAACCTAGATTATGTATCTGTTTCTCAAATTGGTTTGCTCCTTCTGCAAAGTTTCTATCATGCAGCTAGTTACTTACATAGGCTAAAACTCTTACAATCCCTGACTCTTATTTAGCTCTCACATCATCAACAGATTCTTTTTCTCCTACCTTGAAATATATCCAGAAACCGATCACTTCTTACCACCTCTTCCGTTATTGCTTTATTTCATCCTTTATCCAGCCCTTAAGTGAGCTTTCTGACTCATCTCCTTGCTTCCCTATAGTTAATTCTCAACAATGGAGACTGGTCTTTTTAAAGCAGGGAATTGATCTCCTAACTCCACTATTCCAAATGTTTTCCACCAACCTGGAATAAATCCAAGTTCTTTTTATGGTTTACCAGGCCCTCTATTATCTTGGCCTTTAGCTATGCCCCCAAAACTTACCTCCTCCTACTTTTCCTTTCAAGGCTGGCCCCAACCCTACTGGCTTCCTTGCTGTTCTTTGAGCACACCAAGGACTCTGCCATCTCAGACCATTTATGCTAACCCAACCCGCCTCAATAAGGTTTTCTGCTCACTCTTTCCAAAAGGCCTTCCTGACTGCTCCATCTAAAATGACACTTTTGGACTGGGGATTTAGCTCAGTGTTTCTGTCACCTGCCTTGCAAGCACAAGGTACTGAGTTTGATTCCTGGTAAACAAAAAACAAAATAAAATGACACTTTTTATTCCTTTTCATTGTTTTATTTTTCTTCGAAGAATATACTGATTTGTTTACTACTGGTATTTTCCACAAGTATCTACACGGGCCTAAACTTTTTCTGTCATTTTTACTGTTGTATCTCCAATACCTATAAGAGTTCCTCTTATTTAAGAAAAAATAACTATTTGTTCAGTGAATGAATGAAAATAGGTACCACAACTGAATTAAAACTCTATAGTAAGCTTTGACTAAGAGGAAAGGGGACAGTTTTGAAGTAATACCCTCAAAAGGCAGAGTTTTGAGGGAAAAGTAAAGGCATGGAGTTTGTTGTATCTTATTCTATAGAAGAAGAAAGGAATCATGCCAGGGATACACATTCTCTAGCATGCCCAAGGCCCAGGTTCAATCCCCATGACAGTAAACAACACAAAAACAACAACACAGAGTAATGAGGAAGTGGCAGCAAAAGGAATAAAATACACTGGACCCTCAAGTTATGACTGGCCTCAAATATGAACAATTTGGGTTAATTAGGTTAGTGAAAGGTTCATTTGCCTCTTGTTATCTATAGCATGTACTATATGCTTACATTTCCCTTTTTTTATTTCTGCTTATTCATTTGGAAGAAAAACCAAGTCTTTAGAGAAGAGAGAGTTAAAATATACAAAAATTGCCAGGTGTAGTGGCACAAGCCTGAAATCCCAGCATTCAGGAGGCCCTGGGGCAGGTTCACCAAGTGTTCAAGCCTGGGTTACATAGTGAGTTCAAGGACAGTTTGAACTACACAGCAAGACCCTGTATAAAAAA
>NW_022900923.1:17431943-17441720 GCF_012274545.1 Fukomys damarensis
CACACACACACACACTCAGTAACAAAGCTGTGTAAAATCATTATTGCAATTATTCTATACATTGAAGCAGTGACACATATATCTGTATCTGGTTTTTGAAGAAGTGTTTTGTGTTACAGAAAGTAGTCAAATACATTCTGAAAGATGTTTTTCACTTTGAGAAGAATTCAAGATTTGTTAGAGGAGAGTTTCTTAGGTTTGAAAGAATCCCTGGTGGAGTAGGAAAGAGGATGTAGGACTTAAACTGTTGATAAAATTTATGGGTCAGAGAGACAAACAACAAATTTTACTTTGTATATTAGTGATTACTTTGTGGTTATTATGATCAGCTTGTGTTATTTATTCTAATGGTTCTAATTTTTTTTTTGTTTTTTTTGAGACAGGGTCTCACTATGTAGGCTGGTTTTGAACTCACAGCAATCCTCCTGCCTCAGCCTCCTAAGTGCTGGGATTACAGGCGTGCCCCACCATGCCCAGCATGGTTCTAATTTTTTTGAGCAGTACTGGAGACTCCGAGCCTTACACTTACTCTGTTACTGAGCTGTATCTTCAGTCTTACGTATATTTTTGAGATAGGATTTTGCTAAATTGCCCAGGCTGGCCTCAAACTTGCACTCTTCCTGCCTCAGCATTCTGAGTAGCCAGGATTACAGATGTGTATTACCATCCTTTGTTAGGTTACTAATTTTAAAACATAATTTATTGGGAAACCGTGCTAATCTTCTTTTGATGAAACATGTCTCTGAGAAGCTCGTCTCTGTATCCTAAAGCTATAAGAAATGTAACAGAAGTTTCATAGGAAATTTTGGCCTAAGTGCTGCAGTGTAACAGGTGTGGTATTCAGAGTGAAATGTCTGACCAACAGGCAGAAATTTAAAAACAAGTTTCCACTGGTAGGTGGTTCTTAAGAACCTCAAAGGTCAGACAGTGGAAACTGAAAGTGCATTTGTGACAAGGTGTTCTTTAGAGAAAGCTTGCTGTGCATTCTATGCCCTTCGCTCTAGAGTGAAAAGCAGGTGTTTTCCCCTTTACCTTAGGCTGACTGAGTGGGTTTTCTGACAGAACTGTTCAAAGAACTAGTAGGAAGAATGGGGCAGAAAGTGGTCTGATTTCCCCTGGGAGAATTTATAGGGTCACAAAGAGATTCCTGGCAGTCTCTTTGTTATTGGAGAGGATACACTTAGGTGCATTGCGAACAGCCAGCTCCTTCAGAGTCTGTCAGGATGAAAGATGCACAAGACAGCACCTCCCATGGACCAAATGTGGGCCACGCGGGTTAGAAAGAGCCATTCTGCAGCTCTTACTCATTCCTGCCCAAGAAATCCGCCTGAGATGTGATTGGGCTGCAAAGACCAATACGGTGTGGATTTCCAAAATACAATTAAGGAGGGGTCAGGCCTGGTGGCACATGCCTCCAGCCCCAGCACTCCTGAAGCTTGAGCCAGAGGGTTGAAATTTTGAACCCATTCTGAGCAATTTAGCAACTTAGCAAGCCTTTCTTTCAGGGGGGGAAGAAAAAAAAAAGAGAAGAAAAAGAAAAAGGAAAGGACCTTGGTTCAATTCCTGGTGCTGTGGAACAAACAAACAAACTAAATCAAACCTAAATACCAAACCAAACCAACTGAGGGTGGCCTGGCATGGTGGTGCATGTCTGTAGTCTCAGCTACTCAGTGGCTACTTCCACCTACTGAGGCGAGAGGATCACAATTCCAGGGCCAGCCTGGGCAACTTAGTGTGAGACCCCATCTAAACATAAAAATAAAATGGATTGGGGATATAGCTCAGTGGTAAAGAGCTTGTCTAGCATGTTCAAGGCCCAGGTTCAATCCCCATGACAGAAAACAACACAATAACAACAACACAGAGTAATGAGGAAGTGGCAGCAAAAGGAATAAAATACACTGGACCCTCAAGTTACGACTGGCCTCAAATATGAACAACTTGGGCTAATCAGGTTAGTGGAAGGTTCATCTGTCTCTTGTTATAGCATGTACCCAGGTAAACATCCAGATCTCAGCTGTACTGACTTAGTTACAGCCAGCCCTCGGGAGCTGATCAAGTTCGGAAGTCAAGGGTTCACTGTATATGAATTGTATCACAGCAGGTGGATGAGTTTGGGTTTGAGTAGCCAAGCATGTGAGTCTCTGAGGAAATCACAGAAGTTCCCACAAGAAAAAGAATCAGCTTGAAACTGTCTGTCCCAGAGAGCTGAAGCCATATTACTACAGCTAGAGCCATTAAGATTTTTCTCTTCTCCTTTTCCCTCTCTGCCCTCCAACCCAGAGTCACTAATAGCAGCCACTGAGTGGGGATGAACTTAGCAGAAAAGAGAGAAAAAGCTGACCACTTTACTCTTTGCTAACACTTTTCTTTATAAATAGAAAATAGAAGCTGAATTGTGATTTTTAAAATGTAAGGCTTTCTATTTTCTACAAGTAAGTAGAAAAGTCATGAGAGGTGCTTAAAGTTTCACCTCAGTGGCAGGGGAAAAAATTCACCTGCTGAGTTAATTACAAGAGAAAAATGATATTTTGACTCTCTCACAAGTCACACCGGCTTAATGCAGTGAATACACAAATTTTCCATTGTGCAGTGAGTCAGAACCTTTGCACTTACAAATCTTAGGAGGGAAAGAAGTATTGCAAGTCCGAATTTTTAAAATAAAACAATTTACAATTCCTGTATTAGTTTTACTCACCATGCACTGCAGTAGAATCCTGAAATAAATGAATTATAGAATACTGAAACTTTACGTAAGAAATAAGTTAAAAATTTGACTGAAAAATTTCAATCTTCCTAAGGCAGGGAAAAATGCAGTGTACTCTTAGTAAAAGGATTATCAGACCAAAAAGAGACTTAAAAAAGACTTTTAGTCATGACTTATGAAGACAAAATAAGTATTGGAATTATTGTCCAAATGTCCTATATTATTTATGCTTCCAGATATGATGGATTCAAATGAACAATAGCAATTTTAAAGGAATTATATTATCACACTAATTTTTTATTTTAGAAATCATATAAATCATTTATAAAAGAACATGATCATAATTTTTAAAGGTAAGTGTATTGGTTATAATTAAAATCCCAAACAATAAATAATTATTAAATATGTAAAGTTTCATTTTCTATAGAGTAAGTTTGTTTGTTTGTTTTTTGGTACAGGGATCAAACTTGGGACCTTGTGCTTGCAAGGCAGGCAGCAGCACGACTGAGCTAAATTCCTGGCCCCTACAGAGTTTAAAAGTTAACACTTCAGCTGGGATAGAGGTACCACAAAGTCATGAGGGACCTGAACTCCCTTTAGTTTACCATTCACCACTTCTAGGGTGACCACTGTCCTCTGGTTACTTCAGAGAATGAGCATTACATTCAATCATCACATCTCTGTTCTATGTACTAGAAGGGAAGAAAGGGAGAGAAAAAGAAAGCCCAGTTCCTTTAGGGTTTCCTAGTTACAGTATTTCTTATTTGCTATAATACATTACTCCAAGGCAGGCCAAGAATTATAGTCTTTTTTTTTTTTTTTGGTACCGGGGATCAAACTTGGGTCCTTGCGTTTGCGAGACAGGCCACCCCGAACCGTTGAGCTAAATCCCCGGCAGAATTATATAGTCTTTTAACTGAGCACTTTTTTTTGTTTTGTTTTGTTTTTTTTCAGCTTTAATTGAGTTTATTGGTACATTTTAGGGATACAGTACAATTACATTCATTGTTGGGATCTTGTACCTGTACATGACAAGTCTTGATTCTCATTTTTTCCCCTTACCCCTGCCCTCCCTTCACCCCCTCCTCCCCTCCCCACCTACAAACACTTTATTTTCATCTTTTCATTCTCTCACATTTTTTTCTTTTCCCTTATTACCCTTCCCCTACCCATCCCACCTTCCCTACACCTTTAGCTCCTTTCTTCCCATTTCTAAATGTCAGTAATCTTATTAGGCTCTTATGTATCATTGCAGATTATTCACACCAGGGAAACTATTTGGTATTTTTTGGTTTTTTGAGACTGACCTGGAACTCACTGTGTAGCCCAGGCTGGTCTTCAACTCACAGTGATCCTCCTGTCTCAGCCTCCCGAGTGCTGGGATTACAGGCATGAGCCACCACTCCTGGCTCGAGCACCTTTTAATCCTGAATAAATTTGGGGTTGTCTTATTAACGTGGAAGGAGGAAATGGATGTTGAGGCAAGCAGTTAGGCGTCTCAGGCATAGAGACTTAAGTATATTTCTTCTAATAAAATGGATAGCTTTAACACTGATCACTAAAAAATTAGAATTATTTGATCCTTAATTGTATTATGAATTTAATTTTCTGTGGACATTTGCTTCCCATATGAAGAGAACATTTCTGTCATTTACAACCAAAAAAAGACTAATTCTTTTTTCAGATTTGCAGCTTATTTTTTATGTGGCAAAGGGAAAAGGGACTTAAAAAAAAGGTCTTGGAAGGAAGGTCAAGGAATAGTAAAGAGGATGTGGATTTCCCTTGACTCAGAAGAGGAAAGTGGTCATTTTCCTCCCTTTACCAAGTAACTTTTGAAGTTGCTTTTCTGAAAAACATATGTATTTAAGGAATATTTTTTATATGTCTAAAACCTAGAATTTTGGGGGCCTGTGGTAAGAACTTGAAGAGAATTTGGAGTTTATTGCCAAAGCTGTGTGTGTACAGATTGATACAGGGAAACCATTAGGGAGGAAGAACTCTGCAAAAAATGGCTGATGCCACATCCACAGAGGCAACTTTTCTTTGTGGAATTTCTTTATGTTGTTACAAAGGACAGAGTTCCTTTTCAATAGTTTCTTCACACTGTCAAAAGATTAATTCAGGGCCAGGGATTTGGCTCAGTGGTTCCGCCGCCTGCCTCACAAGTGCAAGGGTCTGAGTTCGATCCCCAGAACCAAACCAAAACAAGACAAAACAAAAACAAAAACAAAAACAAACAAAAAAACATTAATTCAGATCAATCATGGCAACATAGGTTGATAAGGGAAGACTCCCTATCTTCTAAAAAATATAAAATGCTGGATCATTTTAAAAATTGAAAAAAATATTGCCAGTCTTGAAAGCAAGAAAGGGAAATTCTTAAGCTCTGGACAAAGAAAAACAGAAAAGCTGAGCATTAGAGGGAGCTGAAGGTAATTATTTGCTGAAGCCCAGTGACTTATGTGAATACTGGAACTGGACACGAGGTGAGACTGAAAGACTAAAAAGCAACAGATTACTAACAAATGCAACAGCATGGGTGAATCTCAAAATAGTGATAATAAGCATGATAATTATGTTGAGTGGAAAAAGCAATGCAAAAAAGAATACAAACAGTATGATTCCATTTACTATGGAAAACTTCAGAAAGTAAAAACTACTCTATAGCAACAGCAGATCCAGTGGCTGCCAGAGGATGTGGGAGATGGGGCAGAGTAGAAAAAGGGGCACAAGGAAACTTCTGGGGGTGATGGATATGTTCATTATTTTGACTGTGGTGATGGTTTCACAGGTTCATACACAGTCAAAACCTGTCATATTTTACACTTCAAATATATATAGTTTATTGTGTATATCAATTATATAACACGAAGCCATTAAAAAGAAATGAACAAAGTTAACCACCAAGCAAATCTAACACCTCCTCCTTTCCATATAATTCACACAATTTATTTTTTGACCGGAACTTTGTTATCTGTCTAATAGAGTACCCTACATTATTGATTTTATTGATTGCAATAAAAGAATTCTTATCTTTTACAGCTACATACTGAAGCACAGCTGCATGCTGACAGTTGTTCAGGCTGGGTGACTGGCACATGAGGGCTCATACTACTGTATACGTTTTATAGTTTCAGTGTGTTCTTCTTTGGTCTTACGAGGGAGGTTGTAACAGGGCATGGTTGCACAAACCTGCAATCCCAGCACTCTGGCAGGCCTAAGACAGGAGGATTCCAAATTTAAACCTATCCTGGGAACTTACTGAGACCCTGTATCAAAATAAGAAAGGGCTATACCTTGGTGTGAAGTCCAAGTACAAAAATAAAATAAATGAAAATCGATGGTTGCTTGTAATATAGGCTTGGTTTATCACACAAATTTAGTATGATTTGAACAGAGTACTCTGAACTTCAATCCTATATAAAACTGAAATAGGAAAGCTTTTCTTCTCTATCTCCAGGCTCACTTCTATTACATTTTTTTGCTCCTGCGTGATTTCCTCTTTCTTCACGTAGCCGGAGTTGCTTCTTCCAATATTCCCCATTATCAAAAAAATGACTCAGAAACTGCAGATAAGCTTGTTTATATAAGATTATGAATTAGAGTTATGAAGGACTCTTTTCAGGGAAAGTCAATTTAAATAGGGCATAGAATACAAATTTTAGTAAAAACGAGAGGTGTAGTGATGGATTCTCAGACCTCAGGTAATATATCCAGGGAAGGTTTTTTTTGGGGGGGGGTTGGTCAAATTCCTTTCCAGACTCTTTAATATCCTAAAATCTTACTAAATACGTTGTTACCTCTTTACCCCATTGGAAATATATACTGGTAAGATTTGTATAATACAACCATAGCATAGAAAAATTTCTATAGCATAGAAAAATTTACCTTTGGCTTCAAATAACAAAAAGTTAAGCTCTCCTAGACAGCTAATAACATTTGTTGGCTCACAGAAGTTACTATATCCAGTGAAAGGCTTCAGACGGGTTTGAACTCTTTCATCACGAGTCAGCTTCACCTCAGGCTGCCTTTCCTAATGGCAGCAAAATGGCTGCAGTAACTATAGGACTCACATTCTCCCATCACTACAGCCACAGTAAGAAAGAGAACACTTTTCATTTTCCAACAAACATAAGATCTCGTTTTCCATGACTGGACCAATTTAGACCCACGTAGGTGCCTATCTGTGAACACTGACGAGAGGCAATGGAGTTGATGTTTCATGGTACTGAAGTCCCTGGCTGACTACAGTTGCAGAGAAGTAGAAATGCATTCTGAGTGACCAACCAGTAATACCTATTATAAAACTAATATATTCTATGCCACTACCTCAAATAAAACTCTTCAAATTAACAGTTCTTATGATTATTTGTTTATAGATTTTTGATATTATGACATTATAATCTGGAAGTTGCAGAGGCAGGAGGATTGCCACAGGTTCAAGGCCAGCCTGGACTACACAGTGAAGTCAAGGCTGCCCTGAACTACACAGTGAGACCCTGTCTCCAAAATAAAAATAAATAAAATAAAAAGGAGTTGAAGTCCTGACTGAGGAAAACAAAACAGTGTAAACAATGATAGGGAATGTAGAGATAAATCAAAATGCACGTCCTGTAGCTGATTGTTGTCATGTGAGAATGTGAGCCCATAATCACCAAATCTGTTTTTTAAAAGAGAAATCCAAAATGCCTATGAAATAGCTTCATTTTTAGCTTTTGTCTTTTTTTTTAAGTGCATAGGTCAAACAAAATGTATTTGTGATTTAGTTCTAGATTTAGGCCATGACTTTCTGTCATGTTGTAAGTCATAGTTAGTGTTAACACTTTCCCCCAAAATGAAAGCTTTAGTCATTTTGTGGACCTGGGCTGCTAGAATATGCTTAGGAAGCCATAATAGAGAGAGAAGTGATAGCATACATTATATGAAGAGTGCTTTTTTATTAAATCTTTGGCATGTGCTTAGAATTGTTTTCCCTGTAATGAGAATGAGTTGTTCCAAGTCATCTTCAGTGTGTCTTTTTTCCCTCCCACTACTGGGGAATGAACCCATAGCCTTCACATTGAGCTACAAACCCAGTCCTTTTTATTTTTTATTTTGAGATAGGTTTTCATTGAGTTGCTAAATTGCCTACGCTGGGCTTGAGCTTGCAATCCTTCTGCCTCAGCCTCCTAGAGTATTGGGATACAGGTTTGTGTCATCATACTCTTCCATCTTCACTGTGTCTTGTCTAGATTCCCTCAAAGTTCTAAATAGAACAATTGGTAATTAGAGGTGCAATATGTGGCCATGAGACAGAAATTTTCTTTCCTATTAGCAAGCTGGTAAATGAATCGATCCTACCGTAAATGACTTAGTGTCACACCTCACTTAAACGGAAGAACCAACCTTTAATAATCATCAGTAGCCACTACTGTTTTCAAAGGCATATAGAATTGAATTTGGGGAACATTAAACTGTTTTTGGACTTTTTAACTTTTCATAATTAAACAATTCCCTTATTTTTTGGTTAGTTTTTTATTGAATGCTGATAATTATGACAGCATTGTCCTTTTATCAAAACACTTTATTTCAGATGGGCATGGTGGCGTATGCCTGTAATCCCAGCACTCAGGAGGCTGAGGCAGGAGAATCGCTGTGTGTATTCCTGGACTACATAATGAGTTCCAGGTCAGTCTCAACTACATAGTGAGACACTGTCTTAAAAAAACAAAATACTTTGTCTCAGTTAGAAGATATCAGATGCCTTTTTCATCTGTTGACTTCCTCATGGTGCCCAGTGTAACTTTACTAGTACTTATTAGAATCTCAGTACCTATATGTTGCATATGTATTAGTAGATCCTGAATGTCTCAGGAAGTCAAGAGATGATTTTTGTTATTCTAATCCTAACTTCATTAGATGTTATCAAAATTTACATCATTCACTGAGTCAGGCCCAGGGCTAGAAAGGCTCTTGGGATATAAAGCTCAATAAAGGACCTTCTGGCACCTAGCAGGTAGGGGAGACACAAAAGAGATACTTGAACATTCTTGATATATCCCAGCATCTACAGATATTAAGAGTAGATATTAAGATTAAAAAAAGGTGTGTGTGTGTGTGTGTGTGTGTAGAAATTTGAGGTAGAGGACACTTAGAAAAAAAGTCACATTTCTCAGAGTAGCTTTTGGATATGGGTGGGGAAGGCAGGGTAACTGAAGTGAGATAGAAGGGAAAATTTAAACTAAAAATGTCATTCTAGACCTAGATAACCAGACACACTTAACTCTTGCTGCACCGTATTTACTTATTTTTGTAATCACATTTTTTGACTACTTCCTACGAGTCAGGCACAATCCGTTGTGGAAGAATAAACATGCATGAAGCATGTTCTCAGGGTATAATATACCTAAATTTGAATATATATATATATATATATGCCACAGATCTACAGACATAATGCTAAGGAGTTTGGGGAAATGTATAGGTCATTTCTGGCTGCAGGATCTAGGAAGGAGGATACAGTTCAAGGATCAGGACAATACTTGTGGAGAAGAGCTGATTTCTTTTAATTTCTACCTGGTTAGTATTTCAACAGGTATTATCCCAAAGGATAAAAAGCTGCAACAAGGGTACCTTCTCTTCATATGATGTCCAGCAGTGCTCAGCACTTTGTCCTTCTTTCCCCGCAGGTTATTTCCCTTTTCAACTAGGGTCCCACAGAAGAAATCAGTGAGGGAGCGCTTCACAAACACAGACACCCTGTAAGGACAAAGAAGAGTGGTGAAAAAGCCCACTTTGAGGCCACATCCTTCAAGGTTACTGGGAATTAAGGATGGAAATTTAGAAACCAGGTTTAGGAATGAGAAAATGCTCTCCCCAAACGGAATTATCTTAGAACTCAGCAATCAGGGCTTAGAACTCGGGCTTCAGTCCACCTTGCTCAGGGTTGGTTCGCAGGCGCGCGGACATCTCTGAGGGCTCTCTCGCCCCTCCGCGCGTCCCTGCTGGCTCAACTCCGGCTCTGTCAGGTTCAAGCTCCGCGGTCGCCGGCCAACGCGCTGCTAGGTAGGGATGTGCGCGCGCGCGCGCCG
>NW_022900923.1:17442302-17461061 GCF_012274545.1 Fukomys damarensis
GCTGCGCCGAGGCTGCCGCCGGGCTCGCAGTCCCATCAGCCCCGCGTCCGGGGGGCGTGCGGTTAGGGTGTTTTCTTACCCACAGCGCAGGCTTCTGTTCGCGGCTGTGTCTTTCCCTTGCTCTTCCCCTTCTTCCGACGAGACTGCTCGGCTCCTGCTTCTGCAGATGTTTGTGGTTTTTGTAGCCTGGCTTCGTCCTGGGCAGATTTCTACCTGCAAGGAATGACAGAGCTTCAAAGTTGACCGCCTGAGCCATGACGAACACCCCGTCCCCCGCCTAGATTGTTGGTTCCCAGTGCCCTGATAACTGAGTCAAAGTTTCTGAGACTGGGCTGGTACTTTGCACTGGTCGCCAGCGGTGCAGGGCTGGGCAGTGCGTCAGCATGTGGAAAGGGGCCACTGTCCAGCGGGAGGTGGCCGGGCAGCAAGGGGGCTGAACTGACACGCGTCTTTTCCGATCCCAGGGCAAAGTGTCCAGGTGCTTGTGTATTCGCCTTAGACCTCCCAGAGTTAGCTTAGAAAATGTACTAAATTTTAATTTAGATGGGCAGTTGCGGAATTGATGGTTTCACGGAAATGAACTGAAATGCTAACCTCGTTACACTAATGGTAAGGAAAACTTTTGCTTGGTTGACAGAATTCAGTGCTGTTTGGAAACAGATTTCAAGGCCTGCATTTTTGGCACTGGAGGGTGTATGGATTTTTTACTACATTTAAATTTTCTTGCGTGTAGTGGGAGATAGGTAGCTATGTGTTACAGTTTAGAAAACAATATCAAGAAGATCTGACTTTTCTCATAGTTGTGTTTACATTGGTGCCTGCTGCACTTTCATAGACTGCTGCGCTTGTGTAGTTATGATATCAGACGATATGGACATGGTTTGTGATCAAATTGGAAGTGGATTTTGCTTATGGAGAATATTGGTCTACAAGCTGCTAGCACTGGAAAACTGGCCTCTGATTCATATATCCATAGAGCTCCCATATGAAACTGACGAGATTGCAAAGGAAAAAGACCATGGATTTAGCATGTACATCATCAACAAATTGCATTAAATGTTCACCTGCTTCGGAAGTTAGCTAAGATTGAGTTTGATTGGTGTCTATGCTCTGATATTAAGTTATCTGAGAAGAAATAGATGAGCGTATTATGTAACTTAGATTGTTTTCTAGAAAGATGGAAACAATACTTTTGGGGCAAATAGTAACATAAAAACCAACCTAGAAAGGTGTGATTGTAAATGTCTGAAGTTTCTTTCTTTTTTGGTCTGCATTATTTTATAGGAATTTTGTATGGCACAGTTGTGATGTTCGGAGATTTTTTTTTTTTTTTTTTTTTTTTTTGGTCCTGGGGATGGAACTCGGGTCCTTGCCCTTATGAGGCAGGCGTTGGAACCACTGAGCTAAATCCCCAGCCCGAGAATTTTTGTTTCTTTGAAAATTGTTTCATGATCCAGATCACTCATTTTCTTTTCACCCTAGAGGTTATGGGTTTTTTTTTTTGAATGACTATTTTATGTGAAACAGAAGTTTTCATGTTTATCAATTCACCAGTTTTGAATATATAACTAGTAAAAACTTGTACTTTTTTTCTTTGCCTTAACCCAAATTTGAAATTGTGTAATCACTACATATTTATTTGAACTCTTGGATGGCATGGCATCAAAGCTGAAAGTTCCAGGGCTAGGGGTGTAGCTCAGTGGTAAAGCACTTGCTTTGCATGTATGAGACCCTGAATTTGATCCCCAGTACCACAATACAAAAACCAAAAAAGTTGAAAGTCTTTGTATCATTTGTTGGAGTAGTCAAAGGAAGGAATTCTGTTTTACCAAATAAAAATATTATGTAGGGGAGATAGCCAGGCTGGTAGACACTGAACTAAGTAGCAAGCATTTCTTATGCAATATTGGGAGTGTTCCAGTTTACCATTGTTGTCGGATGATGGGGGGCTGATCATCACTTCATGAAGGGTGACTGGGGATTGAAGTGAAGTGATTGGGGATAGTTTATGGGATTATGAGACACACAGCTTTTTTCCTTATGTTTCACAAATTTAATGAAATGCTACATTCTTGTAACTTTTACCTAGTGGGTCAGTCCTGGGGCCTGAGAATAACCAGTGGCCCAAGGCTGTTCCAGCGGCTGTTCCAGCTCAGGGATTTCTATTGTGAATAGTCTTATGAACATTTGCCATGACGGACAGTGGAAGCAGAGAAAGGACAGACTGAGCCTGAATTATAAAACATACTCGGTTTTTAAGGAGGGTCTTAATGTTGAAATTATGGAGAAAGACATTGCTTCACTTGACTCCTGGCTTGTCAGAATTGAAAATAATTCAGGATGGGGATTTAGGTCAGTGGTTCTGGCACCTGCCTTGCAAGCGGAAGGACCTGAGTTTGATCCCTCGTACCAAAAACAAAACAAAAACAGAATTGAAAATAATTCTTACTTTTTTAGTTAGTATTGGAATAAGAAAGAGTTAATAGAATCAGGCAGAATTTGTATCTCAACCTTCTCTTTTTTTATACTTCATTATTTTCATATTACTCTTATTCAACAAATATGACACACTTTTTTGAGTTTAGCTCATACTGACTCTTTTGTTATCTTATAATTTGTGGTGAAATTTTGGGGCTTTTCTTGGGAAACTTTTAGGCATACATGTATACTCAGTTGTCTTAGAGTTAGATGTGGACTAGGATTATTAGTGTACTTTAAATTTTGAGCTGTCTTGTTTTCTAAATAATTGTAAAAATAGAAAGCACAATTCTTTATAAATACTCATGAAAATTTTGGTTACAGGCTGTGTTGTTGTGATAGACAGTAGAGCCAAAAATATATTCAAGAAACTTCTCCCTTTCTCACCCAGTTTAGTAAGCATAAACAAAAAGTAAGAAAATATAATTTTTTTTCCCAACAAAAGCCTGGTTTCCCCAAAATATCAGCCCTGACAATTGGTTGCTGTGCTATTTTTCTTCTTGCCTATTCTAAATTCAACAAGCACTACATGTCATCCATGGCAAAAACTTAATTCTAGTAGGAGATTCTTAGTAATAAAGGTCCCATGGAGGAATGCAAGCTCGTGGTGGGGAATTTGACTGGGAAATATCAGAATGAAAAATTTACTTTTTTATTACACTGGTTTTCTCTGTTCCAGACTTCTTAGTTGGGTGGGGCATGAGTATAAGAATCATTGTATTTTTTCTTTCATACTATACATTTCTTTTTCTTGTTCTCCCAACCCATTACTGAGTGAGCCCTTACTACTAGTAGGAGTGTGTTTTGTCTTTGTGGTGTGTGAAGCTAAACAAAGGCTGAGAACCTTGACCTTGGCTGATAATTCCTAAAGCAAATTCCTGCTCTTTATAATTTATCTGCTTTCAGATGATATCAATAGGCATTTGTTACTCTCAGTTTTGAAGGGAAATAGAAATTGTGAAGACACTAAATATATAACCAAGAAAAAGATTATTGAATTGTATAGTACACATGGAGGAGACTAGGAAATTGTTTAGGTGAACACTTATTAAACTGTTTTGAGTGTGATCCACAAAGAAAAATGCATTTTATTGTCTTGTTTCAATGTGCGTGCATGCACAAATACAAAATTGAAAGAAACTTTGGTCAAATGCTCTATCTTTTCAGGACCTTGCTGAGTTGGCTCAAACTGCTTGTAAGAACTGTTGAGCATATCTCTTCCCACCTAGCCTCATGATTGGCCACGGTGGGGGAGTACTTACCCCAGGGAAGTCAGCAACTGATATAATTCTGCCCCTTCCCCAATAGCATAGCAAATTGTTAAACATTTATAGAACATAGAACATCGCTATCTATAACATTTTAATTTATTATATTCATTTCATTTACAAAAAGTATAGGTTTTCCAATCCCAAAATTAATTTTACACCCAACTAATGAATAACAATCTAGTTTAAAAAAAAAAGGAACTGGTTTAGCCCATTCTCCTAACATTGCAGTTGAATGTACAAAAAATCTGAAGTCTGAGGTCAGATAGCTAGTTATTAGCAAAGCCAGGGCTCAGGACTCCTGAAGTTGATTTTAGTGGGCTTCTTTTTTTGAACCTAAGCTATTCATTTAATTCAGTTGGAGTAGTTAGTCCAGTAATGGCAAACCTATGGCATGCATGCCGCAGTGGACACACAGAGCCCTGTCAGCACACAAACCAAGTTGTCCCAGCAGCCTTGCATCAGATAGCAGTTGTTTTTCTAAACTAAGACCTTGGTATTCAAGTTTAATTGCAGCACTAGCACTTTGTGATAAATAAGTGGGGTTTGGGTTGCAATTTGGGCTCTTGGTCTTTAAAAGTTTCACCATCCCTGACTTAAGTCTGTGCAAGGCATTATGTTAAGCTGTTTGAGTAGAGATGGATAAGGCACGGACCTTGGCCCTAAGATCTTCATACTTATGTGTAGGATTAAATATGGAAACAAAGATAATGAAGGCACAAAGTAAGGAATGGTGAAGAGATAAAGATACTGTAAGTTTAGAGAGGAAAGAGCATTTACTTTTAGTTGTAAGGTTAAGGGAAGGGAAGAGATGATGTTTTTATTACACTTTGAAGAATGGGTAGAATTGGACATGTGGAAATAGGACAAGTAATATGGACAGAAAGGCTTTTCTGGAACAAGGGACTTGTTGATAAAAGGCATAGAGCAGTGCTGATGAACCTATGGCACCTGTGCTGCAGTGGGCTATTTGCATCTTTGAAAGCTCTAAAAGGTTCCCATTCACTGGCATAGGGTCATGGACAGGCAAAAATAAATAGTGAACAAGCTAGATAGGAGTCAGCACCAGATGCCAGAATGCCAGTTTTCCATTCTGCTTTTCAGCTTGTCTTTTCATTTTTGGATTTGGAGTCATCTAGTACTTAACATCGAACAAATTTCCTGTGCTGTGCTCCTGATTAAAATGTGACCCATAGCTGCTGGTGGTAACACACACCTATAATCTTGGGACTTGGGAGACAGGCAGGAAGATTACCACAAGCTCAAGGCCAGCCCCAACCACATAGAGAGACCGTTTCAACCCAGCCCCCCAGCAAAAGAAAAAAAAAAAAAGATTTAGAAAGCACTTACATGTCCTTAGAGTAAAAGTTGAAGGGAAAGATTATTAATGTTAGAGAAACAACCCTGAGTTTACCAGTCCTAAAAGTGCTGGAAAGGGAAAACATTTTCTTTGTAGGTAGATACTAGTGTTCTTTTTCTTTGCCCAGTAGACAACATTAAACTGACTATATCAGAGCAGGATGTTTTTTTTGACAGTCTTTTCAAAAGGTCTTTTAAAAATGTGATTTATAAATGACTGGATATTAATACACAGAAGCAGACATGGTTCAGGCAGAAAGGTAGTTTATAAGGATCTGTAGCTGAGCCTACTAGCTGCAGAATTTTCAGTCTCAGTTTAGGGTATTTAATATCGAATCCAGTTGTGAGATATTGATGTATTCTTAATGCTAAAAACTTCCTTGGACTTTCAGCATTTATATATTTGACAGACTGTTTGGCTGGGGATGTTTTGAAGTCCTTGGTGGAGCTTGCCTTGGCCCACAGGGGAATTGGGTGGCTGGAGATGAAGATAAATGCCAGCAAGTTGTGTCTGTTAATCATATTGAAACACTGGGGACAGTTCTTAAGCTTTTCTTCTGTTGATTTCACACTTTCTGCTTCTAATTAAAATGATGCCCAGTTGATTTGAAGAAGCCTCACTTCTCTTTGACCTACTAGTTCTGAAAGGTAAAAGCCTTCTTAGAGTGTTGCCTAGGTACAGCACACACAGAGACTAATAGCTCATCACTGAAATGTGTGGAAAACTTTAGATCTCATGGTAATGAAGTTGCTATAGTAAATAACTACTTGGTAAAAAGCAGAGTTTTGGGGATGAGCCTTGGTTCCAAAATAAATAAGAATTGTGTCACTGCCATACTGTTTTCTTCATTTATTTAAACTTTTGATATGTTAATTATGGTGTCATGTCATTTTAAAGGGCTTTAGCAGTTTTGTATGAACTGTTCCCCAAGTAGTATGTACCCCAAATAGTGTAGTGAGAGTTTACATACAGCGTGGCCCAGATACCTGAATTAAATAACCAAGTCACCACAGAATTTTTGGTATAGGAAATTTCACAAATTGGGATTACTGTTAGAATCCTTTCAAGTTTTTTTTCTTTTGTAGTGCAAAGTGTGGTGTTGAGTCTTTAATTTAAACTCTGATCATTTCTGTAGATATATGTACTGTGTATGTGTATGAGTGTCATGTAACTTAGTTGTTGGAATTTGTGCTGAAAAAATAGCACACCTGGCAAATGACTGAAAACAGGCGGTCTGGCTCATTGAAGACTATCATGTGAAGTGTTCACAAATATGTAAGTAATGCAGACCCAAAGGGAATTTTTATATGGTCCATTTCCAGGAAAGAAACACATTTTAAAAGGCAAGTGTAGAGTTTATTCACATTCTAGTGAAGAATTTCTCAACGTCTCCCCTACCTCATATATACACCCATATTATGCCCTCAAATTAGACTTCTACTACAGGGGCTGCAAATAGCAAGCACTATTTTTAGGAAAAACAAAACAAAACACAAACCTCTGGTTTTCAGTAGTAAGAGGCTGTTTTAGTTACTTTTCTCTTGTTGCTGAGGCCAAATACCTAAAACCCAAAGTTAAAAGAGGAAAGGTTTATTAGCTCACAGTTTGTAGAGGTTTCAATCCATAACTGAAAGCGTGAAGCACTAGGCTGTTTGTAATCATTAGTTGGCTCCAAGACTGGGTGCAGAGTAGACAATTCATGGCAGGTCGTAGGTAGCAAAACAAGCAAGCAAGGGGCCTTAAAAGTATCTTTCTGCCCCTTTTATCTTATCCAGACTATTTAGGGCAGGTAGCACTCAGCGCCCTTAATCCTAGTGCCCTTGAACCTAGCAGTGCACCATGAGTCAATTCCAGCATCACACACTCTAGATCTAGCCATCTCTGAAAAAGTCCCACCTATGATTACATGAGGTTTTTGGGGAACATCTAGACAAAAGCCACAGAGTGTATTCTGTCCTAGAGCATGTCATATTTGTCATGTGGAGGCCCTCTATTAAAGAACAGTATATAAATGTAAATAGTTGTTAGGATGGTTTTTAGGTGTTTCTTTTTTTTTGGGGACCAGGGATTGAACTCCGGTCCTTGTGCTTATGAGGCAGGCAGCAGAACCACTGAGCTAAATCCCCGGCCCTTTACGTATTTCTTTATAGTTTATTTCTCTGTAAATTTATCTTGTTATAACGCTATTAGGTGGGTATACTCCTGCTTAATGAAAAGTAAACCACAGGAGGAAGATGATATGGTTTCTGAGATTCTTTTAGAGTACAGTAATTTGTTATTCAGCAGCTGTGTATTTGACACCAGACTTCATTCATTTATCATTGTATTTTACTAAACCTCTTCTCTCATATACTATTTTCTTTTCTTTCTTTTTTTGGTACTGGGGATTGAACTTGGGACCTTGCGCTTGTGAGGGAGGCAGCAGAACCTTCATTTACTATATTCTTTTGTTTTAAATTTTCCCTGCTGTCAGTGGTTATTTTTGGACTAATGTTTTGATTTGATTTTGTCTCACACTTTTTGTACAAATATCTATTACCAAGTTGTATTATCTAGTTGTACTGAGTTGAGTGATAATTCAGTCAGTGAATCCTTTATCCCAGTGAGGAACCTTTTAGAGCTTTCAGTGATACAAACAGCCTGGTGTAGCACGCTTGCTGTAGGTTCACCACCACTGCGGTGTCTTTTCCCCTGTCAATATTCTAGATGTACTATAACACTAGCCTAAGCATCCCAGCAGAGTCATTGGGAAAGTGGAATTAGATACCATTATTTTTCAGATCCTAGGAGGACCTTTTTGCCGGTGCTACGTGCAAAATTTTTGTACATGAGTTATGAACCTTGAGTTTTCAGTGAGTCTAGTTCTAAGTTTTTTTTTAAAATTCAGACATGGGTTTTACCTTTCTTGTCAACATTGTCAGTAGTTTTGATAGATACGACAGGTTTCTCTGTTGTGATTTAGTATCACAAGCAAATTAGCCTTCTCTTTCACTTGAGAATATCAGATAAAAATTTTTGAAGATAATCTAATAATAGGTTAGAGAAACCAGTTATCAGTTAGTTACTTCCCATTTTGAGTATAAATTTCAATGTGTTTGTACACTAACTTTATTATGTTCCACTGAGATTTTTACCTCGGTAGCCTTAAAAGTTATTCAAATTTTTAGAATTTCACTTAGAAGAGGATGAAAATAATATCTTTTAGAAATTATTATTAGTTGCTCAATGGGAGCAGCCTGGGGATGGAAGAGTCGTTAAGGTGCAAACAGCTAAAACATTTCTAGTTTTGTGGAAAATAATGTAGGTAGAACACAGGACCTTAGTTCTTGATCTAGTGCTGCTGTGAGAGAATGTGATATGGCCAAAGGTTTTCCCCCCTATTTGTATAATAATAGTAATATTAAAAATAATAATAATAAGTTAATATTGAATAATGAGTTAGTTATTACATAAGGTAATGCACATTACCTCGTTAATCTTCACAGTAAGTGTTAGAAGTAAGAACTATTGTAGTACCATTCCCAGTTTGCAAATGAGGAAACAGGCTTGGAGGAATTCAGCAACTTGCCTGAGATCACATAGCTCATAAGAGGTCTCTCTTGCTCCTGAATCTGTCTTATAGTGATTCTCAACAACTTACTTTGTATTGATTATCTTTAAGTGGGGATAATACTTGACTTGCCTTTTTTTTTTGGTTACTGGGGGTCAAACTCGGGACCTTGAGCTTGCAAGGCAGGTGGCGGCACCACTGAGCTAAAGCCCTGGCCCTTGCCTTGCCTATTTTATAGGGTGGTTTAATGAGAATTAAAAAGGTAAGATTTACAAAATAATATAAATGTTTTGTGGCATAGTCATTTTTTGGGATCCTATTTAAGAAGCCGAAGAAATCTTTGAAACTGTGTACATGTTAATTTGTAGTTAGTAAAATAAACAATGTAGAAGATATATTTTGTGTGTGTCCAGTGGATCAGTGAGTATAAGACCAAGGAAGACAAAAATGTATGAGTATATTGAATAAAAAGTGTACTAGGTGATCTCTGGCAACCTGAATTCTTTATTTTTTGTGACAAGTATACATAAATAATACTAGGTGACCTATAAGATCCTTCCAATATCCAGAATCTGTGAGTCTTTGTGAAAGATGACTTCTCTTCCAAAATCCTCAGAATAGCTAGGAATACCCAAAATAGCTTTTAAATTTTGTTTGGTCCATCAACAACTTTGTTTATTTTTTCCCACATGAACTACATATTTTGAGTATTTTTTTTTCACACTGAGCTATATATTTTGAGTATTTTGAGGCAGTCTCATTAAAATCACTAAGTTTCCCAGTAGGCTTAAACTTGTGGTCTTCCTACCCCAACCCTCCCAGCGTGCTGGGGTCATAGTTGTGTGCCATGAGGCTTGCCTTTTTTTCCATTTGTACCATATGTATGGTATACATGTGTATGTGTATATATAGAAACATAATGAAATGGTCATTACAGTCAATCAAATTAACCTAGCACATTCCTTATTTATTGTTTTTGTGGTAAGAGCATCTGAATCTACTCTGTTAGCAAATTATACTATTATTATTATTATTATTTTATTTATTTATTTATTTATTTTTGGTACGGGGATTGAATTCCGGTCCTTGCGCTTGCAAGGCAGGCCACCGAACCACTGAACTAAATCCCCGGCCCTACTATTATTTTATTTTTGAGACAGTCTCTCTATGTAGTTCAGGCTTGTCTTGAATGTACTATGATCGCAGGCTATCCTTTGAACTCTTGGTTATCCTCTTGTCTAAGGCTCTCAAGTGCTAGGATTACAGACATGTGCCATCACGCCTGGCTCTTATTAATAATTATAGTCCTCATAGTATATAGTGGATCGCTGAATTTACTCATCCTGTATAACCTTTGACATACTTCTCCCATTTCCTCTCCTCCCCTCTTTCTCTTTCTATGCATTTTGACTTTTTTTTTTAAAGATTCCACATATAGGTGAGATCATGCACTATTTTTCTTTTTCTGGCTTATTTCCTTTATCATAATATCCTTAAAGTTCATCCATGTTGTTGCAAATGGCAATATCGTCATTGGTGGTACCACTGAGCTAAATCCCTGTCCCCTCATGACATATTTTTTCCCCTCAAAAACAATGCCTTTATTCCAAATAAATCACAGTCAAAATAAATGAAAAGTTCAGGATGCCATGAGTCCCATTTGTCTTAAGTCCTGGTGTTGTGTGGATTGACCAGCAGCCAGTTCTGATGACAGCTGATAGAGGCAAATTTATTAAAATTTTCCCATTTCTAAGCCATCATTAAAGAAGATAATGTGTGGAGTTGCATCATGCATGTGGTAGTCTAGCAGTGCAACCATGCCATTTGGATCCATGTTTTCACCAGTAAAAGATGGGTAATTTCTGAAATTAGCAGTATTTTTTTTTTTTGTTTGTTTGTTTTTTTGGTACCAGGGACCTTGCACTTGAGAGGCAGGTGGCAAAACCACTGAGCTAAATCCCTGGCCCTTGAAATTTGCAGTTTTTGAAATTGATTTATTTTGTAGCTCCTATCATAAAAGCTTTACTCTTTCTGGGCTGTGTTTGGCAAGCATCCTTTTGATTGGTTTCATGTAATTTTTGATGCACTTATAAACTTCCTTTGTGAAACTAGCTTTTTGCAGTTAGTGGTTCACAACAGTCAGTACCAATGATTATGGTGCTTTTGTTGTCTTGCCTTCTTGTGAGTGGGTCATCATTGTTACCTTCTCCTTACTGGCCATCTTCCTTTCCATTTCTAGGTGCAGCCCACAGAAGATCTTATGGATCTTGTGTTAGAGTCATCTCATTATATCTCATGATGTCTGGCATCATGGCTGAAGGGAAACAGCAGCAGCCCTAGCTGGGCAGGAGCACAGAGAAGTTAGCTGGACTACCAGGAGTGGAGGTCGTGGGTGAAAAGTTAGTGCAGATAGAAGGTGGAAAGGGTCCCCTTTTAAGGGTAATTCATTTTTATTTTCCCCCTCTAAATTTTTAGCTATTGATACTTAGGTTGTTTCCACCTGTAGGCTTAAGAGTTTCTGATTTCATTTTCTTTATGTACATACCCAGTAGAAGGATTTCTGGGTCAGATGGTAGTTCTTTTGATTGATTGTTTGAGACAGGGTCTCACTGTGTACTTCACCCTGGCCTTGGACTCACTATGTAGCCCATGCTGGGCTTGAACTCCAGGCGATCCTCTGCCTCAGCCTCCTGAGTGCTGGAATTACAGGAATGTGCTGCCAGACTTTTATTTTTTAAAGGAAGTTCCTTATTGTTTTTCATACTGTCTGTACAAATTTACATTTATGTCAACAGTGAACAAAGATTCCCTTTTCTCCACACCTTTATCAACATTTTTTTTTTCATTATATGGCCATATGGGCATCCTGACATTTGTTTTTTTTTTTTTTTTTTTTTTTTTTTTTTTTGGTACCGGGAATTGAACTCTGGTCCTTGCACTTCCGAGGCAGGCAGCAGAACCACTGAACTAAATCCGCAGCCCAATGAGCTGTATCTTATTTTAGGTTTGATTTGCATTTACCTGGCAGTTAGTGCTGTTGAACACCTCTTCATATATTTGTTGAATATTTGTATGTCTTTGGAAAAATGTCAGTTCCGGTACTTTGTCCAATTTTTGGCTTGGGTTATTTATTAGTTTTGGCTGTGAAGTTGTGTATGTTCCTTGAATATTTTGGATATATATTAACTCCTCATAAGATATTTAGTTCACACATATTTTCTTCCAGTCTGTAAGGCTGTCTTTTAGTATTGATTGTTTCCTTAGTTTTGTAGAAGCTGTTTAATTTGATGTGGCCCATCTCACTTATTATTATTATTATTTTTTTTTTGGTTTTTGAGACAGGGTCTCACTATGTAGTGAGACTGACCTGGAACTCACTATGTAGCTCAGGCTGGTTTTGAACTCACAGCAATCCTCCTGCTCAGCCTCCTGAGTGCTGGGATTACAGGTGTGCACCACCACGCCCGGCTATTTTTGCTTTTGTTTACTGAGTTTTGTTGTGGTATTCAGCATCATTGCCAATGCTGATACAAGGAGGTTTGGAGCCTTTGTGTTCTAGGAGTTTTATGGTTTTAGGTCTATTTTTTCAGACCATTTTTTAAATTGAGTTTATCAGTACATTCTAGGTCTACAATACAGTTATATTCATTACTGGGATCTTGTACCTTTACATGACAGGTCTTGGTTCTCATTTTTTCCCCTTGTCCCTGCCCTCCTTTCACCCCCTCCTCCCCTCCGCATTTACAAACACTTTAATTCCATTTTTTCATTTTCTCACATATTTTTCTTTTCCCTTATTCCCCTTCCCTTCCCACTTTGCCTATACCTTTAGCCCTTTTCTTCCTAGTTCACATTGTTAATTATCCCATTAGGATCTTGAGTACTATTATAATTTTTCACACCAGAGAAACTATTCAGTATTTACACATGTGTGGTTTATTTATTTCACTTAGGAGTATATCCTCAAAATGTATCCATTTTCCTATGAATGACTAATATCTCATTCTTTATGGCTGAGTAGTATTCCATTTTATAGAAAAACCACATCTTTATCCAGTTTCCAACTGATGGGCAAATGGGCTGTTTCCAAGTTTTAACTATTACAAACATAGGTGTGCATATGTCACTGTGATATGATTCTTTTAATTCTTTTGGAAAGATACCCAGCAGAGCTATGGCTGAGTTAAGTGGAACCTCTAGTCCTAGCTCTTTGAGATATCTCCATATTGATTTCCATAGTGGTTGCACCAGTCTGCACTCCCACCAACAATGGAGAAGGGTTCTTTCTTCCCACAACCCCACCAGCATTTGTTATTGTTTGATGTCTTGATAGCAGCCATTCTTTGTGGGGTGAGGTGGAATCTCAGTGTTGTTTTCACCTGCATCTCTCGAATGACCATTGATGTGGAACATTTTTTCATATATTTATTTACTGCTTTTACTTCTTTATCTGAGAAATGTCTGTTCATTTCAGATGCCCATTTTTGAACCCGGTCTTTATATTTGGTGGGGCTGACTGTTTTGAGTTCTTTATATATATTCTAGATAATAGTCCTTTGTCAGACCATTTTTTAACAGTCACTATCTTTATTTATTTATTTATTTTTAAACAGTCACTATCTTTTTTTTTTTTTTTTTGGTACCAGGGATTGAACTTGGGTCCTTGCGCTTGCAAGGCAGGCTACCGAACCACTGAGCTAAATTCCCGGCCCACAGTCACTATCTTTAAATGACAGCTTTTTGTACTTAAGTTGAACAAAAGTATATAGTACATATTTTTTCTTTTCTAAGTTAAAAATATATTTTGGGGGGATGAAACAGCTTAATAGTATGTTGTCACCTTACTGGTATTTAATACTTTTCTTATGACTTAGTCATTCACTATCTTTTTTTTTTTTTTTTGGTACCAGGGATTGAACTTGGGTCCTTGCGCTTGCAAGGCAGGCTACCGAACCACTGAGCTAAATTCCCGGCCCACAGTCACTATCTTTAAATGACAGCTTTTTGTACTTAAGTTGAACAAAAGTATATAGTACATATTTTTTCTTTTCTAAGTTAAAAATATATTTTGGGGGGATGAAACAGCTTAATAGTATGTTGTCACCTTACTGGTATTTAATACTTTTCTTATGACTTAGTCATTAATTTGTATTTCCTGAACGTGTATTTTCAGAAGAAGGTTAATATCATTATGAGTAAGACAGGTCATTTTTATTTTATGATGTGGTATAATTTTATGGCTTTCTTTGCAGTTGGTTTTATTCTCTGACATTGTTTTACTTGACGAGCATTTATTAATAAGACAGCATTTGGATTTTGTGCTAGGGAAGTTGAGATGGGAGACTACTAAAAAGCTGATGGTCATATTGGGGAAACAGTACAGTGTAGCAAGATTGGGTCAACACAGAATATGTCTTACAGTATGTTTCAGAGCGAGATTCATATGTATATGTTTAGCTTGCTCTCAAGCTTTACTCTAAGCTATATATATGTGCGTATGTGTGTGTATATATATATATATATATAAACATACATAAATATATGTAGACAAATTATATAAATCAATGAAAGTGAATGATCTTGTTGGGTGTCAGGTAAGGCGGCATGGAATATCTGAGTTGTGCTTTTCTCAGTTAAGTTTAAAGAAGTCAGGAGGGATATTTTAGGTAGAGAGATGAAATTTTGAAATAGTGGGCCTACCAATCTGGACCTAGTGGCAGCTCCTCATCTCTCTGATATAGTGCAAAAGCCTCTAAACAGGTATCTAAAGAAATTCCTTATAAATTAAGCTTTTTTTTCTCTTACTAGGAGCTTGCTTATTTTTATTTTATATATGATGCTTGTGGTTTCTAAGGTAGCAGATTAGAAAGGGGAATAATTTAGAAGCAGTGAGGTGTTACCATAGATGCATACACATAAAAGGACAGTGAGATTTTTGACAACATGATAGCAGTGAAGAAATAGGAAAAGAAAAAACCTGAAGCAACCAAATAATCCATAGGTAGTATTAAAAATAATCTTTGGACAACCTGATTAGCTTTAAGGTTATTACATGTATGTGTAATACTATAGAATAATAATAAAAGTCTGTCCTGGTCTCTTTTACTAAGAAAAGATTAAATGCAGTATATGATCGCTATAGTATTTACATTAAGTTTATTTAGAGAAACAGAACCAGTAGAAGATAAATAGAGAGGGAACTTATTACCGGAATTTGTTTATATGATTTGAAGGCTAAGAATTTCCATGATAGTTTGTCTGCAAGCTAAAGAAACAAGGAATCAGGTTGTGTGGCTCAGTCCCCAGTACAAAGGTAGGAGAATGTGTAACTCTCTGTCCTAGACTCTAGGCCTGAGGACCTCAGGGTCTACTGGTGCAAGTTCCAGAGTCTGAAGCCCAGAGAATCTGGAGTTCTGATGTTTAAGGGCAGGGGAAGATGTGTGTCTCAGGTTCAGAAAAGAGAGGGAGGATGGGGTCGGCGGGGAGAAAGGAAAGAATATGAACAAGATGAATAAATATGAGAATGAATTTGCCTTGTTTTATCTGGGCCCTTAGCCAGTTGAATGGTGGTCGTCCACATTGGGTGAGAGTAGATCTTCCTTGCTTAGTCCACTTATTCAAATGTCAGTCTCTTCCGAAAACAAACATACTCAGAATATACTTCTCAAACATACTCAGAAATAATGTTTTACCAGTTATCTGAGTATTCATTAGTTCAGCAAAGCTGACACCTAAAATTAACTAACAATAATACATTTATGAAGTATTACATTGTTTATAATGGAAAGATTTTTCTATGTAAAATAAGATGAGAGCTAAAGTAAATTTAGTTTAGTTATTAAATTGTAAACTCAGAATGATTGGTTCCCAAAAACTTTGAATTAGATTTAGTTTTCTTAAATATTTAATTTTCTATTTGTGACATATACAGAGCCACAGATTTTATGGAATATGAGACATAGTTTAAGTATTTGTAATATAATTGTGGCTAAAAGTTTTATGCTTATATAAGATGTCAGAGTTCTTGACCATTGGATATTAAGTGTTTTTAGAGAGCATGAACCAGGTCATCTTTGTTTTGTTTTTCAGTTAGTTGGTTAATTAATTAATTATTTTTTTGGTACTGGGGATCAAACTCAGGACCTTATGCTTGCGAGGCAGACGGTATCACCACTAAGCTAGGTCCCTGGTCATCTCTTTGTTTTGGATAGCATGTCGCTGTGGTTTCAGCATAACACCTTAAAAGACTTTCCTAAGGATGTAGGTTGTGCTAGAGCTTTCTCATATATGTAATCAGAGCATCCTGTCTCCCTCCTGCTTTGTGGAATACTAGTCACTTTGTAGTGTAACTTGTCAGTTTCTATATTGGAATAAAGGATTTTTGAGAGCAAATCCTGCTCTGAAATGATCTACCCTGGTGATTCTCCTGCCTCAGCCTCCCAAGTGCTGGGATTATAGGCTTACTCCAACATGCCTGGCATTTCCTCCTTTCTTATACATTAGGATTTCAGTAACACTTGTTAGGTGAATGTATAAACTGTTGGAGCTGAATTGGGTCTATCTGTTAATCATTACTCTCATTAAAAGAATATCTTAAAATGGATAATAACTAGTATAAAATAATACGGTCCTTGAACTAGATAGTAGCAAATTACTTAGTCTTCAAATTACACTATTAGCTCAAAAAAGTTTCATCTGGGCCTTTCAAAATTGTATTTATGATGGCAATTGGTATAAGTATCTTGAAGGTAATATCAGTGAAAGGTATTGATAGGGGGTTTAAAGCAGTGGAAAAGATGACAAATTTTTGTTTTCTGACCTTACTTCTTTGGGATCATGATAGGGGTAGGTTTGTTTTCTTCTGAGCCCCTTTTCTTGGCTTGCACATGGTCTGACCTCTGAGTGCATGCCTACCTTATGTCTCTGTGTATCTAGATCTGAACTTCTTACAAGGATTTTTTTGTTCCTATTTAGATGTCCCTCTAAAGCCTGTTGTGCTGATAGGTGGGGCTTCTGGGAGGTACCTGGATTATTGTGTGTGGTGCTTATCACTTGATTAGTCTGTTGATGGGTTATACCTTGGTGTGATGTTGGGAGGTGAAGCCTGGTGGGAAGAGGTGGGTTACTGTGGGTGTGGCCTGGAATAGAATATATCCCCCCTCGGTCCTTGATTGCTCTCTGCTTCCTGCTTAAAACATTCTGCTTTCTCCAGCTTGATTCTCCAATCTTCCAAATTCCTCCTGCAAGTCATAGCAATAACTCTACTTAGTACCAGTTTTCTGTGCTAGTCAACTTTTTGTTACTGTGACCATGTACTATATACTGGAGAGGAACAGCTTAAAGGAGGAAGGGTTTATCTTTTATTGTGGTTCCAGAGGCTTCAGTCCATAGTTAGCTTGATCTGTTGCTTTTGGGGTTGTGAGGTAGAGACATCGTGGTAGAAGAGCATGGCCAAGGAATGCTGTTCAGCTCATGACAGATGGGAAGCAGAGAGAAGGGGAAGGTGCTAAGGGCACCATATACCCTTCAAAGCATGCTCCCACTGACCCGCCTCATCCAGTTAGGCCCGTATCTTGATAAGACTGAGACGATATGAATTCTTTAGTGGATTAGGCTATTTGATGAAATTAGAGCCACTTTCCTCAAATCCCATTAGCTGCTAATTGAGCCTTCAACATGTTCATCAAGGCTTTTGAGGAACGTTTTTCCCTCCAGTTTTATTGAAGTATAATTGACAAAAATTGTATGTACTGAAGTGGACAGCAATATTTTGATATATGTATATATTGTGAAATAATCATAATCAGACTAATTGACATATTCAATACCCTTTTCTTTCCTTCCTTTTTTTTTTAGTACTGGGGATTGAACTCGGGATCTTGAACTCATGAAGCAGGCAGCAGAACCACTGAGCTAAATCCCTGGCCGTTTTCCTTCCTTTCTTTCTTGCCTTTCTGCCTTCTCACCTGCCTCCCTCTCTCAGGGAACATTTTGGATCAAAATCATAATGATGTCCAAAGTTAAGATGTTGGATATGTATGTGTGCTTTCCGCATTAGAAATTGAAACTGATAGCTAAAATGCTAATTTATTCATTTAAAAATAACGGTAACAAACTGCATTTACCAAATGTTTTAGTAACTTTCAAAAACAGGATGAGAAGACAGTATTGCTTTATATTTGGCAAATCTCTTTAATGTATGGCTTAAGAGAAGACAGATTTTGTCTTCTGCTGTATTCATTCCATTGTATTATGCTGTTTGGGTCAGAGAGTGTGAAAAGCTGGATTCATACATAGTATAAAGAGGGAAGGAACAGTTTTAGTAGACTTTTAATATAATGTGATAGTCTGCCTAATACCACATCAGAATTCTACAGTTGGTAGTTTATTAATGGTTGGTTGTCATGTAGAGTTGACCTGATAGTGATTAATTTATAGTTGAAAGCAAGTGGTTTGTCTTGCACTTTGAATGGATCTTTTATAAATGCATGATTTTATAACATTGGTCTTTTGGAAACATTGGTTCACTGAGTTGTATAGATCTTTATAATGTTGACATTTTATTATATAATATTTCACCAATCTCATTAGAAGAGTTAATTGTCAAAAAGCTATTAAGCTTACTTTTTATGAAAACTAATTTTATCATGGCAACTAATCCTGTCAGTTCTTTTCTTTGAACCGATGACCTTTATTCACTTTCAAGAAAATGTTTTTATATTATTCAAGTCTTTATAACCATAGTGTTTGGTAGTTGCTTATTCAAGTATAAATAGTATTCTGTGAACAAAGTGGTTCAACTTGGAACAGAAACAATCGTAGAAATGCTCTTTCTTCTGGAAACTTGTATTTTGGTGTGCAGATTTTTGTTATTTAGAATGTTAAAAGATACTCAAAAAAAAGATAAACATTGAAATTTAATAAAATTAATTTTTGTTGTTATTGAAGACTATTTAAAGTGAAACACACACTTACACTCTCCTTTTAACGGAGCATGGTTGGTGGTAAAGGATATAGTGACTAAGAATTTATTTTGGTGCCACTACTTCATCTGTGTTAAGGTACTGGCAGTCTTACTATTATCTTTTTTTTTTTTTTTTTGT
>NW_022900923.1:17461233-17469358 GCF_012274545.1 Fukomys damarensis
TTTTTTTTTTTTTTTTTTTTGGTACTGGGGATCGAACTTGGGTCCTTATGCTTGTGAGGCAGGCGGCGGCACCACTGAGCTAAATTCCCGGCCCTTACCTATTATCCTTTGCATTTTCATATCAGTTTAGCAGAAAATGGAAATGATTTTTTAGACTTAGTAGGAAAATAGCTTTGTTCTTATAGACTCTCTGGAAGGGTCTTGGGGATATCTGTGGGGGTTCTAATGTCTATACTTTGAAAATAGTTGGTATAGAACAAACTCTATATGTGCCCAGCATTTGTTGCTTCATATAACTTTTTTTATCTTTTTTGGTATGAATTTTATGGAGAAAATACATGTTAAGGGTGTCCAAGAACCTGGATATTTGTTACAGTCTCAAAATATATTCCTTGGGGATGATAAAAGTATATTGGAGCATATATTTTCGTAGAATGGTTGAGACTCATTTTATAATTCATGTTCTTAAAAGCTTCTTCCTAAAAAAGGAAAAAAAAATAAAAGAAAAAGAAAAACTGTTCTTGCTATAAGGATTGAAGAGTTAGTTTACCAGGGGTTGAACTTGGGACCTTGTGCTTCTGAGGCAGGTGGAAGCACCACTGAGCTAAATCCCTGGCCATAGTTTGAGATTCTTTTTTTTTAGTACCAGGGATCGAACTCGGGTCCTTGTGCTTGCGAGGCAGGTGATGGCTCCACTGAGCTAAATCCCTGGACCATAGTTTGAGATTCTTAAGGGATGCCTTTCTGTCAGTTTCTAAGTTCTAGGTATAAGAGTGGCTTCCAACTCAAATCTGTAGATAACAGTGGTTTAGTGAACACACAGACACACATGTACAGGTGGTTGTGTGTGCATGCATGCCACCTGGAGGTGTCAGACAGAAGTGTTCTAGAGACAAACATGCCTGATTTCAACCCTGACTCCACTGATGTAACCTCTGGCAAATTATGTGACCACACTGTCATCCCTCCACCTCTTTCTTTTTGTAGATTGCATTTAGGGCCTTCACATTGAGCTACATCCCCAGAAATTTTTAATTTTTTTATTTTGAGAAACGGTCTTGCTAAGTTGCTAAGTACTCCAGGCAAGGCTCAAACGTGCAGTCTTTCTGCCTCAGCCTCCTAGATTGCTGGGATTATAGGTATGTGTTACCATACACAGTTTACACTGTCATTTCTTACTGCCTCTTATTGCTGCCTCATATACTCTTGAGATCTTTTGTTAGTGTAAGATGGTAACACAATGACTGTGATCTTGTGACAGTGATACCTGGAAACATCTTATATCTTCCCTTAATAAAATTTGAACATCTCAGTTGATAATCTTTAAGTTGTACTTCTATTTTGTGAAAATCATGCCCTTTGGCCCTTAGATAACATACATTTTTTTAATTTTAAAATTTGGCTTGTGTTTTTGTATTCAGTCTTAATTATTTAATAATAATAACCTAACATATATCTTGTACTTGTTACATGCTATAGCTGCCTTATTTCATTTAAAGTAACCATGCAAAGTGGGTGCTTTCTTTTACTTATAAGTTAAAAAACAGAGGATACAGGGTTTAGTAATTTGTCCTACGTGAGATGGTTTGCATTATAGTTTGTGTTTAGTTGTCCCCTTCAAGCCTCATACAGATGAGGTGAGACTTTCTTTTTCAGAGTTAGTCTAATTTGGAATGTGTGATGCTGGGGTTAAGGTTGTGTGATTTCTAAACCACTACATGTGACTAATTAGTTTGGCACTGCCCTAATCCTGGTAGTTTGAGTAAGATAAAGTGGGCAGAAAAATGCCGTTAAACTCTCTTGTTAACCTTTGCTGCCTTGTGTGTGCTATGTTGTTTCTCCTCTGCAAAGCCTATCTGCCATCCCTACCCTGCTTTGGAGCCAGCCAATTATGGACTGAAACCTCTATGAACTGTAAGCCAAATAAACCCCTTCCCCTATAATTTTGAGAGTCCAGTATTTTGTCTCAGCAACAAGAGAAAAGTAACTAACACAGTTTGTAAGTTGCAGAAGTGATGTCAGCCTTTGTCTTGTTCTTTTCTGCTATAAAACCAGAAAAGTGACTTACCTTATAAAGGGGCTCTTATTATTTCACATTAACAGTAGTCAGTTGATTAATTCAGTAGCTCATAAGCATCAGATTCTCAGGTTCTATTATTTTGATGTGTCATTCCCAGCATACTGACATCTCACTTCATTGTTCAGGGAGATATATCAATTCTAGTATTTAATGCAGACATTATGATGTTGGGCAAAGGATCATATTCTTCCATACATTTTTATCAAGTGAGGAAATGTATATGGTAATAAATTTTTGGGTAGAACATATACTACATATAGAGATTTGACAACAGCAGTGGCCAGGTAGTCCAACTTAGGATCAGCTGGATGAGGGAGTAATACAGATCTTGCTGCAAAGAAGATTTTGGAGGAGTTAATGCTGGGATAAATTAATATAAGTATGTCCCCCATTGATTGATAAATAACTATTTGATTTACCTTAATTAGGTCCACATGAAAGAATTTGGTTTTGCTCTATAGTGTCAGAAATTAGAGAAGAAATTGAGAAAATTCAGAGAAAATAAAAAAGTATATTTTAAAGAGATGGAACATAGGTTCTATAAATTAATTACCATAATTTATAAAATTTTTCTTTATATTGGTAAAGAGAAAGTTAGTGACCTTAATATGGTAGTCCTTCAGCTTATGAAAAATTACAAATGATTTCCGTCTTCTCTCTCCATTTATAGAAAAGGACATTAAGATCACAATAAAATACTTTGGTTAAGAAAATCTTCCTGGATCTCAGGGGAGGAGGGCCAGCTATAGGTTTTAGTCAAAGGATAAAATGAAGAGGCCAGGATGAAATGAAAAGGCCAGATTCACAAGTTTGTAAATTTCAGCTTTAGCAGTAAACAGTTTTTAAGGCCACAGAGCTGGGATGTAGTTCTGAATATTCCCACAATCAAGTTCCTTCAAGAAGGTCTTGTCTTCAAGCCTCTCTTTTCAATTGAATGAATTTTTCGTATCATTTTAGAGATTTTTTTTTTGGTTTGTTATTTTAAAACAGCCTAACATGTATCCTCCTTATAAATATATCAACTGTTTTTAGTTTTTCGTATTGCCTTTCATTATGGCCACATTAAATACCTTAAGAGGTTTTTATTTTATTTTATTTTATTTTATTTTTTTTTTTGAGACAGGGTCTCACTATGTAGTTGAGACTACTCTGGAACTCACTATGTAGCTCAGGCTGGTCTCGAACTCACAGTGATCCTCCTGCCTCAACCTCCCAAATTCTGGGATTACAGGCGTGCACCACAACACCTGGCTAAGAGGTTTTTAAATATTAAATATCTTAAGAGGTTTTTCTTGCCTCATTGATGAGTGTTATTTCTATTATATAAAACCAGTAACAACTTCTGTGAGTATCTTGATATGGGATATTCCAAAGCCTTTTCTTTTTCCTTCTTTTCACATTGCTGGGGATTGAACTCTGGCCTCATGCGTGCTAGGCAAGCACTCAGCTGCTTAGATACACCCTAGCCCAAACTGTTTCTATATATGCATGTGTTTTAATGTTGTATGACTCTACTTCTGTGGCATCATACAAGGGTCCTCAGTTCCTCATGATGAGTGTGTTTTCCTGATGCTCCTTGAATGAGCTCTTCACATGGCAGCTAGCCTCTTCAAGAGCAAATGATTGCCTTTTAAAACCTGTTCTCCAAAGTTACAGTACCCCTTTCTCCATGTTCTGTTCTTTAAAAGTGAGCCCCTATACTAATTCACACTCTAGGGGAGGAACATTACATTTCACATTTTAAACTTTTTTTGTAGATACTGTCATAGAACTTTACAAAGTGGTTATTCTGATTTACACATCTGTAACAGTTTAGGAAGATTGTAATTGCTCCATATTCTCACCAGCATTTGATATTGAAGTTGTTCCTGATTATTGAATCCCATTGACACAATTGGAATTTGAGTTTCAGCGTTTAATTTTATCTGAGAATTATATATGTTACTATCAATAGCTTCTCAGTATCTTTAACAGTCATAGCACTTTGGAAAGTAGCCACCCTCTCCCTGCCGAAGCCATTTTGCTTATACTAAACTTCTAATGGTACTTGGCACTCTAGGGAAGTGGAGATACTGAAGTGTATGGAGTTAGAGATTTTGCTTTCAGAAACAAAATTGATTGGAATTTGGAAGTATGACAGTATGTGTTTTACAACTGAGTTAACTTTTTTTGAAAAGAAATTGTTTAGAGAGTTGGACTGTATTTAGTATAACACCAAAGGAAGTTATTTGAAACCTATTAAAGTTTAAAAAATAATAAATCTTTATATATTAACAATATATTTCATATATTATGTAAGTTAATTACACATACTCAGTGTGCTATATACTATATTGAATATATCCTATGCATTTATGTGTTAATGTAAATACTTTCTTTTTCTTTTAAAGGATTACTTTATTGAAGACCTTAGCCTTTCTGAAATAATAGTGGAATTTTTATTTTCATTTAAAATCATAGATTCCAAAATAAAAGATTAGCATTTTTCTTGTAAATTAAAACAAACAAAACACTTGTAAGTTTAGGAAATCATCCTCCAGAGAATTGTTAAAATACTATTCCAGAGGGTTAAAGGGAGGGCAGGGACAAGGGGAAAAAATGAGGAACCAAGACCTGTCATGTATAGGTACAAGATCCCAGTAATGAATGTAACTGAACTTTATACCTAAAATGTACCAATAAACTCAATTAGGAAAAAAAATACTATTCTAGGCAGGCTGAGAACAATAAGCTTGTTCTGAGATGTTTATATTTTAAAAAGTATTCTGGCAGTTGTTCTTGCATAGCTTGCCAGATAGTGAAACTTCATAATGCTCTGCATTGTTGTTGATCCCTTGTTCTTTCCTCATAATTTACTTAGTTCAATTCCCAAACTAAGGCCTACTTCTCAAAGAAAATTGCATTTTAATTTTGGCACTTGAATTCCAAAAATATACACTTTAAGAAGATGACAACCTAAGCAGTGTTAGAACTAATTGTACAGCTCATTCAAGGTTGGGTTGTTGTGGTGGAACCTTTCTCTTCCCAGCCTTTTGTTTGCTATCTGTAAAGGACAATGATCATTTTTCCTCTTTGGATTCATAGACTCCACTAAGGTGTTTTTCTGGTGATGTGCGAAATCTCTGAGGAATCTGTCAGTGTTTTCTGCCATCCTCATGTTTCTGATGACAGTATCTGGGAAATATTGGGAAACTTAAAAATGTCTTGTAGTCTTTTAGATCTGACTTCAAAAACTGCTGTTTGGAAATGTTTATAGTATACTATACCATTATGAGATGGAAAAATTATATAGCTTGCTCTGACAGTTTTGGAACTAATGTACATTGAAGAATGATTCTAAATTGTATTTGTTTTAGAAAGTTTTACTTATAAAGTGGTGGTGCTGTTTTATTGAAAGACGTATAAGGGGTGGGGGATTTAGCTCAGTGGTTCTGCCACCTGCCTTGCAAGTGCAAGAACCTTAGTTCGATCCCTGGTACCCCCCAAAAAAAGAGAGAGACACACATATAAAATTATACTTTCAGTAAATAATTCTTGAAAATTTCTGCTTTTTAAAATCTAGCATAGTATGTGATAATTACAATACATTTAAAATGAATATAATTAAGAACATTTCACACTATACATTGATAAATGTACACTTTTTTGAAAAAGACATGAGCTTATTAGAATGGAGCTCATTAGTTTATTTTAAATATCTTTTTTTTCTTTTTATTGAGTTTATTGGTACAATCTAGGTCTACAATACAGTTACATTTATTAATGGGATCCTGTACCTTCACATGACAGTTCTTGGTTCTCATTTTTTCCCCTTGTCCCTGCCCTCCCTTCAACCCCTCCTCCCCTCCCCATTTACAAACTCTTTATTTCCATTTTTTCATTTTCTCATATTTTTTCTTTTCCCTTATTTCCTTTCCCCTACTCTTCCCACTTTCCCTACACCTTTAGCCCTTTTCTTCCTATTTCACACTCTTAATTATCCCATTAGGATCTTGTATACTACTGTAGTTTTTCACACCAGAGAAACTATTCAGTATTTCCACATATGTGACTTACTTTAAATATCTTTTGTGACAGTTCTTCGCCAGCATAATGCCACATAACTTTTTTTTAACTATTTCCATATTGAACAGTTAAATTCCCCCATCCCCGCTGAAAGCAATGATGTATTCTTGTGATTGTATTTTCATATATTGGTAAATGTTTTCCTAGAACAAATTTTTGCATGCAGATCACTGGATCATTGTATATGTTTACTTTAAAAGTTGGTATTAATTTTTCTTTTAATTCTAATCAAGTTAAATGTTGACTTTTAGTCCTGTTTGGACGTTAATGCTCAAATTCATTTTTGGTAGAGATGGAAGATGCTATATTGAACAATTAAAAATGTTTACCAAATAGAATGTTTAGGTAGAAACTCCCAAAGAAAATTTTTTTTTCTCTCATTGAGTTTATTGGTACATTTTAGGTGTACAGTTCAGTTATATTCATCATTGGGATCTTGTACCTTTATGTGACAGGTCTTGGTTCTCATTTTTTCCCCTTGTCCCTGTCCTCCCTTCACACCCTCCTCCCTTCCCTATTTACAAATACTTTATTTCCATTTTTTCCATTTTCTCATATTTTTTTCTTTTCGCTTATTACCTTTCCCCTCCCCTTCCCACTTCCCCTACACCTTTAGCCCTTTTCTTCCTATTTCACATCCAAAGAATTTCTTTATGTAATTGAATTTTAGGTTGGTGGAGAAGATGCAAGGATAATCTCATGAAGTAATTGTTACCACTTTTTCATCTAGTAAATGAAGTAATTTATGAAAAATTTCATTGTGTTTTAGCAAACCACTTTATAGTGAGAAATGTAATAAAGTCAGTGTTTTGATTTAAAAAATGATGCATGTGGTTAAAATTGAAATAAGAATGCATTTTCTTCTGCCCAGATTGTACTACAGCCTACAGATCTACTCCAGCCTATATAGCACACACACACACACACACACACACACACACACACACACACACAGTCTGCTCAGTAATTCAGTGGTTGACTTTGCATTTTGTCATTATATGTGTATTTTTTATTCTCTTTGTATTTTTTGAGTATTTTCTGCTCAATTATACCTCTAGTGTAGACACATACAGAGAAAAGGGAGAGAATGTGATGGTAGATGATGGACTAATTGAAAAAGTTTTTTATAGTAGGGAATTATGAAAGCACATATCTTAAACATTTGACTTGAAATCTGTCTATACTTTCATTTTCTAAGCTTTGATGTTGGTCTGAGGCTTTCTGGCATTCTGTATCTTGGTCTTTTTTAAATACTCCTCACTTACTATGTTTTATTTTAGATTTTTCCATACATTTAGAATAAATTCTTGCATGTTGTATAAAACTGTATATTATCTCAAACTTTATCAATTTCTTAAATATGCTGTCTCATTTTCTGTGATCAAGTTATACAGGCTTTTCAATTTGAAACTTGCCTTAGGGTCTTTCTATCTGCTGTTGCAGTGACTTGACACAATCATTTAAGTTTTGGCTGGCACAGACCTTTCCAGGTATCATTTCAAATGTCCTGTTCTCTGAGAATAATTTCAGCTTTCTAAATACAGTATTAGATAATATTTCAGTACAAAGTTGGACAACCCCAGATTCCCCAGTCCCACTGAAAGTACCCTGTTATCTTTCATTTTATTTGCCACATTTGGTAGTTATATATTTATGAGTTTATTTTTTGAATGTCTACTCCCCCCCCACGATTGAAGGCAAGGGATGGTGGGTTTATCATATTAGAGTAGCCTGTGCTTAGATCAGTATCTGGCATCTAATAAGCGGAGATATTTACAGACTTAGCCAAATGCTTATATATTGCATACAGTATGTTTACTAATTGCATATACTGGAGATATATTAATAAAATGCCAGTTATTGACTTTCTTCTTAGCCTATACAATATCTTAAATGGAAATGTGTGCACCCAATTATGTATTATATTTAATAAAATAGACACAAGATTTTTTCAGATGATATTAGAGAAAACATGCAAAT
>NW_022900923.1:17469487-17495392 GCF_012274545.1 Fukomys damarensis
ATATTAGAGAAAACATGCAAATTTTATACTAAAATAAATAGAAACCTTTTTAAAATATGGAGAGAATATTTATCCTTTAAAAATAGTCATTCACCTCTTTTTTATTGATACTATGTTAAATCTGATCATTTTGGGACATTTTAAGAAGGTACCTACCATAGGAAGGTCACACGCAATTAATAATTGTAGATTCTTTTCCTAAAGTAATTAAAGTGTTCCATATGACTTTACATAATGTAATGATTCTTGCTCTCTTGAGAATAAGATAGATTTAAAAATATAGAACTAGAGCTGGCAGATGCATAATTAAAACTAAACTAATACACTACAATTCTGATTTGTTATGTTTTAAAATCTGTTGTCTTTAATAAGATGTGCCAGAAGACAGAATGGAATACATCATTTGTAAAGGTTTTTCCTGTTTAATCAGTTTTATTTTTTCATGGCCAGAAATTCTCTGATTTGGCAGGGCATACTTTATATAAAGAAAGAAATATGTAAGCATTTAGCCTGTGCAGTGTGATTTTTTGATTATGGGTAAGGAAATTAGCCTTTCAAATCCCATTAGCTCTAAAATGGATTTGGATTTGGTGTTCTTTTGAATTTCTCTGTGCTGAAATGCTTTTACTAGTGGGAAATTATTTTGGTGTTTGGAGCAGTTTAACCCATTTATGTTTGGTAAATATTATGTGATGTACTGTATTCCTTATACTTTATAGGGAACTGAGAATTCAAGAATGAATGAAGTGTAGTTGATCTCCAGGTTAAATAAATAATAATCTGTTTCCAACTGATGAGATATACATAAATACTTTGTAATATAAGTAGGAATACAAATTATGTAAAGTGTCATCTAAGCATTGTAGAGTGATTGACTTTTTTTTGGAGAGTTGAAGATTTATAGATTTGTTAATTCAGACATTTTAAATTATTGAGTTTTACCCCCTGCCCCCAATTTTCTGTAAAACAGGCCTTCTTAAACTATCATCAAAGAATTAGTAAGGCAGGGGAGAGGGGTACCCTTGGGGATATACCTTAGAACAGCTTGAAAATTTCTTAAATCCTCTTTTATCTTAAGAACTGATGTAAATTTTATATTTCATTTGTACTGTTTATAGAGTGTAGGAATATTTTAATTACTACCAGAAGAAACAAAAAACAAACCACATCCCTCTTGTCTATTACTTTTGGGAAATTAGCTGGGCATAGTGACACATGTCTGCAATCCTTGCATTCAGAGCTTAGGCAGGAAGAGTTTGTGTTTGAGGCCAGCTTGAAATCCTGTCTCAAAGAAAAAAACTTTTTTTGGACAACTAGAGTGAATGAAGAGAGCTGTCACTATATAGCAGGTTTAATATTCACTTTTTTCTTAGCATGCCCCCAGTTTGTTTTATTTTATGCTTGGGAATATATATAACTAGATTGAGAAAAAGCAAACTGGTCATTTAGCTCATGGAATATTACATTCTTTTTCTTCCTCTTATTGGTAGTGTGGCCATGGGAGAGAATTACTTTGTGGCCTTTGTAAATTGGGCTAATAATGCATGCCCATATCTTTGTGGAGGTAATATCATGTAGCTGCTCTTTAATATTGTTTGCTTGCTTTCTCTTTTTTTTGTTCCATGTTTCTGTTACTTTTTTTCCCCTTGGCTTTAGTTCTGATATTATAACTGTTTGGTATACCACAGGCAGCTTGCCTAATACCCTGGTGGTTTTTTATTAGCCAGAGAGCAGAATAATGTTCACTTATTAGCCAGAAAAGCTTGTAAAATAACAGACAAGGCAGGAGGAGTCAGTTCATGGGGAAATGACCATATTTAACTAATCAGAATAACAGAAGGTCTAAGAAGGCTTGTTTATTAACAAAGGGAAAGACACCCTGGATTATAAAAGTTGGAATTAGATCGTAGAACCGGGTGTACAGGTAGAGAAGAGCCCAATTTCTGACCAACAACAAAAGCAGATGGTGTTTACTTAGTGTTTTTTTCCAAAGCAGTCAGAATATTAGACTAAATGATCTGAAGATTTCAAGGTTTGAAGTAAGTATATGTTTAAGAGTAGATTATATCTGAAACCATATAGTTAAACATTAAATTTATGTTACTGGTTTATGATATAAATGATAATACCCATCTCTGTGGTTTTCTTGATTTTGTTGGTATGCTTCATTAACTATATCTTCTTGATCTTAGAATATGCTTATTTACTTTTTCATTTTATGAAAAAGTAAAACAATTTCATAACTAATAATTATACAGTAGTTAATACAGTATGTATCTGTATCTTCAAATGGTTACTTAAAGTATAAGGCATAGACAAAAAGAATCTCTACAGAGAAGAAGCAAACATATAATAGCACAAAACTTTCTCAATGAACTAAGAGAAACTAGCAATGTAAATGATCTTGTCTATTGGTCAGAGTTTTGTTGTTGTTGTTATTGTTTGTTTCATTTCACTTATTGTGCTTTTAATTTCCATAATTTCTGTTTGGTTCTTCAGAATGTCTGTCTCTTTATTGACTTGCTCCTTCATATTCTGCACTGTCTTCCATAATTTATTGAGCTGTTTATTTGTATCCTTTTGGAAAGTTATTAATCTTTTAAAAATCAATCTTTTGAATCTTTGTCTAGAATTCCATCCACTTAGATAGCTTTGAAGTTAGTTACTGACAAATTACGGAAATTTTGAGGGATCATGTTGCCTCATTTTTTCATACTTCGTATATTTCTATATTAAAAATTTTGCATCTTTTTGGATGGTTATTTCTTTCACTGTTACTTGAGAGTCTTCTTAATGTCCAGCTTTTAAAGCCTTCATCCCCAGCATGACTCAGAGGAGAAAACAAACTGTGGTAATGTTACTGTCATAAAGATAAGGCAGATATTGACGTACAGCAAAAAAAAAAAACAATTAAAAGCAACAACTATTAACAACAGAAATATACATTAATAAAATATACTAAGAGAGAAGAAACCAGATACTGACATACATGCCACCCAGAACTCCAAAATTTTAAAAAGCCATCAGCTCACTGGACAGTATCACTTTAAGCAGAGGAGATAATCAGTTGGGAAGATTGTTGAAGCTTTTTCAAGTGGTAGTAAAAATTATGTTTTGAAGGATTCAAATGTTATTCTTAGCTTATGCTACTCTAGTATTTCAGTACTTCTGATATTTAAATTTTCTATGCAGTTTTAGTTTTTTTGAATTTGATCTTTCTAGAATTGAAGATGATTCTTTTTATGCTGTATTTGTTTCCTAGTCAGGTTGTTCTTTATAGGGCTAGGGATATAGCTTAGTACTTAGCATGCTTGAGGCCCTGATGGGTTCATTTCCCACACTACAAAAAGAAAAAAAAATTTGATCTTTTTATTTCTAGTAATTATGGCTGCAGTGTTATTTGGTACATAAAAATTCAGCAGTGTTTTCTTTCACTTTGATATGAATGACCTTGATAGATTAAAGTGCAATGCCCTTTACCTTGAGAAAAGATGAAATTTTCCATTTTCTCTTCCAGTCTTCCAAATCTGAGGTCACTGCAGTTTTACTTATTTAAACAAATTTCTTTTCTTGTCTTTGTTGTAGCAACCATCAAGGCCACCATTTTTCATGTCATTTTCTTTGACTTAGAAGGAAGTGCTCACTTTGGTCATTGTTTTTGTTTTAACCTACTCCCCATCATTATAATTTTAGATGCTGTTCTTCAGTTGTGATTCTTTTATCATTTATTTAGGTTAATATAATATGCCAGATGCTAAAGAGAATAAATTCTTTTGTGCATGATTCTTTCTTTTGTTTAAACTAATTTTCAAATTATTATTACCTTGCTTTTTCATTATTTTTATTTTGGCAAATTTGAAACATACAAATTCAGGAAGAATAATATTCCTGTGACTTTTTACAAACTCAGCAATTATCAAATGTGACTGATTTTGTTGCCACTACTTTTACTTGCAGTTCCACTCAAGATAATATGAAAAAGTCTCAATCATATCTTTTACTGGATTTTTTTTTTTTTGGTACCAGGGATTGAACTCAGCCTTGCACTTGTAAGGCAGGAGGTGGCACCACTGAGCTAAATTTCCGGCCCTCAATCATATCTTTTATTTATTTTTTATTTTTTTGGTACTGGGGATCAAACTTGGGCCCTTACGCTTTGTGAGGCAGGTGGCAGAACCACTGAACAAAACCCCCGTTCCCTCAATCATCTTTTAATTTGTAAATATTTGAGAATGTATTGCTAAAAGATGAGTATCTTTAATAACCATACCACCATCCTTAAAATTATTAACTAACTAGTGTTGTCTTTTATTATTATTATTTTTATGTAACAGTGGGGAATTTGGAAAAGAAATCTCTAATATTCTGATTTTCTTTGTCTTTTAGAAAAGTTACCTCTTCTGAGGCTGGAGGATTGCCTCAAGTTTGGGGCCAGCCATGGCTACTAATGAGTTCAAGGACAGCCTGAGCTACATAGCAAGACCCTGTCTCAAAACGAAAAACCAAACCAAAACAAAAAAGTTATCTTTTGATGTCTCATGATATCAGAAATCTTTAGGAGTTCAAATATATGAGCTAGTTAGTTGGGCAATGAAAGAAACCCATCAGTGCTGTTCTCTCGTTTCTTTAATGCAACAGTTCTGGATCTGGGGGTTCAGTATTAGAGCATGAACTTAAAATGTGAGAGGCCTTGGACTTGGTCCCCAGCATCACACACAGATTAAATAAATAAAAATTTAAAATGGCGCATTACTGATCAGGCTATGAGGTACTGAGTGGCTTCTGGAGTTACTCGTCTCGGATATTCATTCATTTATTAGCAGCAAATATTACACTGCTGTATGCCTGGCATTCTTCTGGGTGCTTTAATTACACTGATGAATAAAACAAATATCCTTGCTTTTGACAATGCTGTAACCTAGTGGGAGAAACAGACAATAAATTGTGGATATAATAGAAAGATAGTTTATATGTTGGAAAATAAGTACTCTGAAAAAACAGAGTAAGGAGAACAAGATAAAGGGGAGTTGAATGTGCTGTTGATGGGAAGCAGTGCTAGAGGAGGCGATCAGACCCAATCTCTCGAGGGAATGAGAGCTGAGAAAAGAAGTGAAGAAGGGACTGAGAGTGACAGCCAAGCCTGACATATGAGAGAAAGTGTTCATTGTGATAGGACGGGCAGAACAAGAGTGCCAGCTTGTTTGAAGGAAAGCAAGGAGATCATTGTAGTTGGCGTTGAGTGAACAAGGGAGAGAATTGTAGGAGATAGGTTATAGTAGTGAGGTTAAGTGGGGCGGGGCTGCTAGGGAGAAGGGGTACTTTGTGGAACGCCAGGCATGCAGTATCTTTGAAGGTTATCTGACTTTTTTTTCTGGGTGAAATAGAAGAGGCATTGGAGGATTTTAATTAGAGAAATGATAGAAACTAAATTAAAACAATCATTCTGTTTGCTTATTTTGAAAATAGACAGGGGAAATAGGTAAACGGACTAGACTATATAGGAGGTTTGAAAATAATCTAGATAAGAGATGATGATGGTCAGGACTGGGTAACGGCAGCAGAGGTGGCAAGAAATAAGAATTTTGAGGGGATACAATGTGAAGATAGAGCCAAAGGAATTTGCTCACTATAAATAAAAGGTTTATAGAAGTGTGGTTGGATGTAAGAGGAGGGAGAGAGCCTGTGTGTGTGTGTGTGTGTGTGTGTGTGTGTGTGTGTGTGTGTGTGTGTGTGTGTGTGTGTGTGTGTTTGTACATACATGTGCTGTGGAAGTGAGGCAGGAAAGAGAAAGACAGGAGTGGTATGACTCTGGTGGCTTTTTGTCCAGGGTGGCTAGAAGGATACATTTGCCATTAGCTGGTGAGAAGGTCTGCAGGAGGGTATTAATGAAACCATACTGCCTCCTGCAACCTAGTCATATCTTTTTTCTACCGAAAAATTATACTAGGACTTATTAGAAACCCACCATAAAATTATACTAGGACTTGTTGGAAACCCAATTTAAACTAGCTTGTTCAAAAAGACTTTTGGAAGAGTTATTTCATAGAATTAAACAACAGTTCAAGACATCAGACAAAGCTCTAAACTTGGTTGAAACTCTTAGTGTACAGCAGTCTTCATATGAGGAAAAACATGGTAGCCACCAACACTTCACCGTTTCATCTTAAAAATTTCTATCAGAGAGACATTGGCATGATGAACTCTAGTCACTAGACCAAAGCTCTTTTGAACTGGGTTAATTGTTCTGGCTTAGTTTTAGTGTTTGCCTTTGTGGACAGATATGTGTCCCATGGGTTTGAGGTTTCTTTAGAAATCACATGATTTGATTTGAGGGAAGGCTTATTCCCACATAAAAAAAGGTTTGGGATTATTACTGGACAAGTAAAAATAGGTATCCATTAAAATGATATGAATTAATAAAGATCTTTTGTTCCCTTTTTAGGGCCAGGGAGATACTTTCTTTACAAGCAGATGTGGATTTTGCCTGCCAAGTAGAACAGTGGGTAGGCTTTAATAAACAGAAGTCATAAATTTTTTCCTGGACTGGCTTAGTTCTGCAAAGCAGACTTTTGGTTGGCAAATATTCTACATTATTTATGTCATTTTTTTGTTATAAATAAAGACTTTTTCACTTTCATAATGGGTATTCTATATTCATTCTAAATTCTGTGCCTATTATGCCTAATAGTTCTCCCAACCTATCCAGTTTTGACATACATTTTTAGGCTACTATTTTAGTTCAAGAGCCACTTGAAAATGAATGGATACTTCTGAATTCGATCACCAGTAACCCCACCCAAAAAAGAGAAAGTGAACGGGTAAAACACATAATCTAAAAGCAAGAAGCAGGCTAACTACATTTTGTATGGAAGGAAATTAGATCACATGCATTAAAGCTTTATACTTCAAATGTGTTTTGTTATTTTGGAAAGAAAACAGCTTCCAGTTAGACCTTGCTGACTGTTGTTACACTGTTTCTAGTATGTGCGTGAAAATTACAGTTTTAGACAACCAAGAGAGATGTCCATTTAGGTATCATCATTGCTCATTTGACAGAAATTATTGTGGCACTACAGTAAGAATTAAGTTATTTAAGCTGGTGGGGTTGGTAGAATTGCTGTAAGTGTGGAGTATAAATGTGTCTTTGAGTTCAATCAAAATATTTATTGAGCTCTTTTAGATTCAGTGCAGTGAGGAAGGGGTTAGATAGAGGAAAGACAGATTTCCTGTAGTACTGGTGAGATTTCTGTCCTTTACTCTTACATGCCATTGAGATTCCCTGAAAATAAAAGTGTTTATGTCTAGATTACAGTTCCCAATATTGTTTTTTTTTCCACTCAAAGAGATACAAAAATCCTTCAGTAGAATTTATATTCTGAAATTTGTATTTTGAGAGAACATCTTTCAAAATGCTTTTAAATATAGTTTTGTTTTTATGCACTGCTCTGTTGTACATGCTGAGTTGAAATTAGATGTACTAGTTTTGAATTCACAAAACAGTGAGCTCCATATAATTTGAAAAACCTCTGAGATTTTTCCAACTGCTGCTTCTTTTGATCTGAAATAATAGATTGTCATTCATATAGAGAAAGTTAACATTTTTCTGTAGCACACTGTGGCATAATAGTATACTTAGTAAATTATATTTTGAATTGACATGTTAGAAAGTAGGTCAGGAGCTTACTGGATTCTGTATATTATATAGCATGAGATTTTTTTTTTTTTTGGTTTTTTTTGAGACAGGGTCTTATTATGTAGTTGAGACTGACCTGGAACTCACTGTGTAGCCCAGGCTGGTCTCAAACTCACAGTGATCCTCCTGCCTCAGCCTCCCGAGTGCTGGGATTACAGGTGTGCACTACCACGCCTGGCTCTAGAATGAGATTCTTAAGAATAAATGCCTTTAAAATTTATTCAGTCCAACTTCCTATTGGATGTTGCCATCTCTCCTATATCCAAATAATTGACTTGTTTATTTTAAAGACATATTTATTGAGCCCATACTGTTTGTAGGCATTGTGCTAGGGCTATGTTGGCAAGTAAAATAAAAATAAACATACTTCCTTCCCTAGTGCATATGTGGTTCAGTGCTCTGCCTTTGTAGTTGAATGCTCAGGGAGGTGCCTTATCAGTATTAGCTAGTTATTTTTTTAAAATCTAAGGTGCAAAGAATTGACATCTTACAATTTTGAGTTTTACAGTCAGTAAACATGGAATATTTCTCCATTTATTTAGATATTTTTTCTCAATGTTTTGTAGATTCCTTCGTATTGATACTATACTTATTGTTAGTTTTATACCTGTTTAATATTTCCTCTGCTATTATAAATGGGATTGCCTTTTAAGTTTCAGATTCCAATTGTTTATATAGGGAAGACACTGACTTTTGTATATTGATCTTGAGCACTGTGACCTTCCTACACTTGCTTATCCTAGGTTTTTAAAAAATATTCCTTAGGATTTTCTTTAGGGTTTTCTACTTTGACAGTCATGTAACTTTTTAATAAAGACAGTTTAATTTCTTCCTTCCTAATCTTTATACTTTTTATTTCTTGTAATGAGTCAGACTGGTAAGAGAGTATATTCTTGCACTGGTCCCAATTTTAGAGGGAAAGTATCCAGTCTTTCTGAATAAAGTATGAAATTAACCTATAGGTTTTAAAATTTTCTTTATCAAATTGAAGTTTTCTTCAACTGCTAGCTTGCTATTTTTTATTATATTTATTATAAATAGGCATTGAACTTTTTCAAATGCATTTTCTACATCAATTGACATGACTATGATTGGCACAACAGGATTTTTCTTGTTATGTTTAGTTAGTTTTTGAATGTTAAATCAGCCTTGTATACCTGGTATAAAATTCTTTTTATACATTGTTGGATGTGATTTTCTTATATCTTGTTGAGGATTTTTGTGTTTTTGTTACTAGAGATGTTAGTCTGTAGTTTTGTTGTAATCTGGTTTTAGTACTATTAGGATATTGTACTTACAGAATGAATTTGGCAGGATTCCCTTTATTTTCTGGACAAAATCATAAAGAATTGATGTTATTTCTTTCTTAAAAGTTTGGTGGACCTTACAAGTAAAGTCATCTTTGTCTGGTGCTTTCTTTTTTAGAAGGTTGTATACAATGAAAAATACATGAGGGCCGTGAGATATTATTGTCTTTTTCCCCCCTCCTCCTTTTTCTGGAACTGAGGATTGATTGACCCGAGGGCCTTTGTACCGAGCTATCCCCAAAATTTTTGAATTATAATTATTACTACTGCTATTTTTAATTTTGAGACAGGATCTCACAGAGTTGCTAAGTTGCTCAGACTGGACTCAAATTTACAATCCTGCTTTAGTCTCTTGAGAGTGCTGGGATTATAGGTTGCACCACCATGCTTGGCTAATACCACTTTTTTTTGGTACTAGGGTTCAAACAGGGTTCACACTCAGGACCTTGCGCTTGCAAGGCAGGTGCAGTGCCACTGAGCTAAATCCCTGGCCCCTGACATCACTTTTTAATGTGAAACACAGTTTACTGTAGAGACAAACTGCTTTCATGGAGGTGATTAACATCATGTGGCATTTTAAGTGAACACTTGTTACATGAGTTTCCTGCAAAAGTAAATGAGTTGGCTATGAAATGTAGCAGTACAGTGTGTAGTATTAGTGATCATTTTGTGCAGTTAAAACTTTGGAGATGTGGGCTTTGGGGGGATACTTCCAAATTATAAGAATACTTCACTTCTTTTTCCTTCCCTTTCTTCCTTTTCCCTTCCTTTCTTTCTCTTTAAAAAGATGTTTCTAGGTTTTATGATTCATTTGCAAATTTTTTCAAATTGTTACAAATGTCAAAAAAATCCACATATTAATGGGCCCACACTGTTCAAACCTAGTCTGGATTGCTCAAGGGTCAATTGTACTTTTAACATTTCTTTCAGGGCAGGTCTGCTGGCAATTAATTTCCTTGGTTTTTGCTTGTGTTTGAGAGTCTTTATATCTCTGTCGGTTTCATATCTGGATTTAGAATTCTAGATTGGTGTTTTTTTTCCTTTTAACACTTTAATGACAGATTTCTTCTGCTTGTGTGGTTTCTGATAAAAAGTGTATTCTACCTTGCCATGTCCCATGAGAAGTAAGGTATTTTTTTACTTCTCTCTTTAAAGACTTTTCTGTGTGATGCTGTGCAGTTTGAATGATATGCTTAGGTACATTTTTCTCAGACATATTTAGTTTTTTTGATGTTTTCTAAGTTTCCTGGCTCTGTGGTTTGGTGTCTTGTCGGTAATTTTGGAAACATCTTGGCTATGGTTGTTTTAAATACTTCTTTTTCTCTGTAGTGCCATTGAAGTTACGGGCATGGTCTACATTCTGGTATTTTCCCATAGTGTTTGGATGTTCTGTTCTGATTTTTTCATTCTCTGAAGCTTGAATTTGATGTGCCTTAGGTGCATCTCTCCCTGTATCTGTGTATCACTTGGGGTATTTTCTGAGTTTCCTTCCACCTGTGGTTTGATGTCTCATTAATTTGGGGAAATTCTGTTACTACTTCATCTATTTGTTTGGCTCTCTGTTCTTTTTTTCTCCTTCTCTAATTTAAGTTATGTGTGTGTTACACTTTTGATATTGTCCCATAGTCTTCATTCCTCCTCCTCCTTTTTCAGTTTGGTTACTTTCTATTGACTTATCTTCAAGCTGACAAATTCTCTCTTTAGCAGTGCTGTCTACTAATGAACCCATTCAAGGCATTCAATTCTGTTATGGTTTTTTTAAAAATCTCTTTTAATTGTTTCTTAGTTTCTGTCACTTTGCTGATGGTACTCATATGTTCTTGAATGCATTGTTTTTCCCATTAGAGTCTTTAACATATTAGTAACTGTTATTTTGACTATTTAAATTCCCTGACTAATTTTAACTGGGTTATAACAGTCTGGTTCTAATTGCTTTGTCTTTTCAGACTTTTTTTTAAATTGCCTTTTATAATGCTTCATAATTTTTTTTTGACAGCTGGGCATATTTTTAATAGGAACCGAGGTAAATAGCCCTTCAGTGTGAGAATTATAGTTTCATAAATTGTGTCCTGTGATTGCTATAATTGCGCATGCTAGAGGTTTCAGTTCTATTGTCTTTATTTTAATGTCTTTGGGTTTCTCTAAGTACTTTTCCTTGGGGACTTTGTGTCTTGAAGTTCTTAAATCTGTAGAGCTTGTTTGTCTGATAGTAAGAGTTGTGCATGTGTGTCTATGTGTGTGTCAGAAATGGCATTCTATGCTTTTTTTTTTTTGTACCAGCGATCGAACTTGGGACCTTGTAGTTGCGAGGCAGGAGGTGGAACCACTGAGCTAAATCCCCAGCCTGGCATTCTATAATTTTTGATTAAATTTCAGTCTTTCAATGGGTGTATGTCTGGGATTTGTGACCATTTCAATTATTTTCTTTAGTGCTGTAGGATTTGTCCTTCCAACCTGCTTCCGGAACTGGTTGAAGTATCCCCAGTCCATTTTCTTGAAGCTTTGATCTCTTTTGCCTTTCTCTACCTCCTTTTTCTGCTGAGACTGGAGAGGATTGGTAATGAGAGGAAGTTCTTTTTACCAGTTGGGATAAAGCTTTGGCAAAAATTTTCTCTTGAAGGATAGCCCTTTGTTATAGAGAAAGTTCTTGCTATAATCCTCTTTCTCTCTACCTGCCAGAGTTGGATATTCTCTATGAAAACATGGTGAGTTTGCCTGAGGTGAAATTATTCAAAATGTGATCTCTCCCCCAGGAGTTCCTGTTCTCTGGCTCTTCTGCACTTACCACCTACCAATACATTAGGGCTCTAGTAGCTCTTGCTTCAGACAAACAGGTCTCAGCTTCTGTGTTTCTGTTTAAGAAAGGGGACTTAGATATTTGGCATCTGCTTTTTCTTTCTTTCCATATCTCATTTTATATCACTGTCTATAATGTAGTAATCATAGCCTCCTTACTGTTCCTTAGGAAGTTTTTTCTTATACTTGGCCTTTGCATTTGCTGTTTGTTTTCTTGAAGTTCTTTTCTGCTAGTTCTTTCTAGAACTGACTCATTCTTATTAAACCTGAGTATGAAATAGGCCTGTATTACCTATGGCATTCTCTTCATCTTTGGATTGCAGTACATGATCCTGACTTATTATCTTTTGTATTTTCTGTTTCTTCCGCTAGAATGTTAGGAAGACAGAAACTAGAGTGGCTGAACTCACTAATAGAATTTCTGGTGTATAGTGGGGACTTACTAAGTATGTATTGAATTCATGAATGAAAACTGGTAACTGAAGGAGTCAATAATATAAAGATTAAGAGACTAAGACCCTAACATGGGAAATAATTTGCTGCAGTTAGTGAGCTGTAATATGAAAGTGGCAGGGGCAAAGGTATATTGAGCATAGTGAGCTGTGGCAGATAGTTTGGATTTTATTTGACTTGTATTGAAAAAGTTTTAATGTGGAGTCTTATTTCAGTCTGATTTATTTCTCCTAATTTTTTTGGCACCCTATGAAGAGTAGATTGAAGGAGTGAAGGTTGGAATGTAGTAGATAAAACATTATTTGGATTAGTTTGTAGTAGTGGACATGATAGAAAATGGGTAGATGTGGGATTTATTGTAGAGGTGGGGCTGACCATGACTTGCTGATGTCAAGAGTGAAAAGTGAAGGTGAATAAATGATGACATCTAGGTTTTTGATTGGAGTAACTCAGTGAAAAATTGTGTTACTTATTGAAATGGGAAATAGGAATGAGGAGATTGAAGGAGACATTAGACATGCTGTTTTGGTCAGTTTTACTTTAGATACAGTTAAGACTTTTATTTGGAAATATAGAGAATTGGATTCTAAATTAGTGAATTAGAGGAGACATTTGAATTGAGAGAAAAATTTGGGAGACTGTTAGCACATATACACATTTGCCATTTTAATTCATGACAGTGAAAGATATTGCTTAGTTTATGGCAAGGGAAAAGAAAGTCCAGCATTTCAAAGTCATGTGAAGGAGTCATGGCCTGAGCACTTGGAGAAAGATTTGCAGCAGAGAGACATCTGGATTTTGTGGCACACTGTCAATTGAAGATGCATGGTGCATCCTAGAAGAATAAACACACTGCTGACTGACACCGTGCATTTCTGGAAACAACCACATGCAAAGTGAGACAAACCTGAGGAGACAGATCTGTGTGCTTGAATTGAAGGCTTTAAAGAAGAAAAGGTAGTTTTATGTGTAACAAGTAAATGAAGATATCTTGGGTATTTTGATAAAGTTGGAAAGTTTAAAAATATAAATTGAAGTTGGAAATATATTTTTGGCAGTGTTGTCACTGACACCTAGTGGCAATATAGTATATTGCAGTCTCACTTATTTGTGGCAATGGTGACCTATTTATTTTTTTATTGAGTTAGTTGGTACTTTTTAAGTGTACAGTACAGTTACAGTCATCATTGGGATCTTGTAAGTTTACATGACAGATCTTGGTTCTCATATTTTCCCCATACCTCTGACCTCCCTTCATCCCCCTCCCCTATTTACAAAGACTTTGTTTCCATTTTTTACTTTTCTTATATTTTTTCTTTTCCCTTGTTTACTTTCCCCTACCCTTCCCACTCCCCCTACACCTTTAGCCCTTTTCTTCCTATTTCACATTATCAGTTATACAAAAGTGACATATTTAGATCCTGATCCCCTGGAGATTTTATGCCTGAACTTACTGTGACTATAGGACTTGTGTTTAGCCAACCTGTTTGTCCTGCCCCTTTATCACATAACCCATTTGTCTCTGTAGAGATTGCTTATTATATAGTTCTTTTTCTTTTTTAAAACAGGTTTTCGCTTATATATTTACATCTCAGAGAGTCTTTTCCTGCCACCTTAAAGTTATCCCTATACTCCTCACAATTTCCCTGTCATGTTAACCTGTTTTATATTCTCCACAACCTTTAGAGTCATTTGAAATTGGCTTTTTTTTGTCTAGTTTCTTGTTTCTTTCCTCATCACTTTGTAAGCTTTAGTACAGCAGGCTACCCACCTGCCTTACTTACTTGTGTAACCTCTGGGCTATGTGCAGTATCTGTCCATAGGATGTATCTTCAGTCAAAATTATTTGTATGAATATGTGGACCTCTGGAAAGGGTAGGGTGTTGATTTTCTGTGAGAGTAAAGTAGAAAACAGAATTGAATTTGATTACTGTTAAGGCTTATATCTAGATGTTCCCCCCGAAAGCCTCAGGTAATGATAGGTGGGGCTTTTTCAGAGGTGGCTGGATCTAGAGTGTGGGGCCGAAATCCAGGATTTGTAATTACTAAATTAGCCCACTGATTGGTTTGGGATAGTTCTGTGTAGATTATGGGAAAGCCCCCTCTGGGTGTGAGTGCTACCCACCTTAGGTGTGTAGCCTGGATAGAATATAAGGGACAGAGTTGGGCATGATGGTGCATGCCTGTAATTGCAGCACTTGGGAGGCTGAGGCAGGAGGATCTCTGTGAGTTCGAGACCAGCCTGGGCTACATAGTGAGTTCCAGGTCAGTCTCAGCTACGTAGTGAGACCCTGTCTCAAAACAACAACAACAACAACAACAACAACAACAACAACAACAACAACAGCAAAACAATATAAGGGACAGAAAGAGTACTGCGGGGGTTGCTTGTTGCTTGCTGTGATGCTGCTGTCTGCCCTGCTTTGCCATGGACTGTTTGTCCTCAGTGATGCCTCTCTGCCATGCCACTCTGCCTTAGAGCCAGCCAACTATGAACTGAAATCTCTACAGACTGTGAGCCAAATAAGCCTTTTCTCTCTCTCTCTCTCTCTCTCTCTCTCTCTCTCTTTTTTTTTTGGTACCGGGGATCGGACTTGGGTCCTTGTGCTTGCAAGGCAGGTGGCAGAACCACTGAGCTAAATTCCTGGCCCAAACCTTTTGTCTCTTAGGGTGTAGGGTATTTTGTCTCAGCAATGAGAAAAAGTAAGATGATTACCAAAACTTTTTTTCTGTGGAGAAATATGAGCCCCCCTTTTGTGTTGATAAATGTTAAAATGTGTTGAAGAGAAAAGATACATTCTGTTTTAGTCAAGTTATGTGACCTGAAAAAATATTTAAAGGTATAGTACTTGATATTAAGGAGATAAGATTTTTGAAAGCATTTGGATTTAATAAAGTGATTGATCATTTGAAAAAAAAAACAGGGTTTTGTTATGTTGCCCAACGATGCTCTTACCCCAGCCTCCCAAGTATTTGGGGATACCAGGAGTATACCACTTCACCCAGCAGAACGTGTGTGTGTGTGTGTGTGCATGCACATATGTGTGCATATGTGTGAATTTGTAGATGTTTTAAGTCTCATGCTTATTTCCTTATTCAAAACAGCAAAAACACTATTTTAAAGGGAAATAAGTGAGCGAGTTAGAGATAAATTTGTTTGGTTGAGATATGGTTTAGTTTGTATGTCTTTCTGGGAACAATATGGTTGTTTCAGTCTGGAAACTCAGAGTGAAAAAGAGTACATTTCCATCATGTGGCCCAGTCTAAAGGAAGTAGCTTTTCTAATTTTGAAATCATGATTTAGCAAGTAGCATTCTTCTTTGTATTAACCATTTTTAAAGCTTCATTAGTTCATATTCTTAATTAGTTTAGGTTTTTAATCTATTTTTTTTAATCCTTATAGATTTGGCAGGTGGATGTGGGAGAGAGAAGTTTGCAGAACTGAAATGGAGGTTGGAGCTTCATTACAGAAAGTTCATGGGTCATCTGATTCTGTGGCTGCAATGAACAGTGAAGAATTTGTTTTGGTTCCTCAGCATGCAGATGATACTTCTACAAAAGGCGATGAAAAACCTCAACTGAAGGTATCTTTCTTTTCTAATATGGTGCTATGTTAAGTTATTTTTTCTTTTAAACTATTTGAAGCCTATCTTAGTAGATGTATAAAGATGTAAGGGTTTTCTCAAGTACTGACTTTTAAAATAAAATCAATGTTTGATATAGCCAGAGTGAATATTTGATTTGAGTATTTTTAAAGCTTCTTACTTTTGATTATTTATCTTTAATTCATCCTCATTTATTTACAGAGGCTTTGTGCTACACCTGCTTTTAAGAAATAGAAGGAAAAATAGAAAAGAAAAGGCAATTACCTGATAAAGCTTGATTTGTTAAATCTTACATAAATTTATCTTGTGTTTTTTTCCCCTTTTCTGGGATTTAGAAGTTAATTACATACAAGTTAAGTTTTTCTTTCACTTCTGAAACTTTTTTCCATTATGATTTTTATATTTAAATCATCTGGTAACATCCTGTTAAGTTATTTTACATGTGACTTTTGTCTACATATTTTTTAAGTATGTACCTTATATCTTTGGCAGGGGAGTTTTCATTTAGATATGGTCTTTTTTCTTTTTTCCATTTTTTGGATTGCCTTTCTTAATTCAAAGAAAAAGAAGCGAGAAAGCTTAAGTATATGTGCATGAGAGTTGTCCTCTAGAAGCAGGAGTAGAAAAATCGGTTAAAAAAAAAGAAAAATTAATCAAAAATACTATGTTTTATGTATGATTTTTACTTAGTGTTAAATATGCAATATTAACATGTCAGTATAATAAAATGTGTTGTGAAAATGAGTATTACATATCTTTTAAAATGAGAAAACAGTCTTATTATTCAAATGATCAATGGCTTTATTTTAGATATCTGCAGTTTTAGTATTATTGTGTTTAAGCCATTTATTTGCTGAGGCTTTGTTCTATATCTTTTTCTAAGAAAAGTTAAGTCAACTTTTTATTTTTTTTAGTTTTTGAGAAAAGGTCTCACTGTGTAGTTCAGGCTGTTCTTGAACTCATAGCACTCCACCTGCCTCAGCCTACCAAATGCTGGGATTACAGGTGCATGCCACCACACTTGGCTAAGTCAATTTAAATTTATAAAAAGAAAAACAAACAAAAATGCCTCTGTAAAGAAGGTCTTATTTCAAATGTAGTTGAAACCTACCTGAAGTATTTTATGAAGAATCTTTTTGTGATATTCTATCCTTTAGTTGGTTTTGGTATTCAGGATTTTAGTGTGTTATATCTCTGTAACATTAGGTATAACTACCTGAGTTCTTAGTACACAATAACTGTATATTTAAATAGATTCTTCAAACTGAGAATGAAACATTTTTCATAAATTGTGTAGTATAATAAGATTGAAGCAGGATTGTTTTGTTTTGTCTATAGATAGTTTCTAATGGGGATGAGCAATTGGAAAAGGCCATGGAAGAGATTCTGAGAGATTCTGAGAAAGGGCAAAGCAGTCCTCTTTTTGAATGTCAGAGTTCCAGTGAGATATCAGACCGTTCCATTGGAGATGTTCCAGCCAGCCAAATATATAAGCCATCTCTTCAGTTAATTTTGGATCCATCTAACACAGGTATTTTATTTAACTCCTAGAAATCATAAGGAAATGGGGTAACATGATAATGAAAGTTTTAAGTTGAAAATTAGATAACCCTTAAATTTTTATTTTTTAATTTTAAGATCAGGGCCATCAGGCTTTCAGTTCTGGTTGAGAGTTAACACTTTAGTTCTTGTGTTTTTGCCCATGTGTCTACTTGAAAATCAGGTGTCAATGTTCTTTTAGAATAAAGACTCTGCCTAGGTTCTTATTTTACCCTCAGCATTTGGAACATGGTAGGTCCTTGATAGTTACTGTACAAATCAATAAATTCTTAGGCATCAAAATAGTGTACTAGACAGCCTTTCTAACTGTTATGTGTTTTTTCAGTCATATTACTCATAACTTTTAAAATATAGGTTAAAAAAAGTATAGGTTAAAAATTCTAAGGAAAATTACATGTCAGCTCCATCAGTGTGTGTATGTGTGTGTGTGTTTGTGTGTTTGAGAACAAGGTCTTGCTCTGTAGTTCAGGCTGGCCATGAACTCCCTGTGTAAGTCAGCAGGCTGGCCTTGAACTCATAACAATCCTCCTGCTTCAGCTTCCTGAGTGCTGGGATTATAGGTATGCACCGCCATGCCTGAGTTCCATTTGGTGTGTGTGTGTGTGTGTATATATATTTAAAATTAATGTTATTGGTACATTTAAGGTATACAATATGACGACATTCATCGTTGGAAATTTGCACCTTTACATAATCCATCTTGGTTCTTATTTTTTCCCCATTCCCCTGCCCTCCCTTTAACCCTTTACCCTTCCCTATCTACAAAGACTTTCCATTTTTTTCTTTTTCTCATATTAATTCCATTCCCTTCTTTCTTTACCCCTACCCCTCCCACTTCCCCTTCCTCTTTGTACCTTTTCTTCCTATTTCACATTATCTATTATATTGTTTAGTCCTTATTTATATGTTCAGTTTCTCACACTAGTGAAACTAATCAGCATTTACATGTATGTGTCTTATTTATTTCACTTGAGTATCACCTCAGTGTGCATTCATTTAGCTATAAATGTCTCTAGTTTCTCATTCTTTATGGATGAGTAGTACTCCAGTTTATAAAAAAAAACCACATTTCTTTTTTTTTTGGTACCGGGGATTGAACTCGGGTCCTTCAGCTTGCAAGGCAGGCCACTGAACTGCTGAGCTAAATCCCTGGCCCAAAAATCACATTTCTTTATCCAGTCTCCTGTTGATGGGTAATTGGGCTACTTCCAAGTTTTAGCTATCGTGAATTATGCTGCTGTGAACATGGGTGCCCATATATCACTGTGGTATGATACTTTTAATTTTTGGGGGACGATAACCAGTAGAGGGATAGCTGGGTCAAATGGGACCTCCATTCTTAGTACTTTGAGGTATTGCCATACTGATTTCCACAGTGGTTGCACCAGTCTGCATGCCCACCAGCAGTGGAGCAATGTTCCTTTTTCCCCACAGCCCTGTCAGCATTTGTTATTGGTTGATTTCTTCATACATTGTTGTCTGATTTTTGCCAGGCCTTCAAGTCTGGCCTTGCTAAAAGTGTTTTTTTCTGTTTGCCTGCTTAACTCAGTATTTTCACTCATCATAATCTGATAATTACCATGAGTTTTGTCTATATGAAGGTTTCAGTTAATCATACATTTAGTTGTGGTTGGGATAGAATTAAGGCAGTGCCCAGGACTGCATGTATTTGTTAGGTTACCAATAGGACCATTAGCTCTATTTAATGATTAGTTCATTTTATATGTTTTGAATGTTCAGTCTTTGGACACTCTCAACTTCTGGTAATACAAAGAGTCTAGAACAGTTTCTACCCTTAAAGAGATGTATATTCTTTGCTACTAATTCATCTTATTGAAGCCTCTGTAATGTTTAAGGCATGGTATTGAAGCCTCTGTAATTGTTAAGGCATGGTATCTGGAGTTCAGAGTGAGATTTGAAAACCACCTGTACCTTGCTTTGATTATGTGGCTGTGGGTAAGTTACTTTACCTCTTAAATGTTAGCTTCTCGATGTGTAAAACAGAGATGAAATTCAGTTTACATCATAGACAGGTAGGAAGATTAAATGATACCATCCATATATTATAAAATGCTTGGCACAAAATAAGTACCTAAAAGTCTTTATCATCATCATCATCATCATCATCAGACGCTTTGAACCTGAAAATAAATATGACATAAAATTGTAGGTATAACCCTAATACAGTAATTGCAACACATCTGCTTTTTAATGGATATGGGGGCAGAATGTAAGCCCTTCATCTCCACTGAAGCACCTTGGTAGAACCCCCAGATTTCTTGGAGCAGTATCTTTGAAAAGCCCTTGATGTACTACTGATGAAATAGCTGAGGTCCAGAGGTTAAGTGGCTTATGGAGGCTCATACAGCTATTTTGTGGCTGATATGGGATTATAAATAGTCTTCCCTGCAATCCAGTAGAATAAATATTGTATATATTAAGAAAAATGTGGCATATTAAAAATAGCCAGCTTTTCCTCTGTTGCAGAAAATGCATGTCCTTAAAATAAAGCTGTATAAATTTAATTTATTCTCTATTTCCAATATTGTTTAAAATCTATTTTACAGAGTTGTAAAATAGTACTTGCTTTTTTTTTTTAGTGAGCATAATTATTTTGAGATTTGTCCGTGTTGATGTATGTACCAAAAGTTGATCCCTTTTTTTTGCTGAGTAGTATTCTGTTACATGGATATGTCATATTGAAGGTCTGTTTGTGTTTTTTCCAGTTTTGGGCTGTTACCAGTAACTTAGTTGCTTTCCTGTTGCTGGGACAAAATACTCACCACCCACAACTTAAAGGAGAAAAGGTTTATTTTAGCTCACAGTTTGTGAAAGATTTTAGTCTCTACTCGGCTGGCTCCAAGGCAGGGGGCAGCATGGCAGACATGGTATCTGGAGTTCACAGCTGGATTTGAACTCACCTCTACCTTGCTCTGACTATGTGGCTGTGGATAAGTTATGTAACTTCTTAAAGAGGGACATGGCAAGCAGAAAGCAGTGGGCCTTTCTTCTTTCTTTATTCCATCCAGGCTACAAGCCTACTGGTTGACGCCACCCACACCCAGGGTGAGTCTTCCTTTTTCAGTAAGCCCATTTTTAAGTTTTAGACATTTTAGTAGGTGTGTAACCCCAGCTGGCCTTCAACTTGTGGCGACCCTCCTGCCTCAGCCTCCCAAGTGCTGAGATTACAGGTGTGCACTACTTTGCCCAGCTCTGATGTCTTCTAATACAATTGCTATAACTTTTACAATTAGTATGTTTCTATTTTTGTGATTTTAAAAACTATTTGTGTTTTTATATTGAAAGCTGGGTTCTATAAATAGCTTCTGTTTCATCTTGGGCTTTTTTGGGAGATAGGGAGGAAGGACAATTCGACAATTTCTGTTTTGGTATGTTTAGATCATTTACATTTAATATGTTAATATAGTTGGTTATGGCTATTGTTTATCCTTTTTAAAAGTTTTATTTAATTTTTATTAGTACTTGTTTGCAAGTCATGCAGTTTATGGTCATCTTGGGGAGAGTGATTTACATGCACGTATTCCATCTTTTTTTAAAATCTTTTTTTGTTTTGTCTTCCAACTCCTTTTGGATTATTTGAACAATTATCCAAAAGTATTTTGACTTTTTAAATATTTTTTATAAGTTATAGAATATACACCTAAATTTTCACAATCTATTCAGAGATTTTTTAACCACTTCAAGTAAGATGTGGAAGCATTATAACAATACATGAACCTTTATTCTTCTATATTGATATATGTATTACATTGATATAAGTTGAAAACTCTCAGACACTAATACCGTTTACTTTCAGCACTCATACATGTTTTAAAGGGTTTGTGAGGAGGAAGATGTTCACTTACTTGCTATTTCTTTTGTGTTTGGGTCACTCTTCATGTTCTAGATTGTCTTTTGATGGTGTTTTTCTTCAGCTGAAGAACTTTCTGTAGTGTTTCTTTTACAGCACATCTGCATATAGTGGATCGTCTTCATTTTCATTTATGTGAAAATGTAAAAAATAAATCGGGATTCCTCCAAATACTCTGTGTCTTGTAGGGACTAATTTTTTGGTCTTTTGGCAATAAAGATTGAATTTCCTTCACACAGTTTTATTGTTCACTGCACAATTCTGCAACTTGGCTACTTTTAGGTCAAAGCTAGGAGATAAAGATAAAAAAAGAAAAAAAACAGTAATGCTGATTCTTCAGTTTTTAACTTCCTTCTCCAATTTGCTTGGTTTTCTTCTTTAAGTGTACTCAGGAGTTATTTATTATATTGTGTCCACAGATTTTTCAGTTGTAATCTATAGGAGAGAGGAGCTGTAATAGACTCATTACTTCAGTTGTACTAGTCCAGTTGTTAGTTTCTGCTAACATATTCAATTCCTTTCATTTTTGTTCAAATATTTTGAAGCTGTGGTATTAGAGCATTGCCTTTTACAAGTATTATGCCTTCTTAATGAATTTACTGTTTTATCATTGTGAAATTTCTTTTTCCCTTGTTTTGAAGTGTAGCTTTTTCTCAACATTGGCACTCTAGTTTTCTTACAATTAATGTTTACATGATATATCTTTTTCTAAATTATTTTTAACTTTTAACAACACTGTTTCTTTACATTTAAATGCCTTTAAATGTGGTTTCTGAGTGCCTTCTTATAACATCAAACAACAATATGTCAGTTTTATAAAAGTTGATTTTTGAGCTGGGTGTGGTGGTGCACACCTCATAGCTCTCTGGGAGGCTGAAACAAGAGGATTTACAAATTTAACCTTACAGTTTGCAACTTAGCAAGACCACCCTGTTTTAAAAATATATGAGAAGAGGCTATGGATTGTAGGTCAGTGTGAAGGCCCTGGGTTTAGTCCTTCTTTAGCCCCCCCTTGTTTCTTTGTAGATAGCTTGCTGACAATCTCAGGTCTTTTAATTTGGGTTAGGCCGTGGTCAGCAAACTATTATCTGTGGCCAAAATCTTATCCCCTGCTTGTGTTTGGTGTAGTTTGCAAAGTAAGAGTGGAAAGTTATGTGAAATTCATATTTGAGTGACCATAAAAGAAATTTTGGATTTTGTAAACAATAACAAAAATATCCGAGGCAGTGCTGAGAATTGAGTCCAGAGCATCACCCATGTTAGGCAAGTGGTCTACCATTGAGCTATATCTTGTGGCCTGGTACTTTACTTTTAATGCAGTTTTTAGTAAGTTTGTATATAAGTATATCTGTCTTTTTGTTATGTGTTTTCTTTGTCCTTTTTGATTTCTGCCCCTCTTTTTTCAATAAGTTACTTATTTATAGTTAATATCTGTTTGCAATACATAATAATTACATTCATTTTAGAGAACTAGAGCATATACATATTTGGGGGTTGAATATTTTTTAATGTTTATTTTAGCTCTTTTACTGGTGTACTACACTAGCAATTAATTTTATTTTATTATTTTAGTAGTTGATCTGGAAGTTTATATACTGAGTTTTTAACATGTTGTAAGAATCTTCTGTTTTTTCCCTTGCAGACTTTATGATTTTATTGTCATTGTTTCACTTATACATATGTTACAAATTCTATAGAATACTGGTTTTTCTTTCCTTAACAAATCTGTAACACTTTGAAAAAAATTTTAAAGCAAGGGAAAAGTCTTTCTTTGTGTGTACTTTCTCCTGTTATTTTCCTTTAGTCTGAGGAACTTCCTTTAATACTCTTTTTTTTTCTTCTGTAATTTACAGTCTGCAGATACAGCCATCATGGGATTATTTCAGTTTACATCTTATATTCTTCAGGTCTAAAACTTTTGGTTCTTCTTTCCTTCATTGTTATCCTTGTTTTGTTAGATGTTTGTCTTAAATCCTTGGTCATATTTATAATAATTTAAAGGCCTATGTGCCAATTTTATTACTTTTCATTTTGGAACAATTTTCCTACTTTTATATTTGAAGTCCATAAAGTTATGGATTTGAGTTTGTACAGTATTTATTTCCTTAACCCCTCCTTTTAGGATTACAGTTACAGATATATCAGATGATTTAAGCTCTTTCTTCTATAATGCTTGTCAGTCACTGAAATATGATTTTACCACAGTACCTTGCAAATAACTTTTGGTACATAAATGCTTACAAAATTAACAAAAATGTGCAGTAACATATATGCATATAATCGCAAAACTAAATAATTAAGACATATTAATATTCAACCTTAAAATGACTTTTTTTTAGTTACTTCTTTTGAGATTTTTTACCTTGAATTGATTCAGAGGGGAGAAAAACATGCTTCAATGACAGAAGAACATGGTATATGGGATAGTTCATTTTAAACAGCTTTTGTTTCTCACCAGAAAGTTGGTGGCAAGGTTATTTTAATATAATATGTAGGAGTTGGAATGGGAAATTTTGTAATAGCTTTTGTTGAATTGTTTATTCAAATTCTATGAGAAGATCGGGCATGGTAGCTCATGCCTGTAATCTCAGCACTTGGGAGACTGAGACAGGAGTTTGAGGCCACACTGGTCTACATAGAGAGTTCAAGGCCAGCCTGAGCTATGTAGTGAGACCCTGTATCAAAACAGTGACATTAAAAACCCTAAAGGAAGAATCCTGGCAATGAGAAATTGAACATGCTGTAAGTATCTAGTTCAGGTGAGACAAGTATGCTTAATGTTGTGCAGTGTGTATGTGGGTAAAAAAGGAGAAGACTTGGAGATAAGGTGCATATGTATTTTAGGTGGGGCCAAAAGGAGAGAATGTTATACTATTGCCTAATAACATTCAAATAAACAGTTTTTAACCATAATTGATTCTTGCTGTACTTTGAGTTAAATGGAACAGGCCCCCCCTCACCAAATCCATTTTTGGGGAGTGGGTGGGGTTGGTTGAAGTTAATTGTAGACTCATTCATCAGAAACATTTATTCATTCATTCATTCATTCATTGGGTACCAGGGATTGAACTTGGGTCCTTGGGCTTGTGAGGCAGGTGGTAGAACCACTGAGCTACATCCTTGGCCCAAAAACAATTATTTTGAGGAAACAATTATTCTATTGGAGAGTACATCATTCATAGTAGCAAACCAGGAAAGAGAAAATAAAGACTTGACTTTAGTTGATGATATGAATTGTAACATTTTAACATTATTTACTTTTGTTTAGAAAGGTAGGTTGCTTAGTAACTGATTTACTTTTATTTAATTTTCATTATATTTAGGCTAATTAATGTTGTCTTTAATGTTTTTGTTTGAAGTATTTCTTTTTGAGCGTTTGGCAAAATTATACTGTGGAGTAGTTTTGCATTGACTTCTGAGTGTATCTTTTCTTTTTTTTCAGAAATTTCCACTCCCATACCATCTTCTCCAAGTGGAATAACTGAAGAAGATAGTGTTTTATTTAATAAACTGACCTACTTAGGATGCATGAAAGTTTCTTCCCCGCGTAATGAAGTGGAGGCTTTACGGGCAATGGCAACCATAAGGTCTTCTAGTCAGAACCCCTTTCCTGTTACTCTGTATGTGCCAAATGTTCCAGAAGGTTCTGTGAGGTAAGCTCTTATTTTCTTCTTCTGTAGACATGTATTAAATTTTTTGTGTGATGGTGAATATGTTATATCATAAATCAGATGTAGGACTCACTGTGAATTTACATATATCCTATAGCCATGCAAAGTAAACATATTTAGGCTTAACCTGTATTCCTGCTTGGCAGGAATATTTATGAAATTGTGCTTAGGGCATTATAGATAGAAATAAAATGCAAAAATACTTCTCTAATTTCTACTGTTCAGTTTGAACATAAAAGCATATCTTTAGTCTGTTTTGTAAAAGTGGCTAAAAAAACTAAAGAATTAGCTAAGTTCTAAGTACCTAGCTAATAGCAGTATACATTTTCAAAGTTTGGGTAAAAAGGCTTTGAGTTTTCAGGGAAGTATTTTTTTTTTTCAGCTTTAATTGAGTTTATTGGTACATTTTAGGGATACAGTACAGTTACATTCATTGTTGGGATCTTGTACCTCTACATGACAAGTCTTGATTCTCATTTTTTCCCCTTACCTCTGCCCTCCCTTCACCCCCTCCTCCCCTCCCCATCTACAAACACTTTATTCTTTTCATTCTCTCACATTTTTTTCTTTTCCCTTTTTACTCTTCCCCTACCCATCCCACCTTCCCTACACCTTTAGCTCCTTTCTTCCCATTTCTAAATGTCAGTAATCTTATTAGAATCTTATGCATTGTTGCAGATTATTTACACCAGGGAAACTATTCGGTATTTACACGTGTGACTTATTTATTTCACTTAGGAGTATATCTTCAATATGTATCCATTTTCCTATGAATGAATCTATTTTCTCGTTCTTTATGGCTGAGTAATATTCCATTTTATAGAAAAACCACAACTTCTTTATCCAGTTTCCAACGGATGGGCAAATAGGCTGTTTCCAAGATTTAGCTATTGCAAACTGTGCTGCTATAAACATGGGTGCACATACTTCTCTGTGATATGATTCTTTT
>NW_022900923.1:17499289-17504226 GCF_012274545.1 Fukomys damarensis
TGAGTTGGAGAGAGAGGACAGAAAAAAGAAATAAATTTTAGGGTGGAATGAGGAAAAGAAAAAAAAGAAAAAAAAAAAGAATTTGAAGGGTCTTTTTCAGACTGTCTCCATTCTCATATTATACCACATGTACAGCCATATGCACAACCGAATCCCCTGGTCTCAGCTAGCCAATGGCAGTTCGCCACGACTGAGACTGAACACAGTCTACAAGGCCTAACTTGAGTTTCCCTACCCTCAGGGTTGAACTCCACTCAGTTCTATTACAGGTTTCCCCTGCCCTTTCTTTAAAGATGTTCAAAGTTGGGAGCTCAGAAAACTACCCTTCATGAGAACCTATGCCTCTGCAGAGTTGGTCTAAGGACTGGCCCAATCAGGAGGTTTGAGAACGGGGGGTGGGAGGTCATGGGGGTGTTTCAAGGGCGCCCGCGTGGATACCTTCCTTTCTGGGTCTGTTGTTGCGCAGTCCGGGAGGTCGCGCACCCACCGGGTGATCTCAGGCAGGCAGGCAGCTGAAGAGACCCCCTCTGGGGTCTTTGGGTCCTTGCTGGGTCTGTGTCACGCAGTCCGGGAGGTCGCGCACCCGCCGGTTCAGGGAAGTATTTTTAAAATATTGATTTGTATTTCCTAAAAATGTCAAAAGTGTCTTTTTGTATTTCTGTTTAGTTTCCATTTGCCAGCCACACCTTGACACAAAGATTTAGTGTTTTTACTTGGCCCTGTAACTAAATATTGCTTTCCCATAGTCTCAGTCCATCCTTCACTTTCTCAGCTTGAGGTTTTGAAGATACCTTGAATGTTTAGGCTTAGGAGGTGTGTAGTAAAAGCTAGAGAATTACTTGCTTCTGAATCTCATGAACTCCTTTCACCTGTTCTATTCTGTTGTTGAGGGCTGTCATTGGAACCACCTGATCTTTGTGGGGGCAGGGTGGCAGGGTTTAAATTAGTTTTCAGTTATACTGTGGTTTGGGGGTTAAGTAAACTTATTACAGGTGCTGCTCTGAAAAGAAGTGTGCTTTCCAGGGATGGTCTGTGCTGTTCTATACCAGCATTTCTTTTGACAGAAAAAGACTAGACTTTAGGGATGAGCAATAATAGATTTTTTTTTTTGTTACCGGGTATTGAACTCGGGTCTTTGAATAATAGATTTTTTAAAAGACATTGTATACTGCTTTTTGGAGTACATGAGATGGGTCTTAGGAGACACAAGAATGAAGAAATTTTCAAAAGAAAATGAAAAATGTGTGTGGTGTGTTTGTATGTGTGTATGCACGTGTGTAAGGTTTTTTTCATTATTATTACCAGTTTAATTTTGTGATTTCAAGGCCATTATGTTTATGTGGCATATTTTTGCATAATAGAACTATTTGCCTTTGTCTTTATACTTAATATTTTATCCAGTTCTTTTGTCATTGTTTTGCAGAATCATTGACCAATCCAGAAATATGGAGATAGCATCTTTCCCAATCTATAAGGTCTTATTCTGTGCACGTGGACATGATGGGACAAAAGAGAGCAATTGCTTTGCTTTTACAGAGAGCTCCCATGGTTCAGAAGAATTTCAGATACATGTTTTCTCCTGTGAAATTAAAGAGGCAGTAAGTATAATATATTGTAGCAATTTGCTGTCAATTTAAATGAAGGTACAATTTTTGAACTCTTCATTTCCCTGTTGTATAAATACATTATGTAAATTTGGAGAGTTATTATTTGTGGTGGCATAGAACAGAATATGGAAAACCAAGTGTGATATGTCTGTATACTGAAATGATATTGTAATAGGGCCCTCTCACAGTTTAGCAATTGTAATAGAAAAATATCACTGACTTTTTACCCTACCACTGTAGTAATTGTTTATTCTCAGAAGAGATGAATATTTTTGCATTTCTCATTATTTTGCCCAGGTAGAATGGTACAAGTGATTTTAAAAAGTGCTTGTAATAATATACCTATTTTTCTGATGGGCCAGATAGTTGCACATTACTTTCACTTAGATATTGCACTGATATTGTTCATTGATCCCTGTGGTTTTCTGGTGATAATGTTTCATGCATAAGCTGGATTTTGCTCTGTGTCATTGGCCTAATTAAAAATATAAATGATTACGTAGATCAGGAGTATCAACTTTTAGCCCCCTGAAGATTCCAGTAATTTCTTAGCAATTATTAATTGCTGGTTTATTCTTAGACTGGAGAAATACATAATTCAGAATCAAATAGCTATAATACACAGTGAAATACTCTTTTCTGTAGATACTGAGTTGTCTGGAAATTAAAACTAAGATGAATTATTAGTTTAGTATTTGAAACCATTTCAGAAGTATTGATAAATGGGTTTGAATAGGCAAAATTTTAGTTGTGTTTGCTTTTGAAAATATAAATTGTCAGCAGAAGATGCTAAAAGCAGCAGCTACTTTAGTCTCCATTTACCGTGAAACATAGGTAAATCGTTGTATTAAGGGAATTTTGAGAGTTTATTTTAGCAACAATATGAAAATTTATATATATATGTAGATTTATATGAATGTACATTTGTGAGTTTGATACTAAGCATGGTAGGTATATCTGTTCTCAAGTCCCGGTAATCTGTTTATTTTACACTAAAATGAACATGTGCAGACATATAACTTAGATTGTAACTGTAGAAATTCCTGTGCCAGAACCCATGCCTTGTGTAAAAAGTTCAAGTTTTGTGTGTATGTTTTTAGGTAGGCCTTCATCTACTTCATCCTAACACACACATGCAAGCATGCACACACGCATGCACACGTACTGATTCCTCAAAAGGGTGTGGTGCACAGGAGAGTGAATGAGTACAAGTGTGCTGCTAGTGTGACTGGCATGTAATGGGCATGAATCTAGGTGTGTTGAGAGAATATATGTATTTTTAATGAGCGGAGCTATGTTTGATCCTTAAAAACTCCACTGCAGAGGTGGGGAAGCAGATGGTAGAGTCCTGGCATTTCATGTTGGCAGCTGTCATGTAACACACCTGTGTGAATTCTGGATCGTTGGTGCCCAACAACAAGGAAATTAACTGAAGAACTGCAGAACCTGCTGCTCAGAGAGATATGAACTCTACTGTAGAAGGAGGTTGAAATGGCACGTGCTGCAAGCAGTTTTCATAGCTGTGATGGTATGAAACTCTCTTTGAGGATTACAGTATCTACTTATAAGTGGGGAAATGTTTGTTATTTTTGAGCCTTCAACAGTGTAGGTGAGCAGTGTAAAAACACCAGGAAATTCTTGACCTATTTTGGAGATAGAATGAAATAATATTAATTATATTTCTAGAGAGCATTGTACATTGTACATTCAGTACATTGTAGATTGAGAGAAAGTGTTTTTCATGTAGTATTTCTTTTTTTGAGTACTGTTTTGAAAGTGTTACATTGTAGATCACTGGTGAAATGCATTGTTTCAAGGAGAATACTTGACCTTGGCCATTAAACATATTTATGAGACATCATTTCTAAATGAAGAATATCCCAATATAAATAGATATCTTATGCATGGGACTGTGCTGAGCATTTGTTTGATACTCAGACTCCAGTGGCATAGGTAGTATTTACTTAGATGAATGACATGTTCTCTTGGTCTGGAACAATCTTACTTTACACCTGTTGCCCAGGAATATTATTAAAATCCTTTTATTTATTCTCAAAAGTGTTCTGGTTTGAATGATAAATTGTGTGTTACCTTCCTGAGGCTAATAGAGTTGGATAATATCCTTGAGTTTCAAATTGAAGTCTTTGACTGAAGAGCTGCACATTTTCAGCAACAGCTTGCTTTCTTAAATATAAAAAGTAGGTTGGGGATTTAGCTCAGTGGTGCTGTGCCTGCCTCGCAAGTGCAAGGTCCAGAGTTTGATCCCCGATACCAAAAAAAAAAAAGTAAAAGTAGATTTTTTTTTTCAATTGTTTTATAAAGACATTCAAGGTCTGGAGATTTACCTCAGTGGTGCCGCCGCCTGCCTCACAAGTGCAAGGTCCAGAGTTAGGCATTCGGCAGCCACAAAACACCTTTTACGGAAGATGTTAACATCTTGCTCTCTAGTCTGAAGTATTTCAGTTGTATTTACTGGCTCCCAGAAGTTTCCTCACTTGTAGTCCTTAGTATTTGAGTCTCACTTGGGACAAATCATTGACACAGATAGCTAAGGAACTGTGTCACAGGTATTCTTATCACTTAAGGATTTGCAGTGGCACTGATTTGTTTTCTTTCTTTTCTTTCTTTTTTTCGGAGTCCTTGGATGATAACTGAAGTGTTTTTTTTCCATTAAAGGAAAGATACTTTCTCAAGTAGGAGTAACAACATGGCTGTCACTACCAGCTGTCCCTGTGATGCTTTTATTTCACTGTAAAATTCTTCAAGCAGCAAGCACCAGCAGTGGCGGAGGAAAGCCTAGGGTGTTGGCTGTCTGGGACATCTGTGATATAAAGATTAGGGATACCCATAGAAGGGTCAGGGCACATTTAATTTGATGTCCTGTTTTTCTTTTGGAGGACCTTGTTGGAGTGAATCTCTGTAACCCATGGCAAAAAGAGTTGGCACTCTATATATAGCCCAGAGTATCTTAAATGTCAATGATCTGTGGACAGGGAGAGTGATGTGTTAGGCTTCTGCTAAATATTATAGACAAAACAAGATTTTGGAAATAGTAATAGAAGCTGTGAAGGCCCTAATTCTTTTTGCATCTTTGTGAAGATAAACAAAACTTTTAAATAATGCTTTAAAAGTCAGAGTTGACTCCATTTAAGATTTTATTTTTATTAGCCAGTGTAACTACTTTCTTTAAAGCAGGTTTTCATGCTTTTTTGTATGTTTTAGTATACTTATGAATACTAGCATTTTTGAGCCACAGTTTTTCTTATCTGTTATTAAAGGCATTCAGAGAAATATCATAATAAATATAAGTGGTATCATTGAGAAGACCTT
>NW_022900923.1:17504260-17531369 GCF_012274545.1 Fukomys damarensis
TTTATTTATTATTATTATTATTATTATTATTTTTTGTACTGGGGATAGAACTCGGGTCCTTGCGCTTGCAAGGCAGGCAGCAGAACCACTGAGCTAAATCCCAGGCTAAGAAGACCTTTATTCTTAATGCACTTTTATTTTGGGTGTGGAGGAGTTTCCCAGTATGCCACTATATGAAAGAAAACTTTATTTCTTAGATGGAAAAATAATCTAAGTGGATATTTATTGAGGTGGTTTTTTAGTTAAATGCATTATCTTGATAGTGAATTCAGAAGTTATCCATTAATGTTTTCTGTAAGTTGGTTATTACAATTTAAAAAGTTTCTTGGATAATATATTTTTTAGAAGTTTCTTTTATTTTCAGTGAAATGTATTTGAACAAGTTGGTTTTAAAATTTTAATACATAGCTTTCAGAATACCTTTCATAGAATTTTTTCTACATTTATTTCTTGGTTGGACATTTTTTGATATATATTATTTGTAAAAGAGAAAGTTATTTTACACCAACCAGATATTAATGGAAGACTTTTAACTTGGAAAAGCTAACTATTTTTAATATAAGTAAATATCTTTGTTATTTAGTATCACTGTACTTTTACCATGTTAAACATATTTACAGCTTTGAAAAACATTGAAATGAAGAGAATAAAAGATGATTAAATTTCTACTGCAGTTAAATTTTGACCTATCTCTGTTTCAAATTAGTGCCTTCTGAAGGTACTGCTTTCTGGGAAAAATTGTGTTGTATTATTTCTCAATAAACCTTTGCCTTCTGCAAAGAAAATACCCATTCAAGGTCATTTTTGTGTGGTGTATGTGTTTTAATAATGTGCCATTTTTTGAAATCTTTGCTATGGTGTATATATATATATATTTTAAAATTTTCTTCGTGTAATTGGTTATCCAGTTTGATCCAGAAACCATACATATTGATAATCATTGTTTTTAAAATTTAACTTAACAATCCTTGATTCATCACCTCAGCATATTCACTATTTATTTATTTGTTTGTTTGTTTTTTAGCATATTCACAATTTTTAAATGATTTTAACTTTTTTGGTGGAAATACCAACTTGTAAAACATGGTTAATATTAAATGCATTTTGATTATTGTTAATGAAGTTAATGTACTGTTGTGCATTGTTCTCCAAAGAGAGAAAGGTGCATTCTGTTTCTTTTCCCATCACCTCTATCACTATATACTTAACCTTTTAAAAACAACTTCCTGATGTCTTGCCATCCCTTTTAGAATTTGCTGAATTCTTTGACAATTTTGATGTGGCCTTCTAATGTTGCAAGCCTACTGATAGCTCTGTCACAAAGAAAATGAAACAGAAGAAGAGATGGGGAAAAGGGGGAAAAAAAGAATAACATTTCTTGCAGTTTTTTTTCCTCACTGAGTTAATTGGTACATTTTAGGTATACAGTACAGTTACATTTATCATTGGGATCTTGTACCTTTACATGACAGGTCTTGGTTCTCATTTTTCCCCCTTGTCCCTGCCCTCCCTTCACGCCCTCCCTTCACCCCCTCCTCCCCTATTTACAAATACTTTATTTCCATTTTTTTCATTTTCTCATGTTTTTTTTTTCTTTTCCCTTATTTCCTTTCCCCTACCCTTCCCACTTCCCCTACACCTTTAGCCCTTTTCTTCCTATTTCACACTGTCAATTATACCATTAGGATCATATATGCCATTATAGTTTTTCACACCAGAGAAATTATTTGGTATTTACACATGTGGCATTTATTTCATTTAGGAGTATATTCTCAGTATGTATCCATTTTCCTGTGAATGACTCTAATTTCTTATTCTTTATGGCTGAGTAGTATTCCATTTTATAGAAAAACCACATCCTCTTTATCCAGTCTCCAACTGATGGGCAAATGGGCTGTTTCCAAGTTTTAGCTGTTACAAACTGTGCCGCTATAAACAGGTGCACATATATCACTGTGATATGATTCTTTTAATTCTTTTGGGAAGATACCCAGCAGAGGGATAGCTGGGTCAAATGGGGCCTCTTATCCTAGTTTTTTGAGGTATCTCCATATTGATTTCCATAGTGGTTGCACTAGTTCCCACTCCCACCAGCAATGGAGAAGGGTTCCTTTCTCCCCACAACCCCACCAACATTTGTTACTCAGTGATTTCTTGATAGCAGCCATTCTTTGTGGGGTGAGGTGGAATCTCAGTGTGTTTTCACCTGCATCTCTCGAATGACCAGTGATGTGGAACATTTTTTCATATATTTACTTGCTGCTTTTACTTCTTTGTCTGAGAAATGTCTTGCAGTTTGTCTATTAACTTAAATGCAATTATATACAGATGATTCTCTTTTTTTCACATTTAATGCTTCTTAAAATATACTAGGTTAAATGAATAAAAAGAAGAATATAGACAACACATTTTTGGGGGTTTGGAAGTGGGGAGTACTCAAACAGTCAAAAGTAGCATGAAGTCTACAGTTTGTAGGTGTACTCTTCAGTGGAGTATTTCTAGAATGTTTTTTGAGACAAGTTATTTAGCTGAGTTCGGTTGGTATGCAGCTCAGGCTGCACCCACTTCACTTTTGGCTTAGTTTCATTTTTATCTAACCCGAGCACATTCAATTTGTATTGTTGGAGTGTAAGCTCCATGTTCTTGTCTATATCATTAGCACCTAGAATAATACTTTGCCTGTAGAAGGTGCTCAAAAATTTATTGAGTAAATTTATCATTGTCTTAAATGTGTAAAACTTGAGACCTATAGTTCTTATCAATGTTCTTGTTTCAAGCAAATTATAAAATATTGTATGCCTAAATTTGTTATATGCAACAATACTTTTAATTAATGTTATCTAAGATTTGTTAATTTCAGAGCAATGTCTTTACTGATACATCAGGATGTGAGGTATTGAAAATATAATCTTCGTTTAATCCCTCACATTTCATGTCATTTTCGTTATTGATTCTTTGGGTGGGCTGAGAGATTTGGAGAGTCATTTGTGTTTCAAGCACATGAGTTTGAGATGTTGTGATGCTTCTTTTGGAACCAAGGAAGAGAATGACTGTGGGATTAATAATATTTTGCTACTTTAGGGAAAAAGTATATATCTCATACTATTTATTTTGTTTTTGGTACTGTGGATTGGATTCAGGACCTTGCACTTGCAAGGCAGGTGGCAGAGCTACTGAGCTAATTCCCGGCCCTTCATACTTTTTTTGTAGTCACTAGAGCAACCTAAGTCTATAGAATAGATTAAGATCACATCACCATTCATTCATTGTGGGAATGCTTTAATACTTTGTATCATAACCACATTAAATAAAAATGCTGGAAGCTCTTCACACTGTTATCATGTATGCTTATTGATAAAACCCATTATTTGCTTCTATTCTATGGCTCATTATCTAGCCCTCTGAAATTGAGAGAAGTGAAAAGAGAAATTGAAGACTTGAGCTAAAACCTTATTTGTGAGTGTTCATTGGGAAGAAGTGTATACTAGTATCATCTTAGTAATACTCAGGATCCATTCATTGCAGTATTTTGAAGCTTAGAGACATCTATAAATGTGGTTCCTTTGTGAACTTAGTTCATCTGTATTGCTATGTTTAAATGTGAGCATTGACCAAGAGTATTTGAAAGATGACAAGTTAAAGTTATTAGTGAAGCTGCATTTCTCAATATGAACATGCTTGACATATTTATGTACTCTAGCTAGGCACATATGCATAAATTTATTGAACTTGGTTTTCTTTTGTACTATTCTGTGAGAGGAACTCATTGGTAGCAGGAAACCAATCAAAATAATGTTAGGAAGTGGACTCTAAAAATCCCTTGACTCAGACCCATAACTAATTAGCTTTGAGCATTTTGGAAGTTAATAAACCCTACTTTAATCATTCCTGTTAGGCCTGTTTTGTATGATTGTTTTAGAGGATCAAATGGGGTGTTGTGTGTAAATGTCATATGGAAATTAAAAGGTATATATATGTAAAAAATCATTATTGATTGATAACAGTTAATAACATCTAATCCCTAACAGAGGAATAACCTATTTATGTATCTAGAACCAAAGAGACCCTGCCCATTTACACTGGGGAGAAACAACTATGATAATAAAATATCTTTGATCTGTTGAAAAAATTTTTCTTGACAAATGATATACATGTTCTACCTCTGTGGTTTTTTTAAAGACAATTTTGCCTTGTTAGATAATATCTGAGAACCTCTTCAAAGAAAATTTTCAATAATAATGAAATGATCCCTTTTGGTACTGACAGTATTTTTTTCTGGCCAAGCCTCTTGTGCATTTTAGTAATGTGAGATTTTTCCAAATTACATTCAAAGACATCAGCTTAACTGTTTCTGCTGAGTGGGCCTTATCCTCCTCACTCTTTTCACTCTCAGGAGGCCTAGATTCTAGTTGCAGCTCCTAAATGTTAACTTTCTTACTGTTTATAATGTTTGTACTGGTGGTGCTTGCTGTAGAATTTTATCTGTGTAAGATTGTAAACAAATTTCGTATTTGAATTTAAGTTTCTTTGAAATGAAGTGATGCCCTAATACTAATTTAAGAAAGTTAACCATTTTATGAAATTTAGTTTACTCTTTGAGGGAACTTGAAATGTTATCCTTTCATGCTGATGGTAGTCTTTATGTTGTAATAATTTAGAGTTAGAATAGTCTGTCCTTAACATATACAGTTGCTTACCCCTTCTGAAGGCATAAGTAATGAGATTTTTAAAATGCAGTATTTAAACAACTATCAGATGCTTAGAATTTACCTCAATAAAGAAAATTGTGTTCATGGAAAGGGTATCATAATGCAGTTAAAATCTATGCCTAATGGCATTTCTATTTTTATTCTTTTAGGTAAGCAGAATTTTATATAGTTTCTGTACAGCATTCAAACGTTCTTCCAGACAAGTGTCTGATGTTAAGGACTTGATTATTCCTACCCCCGACAGTGATGTGTTTACCTTCAGTGTTTCTTTGGAGGTAAAAGAAGATGATGGAAAAGGAAACTTTAGGTGAGGTTATTTGAAAATAATAAAAATTAGCATTGTTTCTGAAATATAATATTGACTAATAAATTTCTAGAAATTAGATAATGTTGGCATAAAGCTTTAAAATGATAATAAAATACTTGGCTGATAAATTACTGTTCACTGTTCTCGTGCCTTTTGGATGTTTAAATGATTTTTGTAATGATTTAAAAAATTATTATGCATGCACATATGGAAATGTCACAGTGAAACCCATTAGTTGTGTTGTTAATGTGTTATAGAAAAAAACATAGAATAAAGATGCTTCTATTTATTATAGAAAATTTAGTAAAATATTGAAAATAGAATAAGTTCTAATCTTGCCAGCTGTAGATAATCACTTTTAACATTTAATTTATTCCTTTTGTTTATTTCTAGCGGTCATTTTACCAATGGTAGTTACACAGTTTTTTTCTTTATGATGTAAGAATTTGTAAAAATGTACTTAATTAAAATCATTGCTAATAGTTACTGATAGTATTACATGGCTTGACCATCACTTAATCATTTATTTTTATTATATGTTTAAATTTTTTCCCAGTTTAGAAATAGACAGTAGAAGGCAGTTATATTATTTGTTAGCTGTATTCTTTAAATGTGCCCTTCATTTAACAATATTGGTAGGTAGGCTTATTTTTTTAATTGGTACATGTTTGCAGTATCTAATGATTACATTCATTGTGAAAAGTTGGTACATGTACATAACATACCTTAATTCTTTTTATTTCCCCTTCCCCTTTTCCTCTATCTCTAGATTCCCTTTCCATTTGGAAAAACTCTACCTCCCTGTTTCCCATTGTTTATCTTTTATTTTGCTTTTTACATCTATAGTACTTTGGGTTTCTCATATAAAAGAAACCATGTGATAATTTAAGTTTGTGCTCTGACTTAAATTCTGATCTCAGCGGCACCCCTTTTTCTACCAGGTGTGTGTAGAAATTGAGTCTCGGGTCAAGTAAGTTGCTCAAGGTATTTTATTTTGATGAACTAATTCATTGCAGGAATACTCAGTTTCATGTAAGATAGATTTTTTGCCACAACCTGTATCTCATTATATTTCTGATTTATATTTACTTAGTTTTATCACAGTCATCTAAAATTTTAGGTGTCTAAAAAGTAAGATTTAATTTTCTCTTTTTTTTGCCTTGAGTTTCATTGTTTTATGGGTAATCATGACTATTCAACCAGTAAAACCAGACATGTGACAGTCATTCAAAAAATTAAGTGAACCTTGAAAATGAAGTAAAACTTCAAACTATATTATTGGTACCTGTTTAGATCTTGGTTTTAAAACAAAATATATGGCTTTTGTAAGTCTAAATTAAAAATAAATAGAAATTTTGTGTTGTTGACTATAAAATTCATAGTTTGCTACCAATGGCAATGTGAGAGTTTAGTACATCTTAAGAATTGGAATGTTGTTGCATACATAATTTGTTGTCTTGTTCTAAGCTTGGAAGAGGTTATTTAATCATATTATTGTATCATTTATCTAATCAGATTATAATGATAATTCTTGCTCTTTTTGAATATTTCAGTTCTGTACCTAAGGATAGAGATAAATTTTATTTCAAATTAAAACAAGGAATAGAGAAGAAGGTTGTGATCACAGTGCAGCAACTTTCTAACAAAGAATTAGCTATTGAAAGGTAAGTAGCTATCTCCTAAATGCTACTAAAAACTTGTATTGACCTAATTGTGTTTCAGAAGGTATATATGTGAACCTCACTTGTATTACTCATTGTGGCTTTTCACCATAATTTAGTTTATCCAATTAAAAATAAGAATGAGAATAACAGTGTAGTCTCCACTTTAAGTTAAGTAGCTGATTCACTACAAATTTCAGTTTATGGGAGAAATGAACATGAAATGACTTAATTTTTAAGTAATAACAGCTTCAAATTTTGTCCACATCCCTTTTTCCTGTCTCTTACGTATAGTTTATATTTCATTTTAGTTTCTGGAGCTTTAGAATATTTAAAATATACTTGAAACATCTGTATGGGGGAATAAGTTTAGGGGTGAGGTAGCACTAAGCTACACCCCCAGCCCTTTTTGGTTTTTGTTTTGGGATAAGGTTGCCTAGGCAGGACTTGTGCCTCAGCCTCCTTGCCTCAGCTTCCCTCATTTTGAGGACATATTTAAAAAATATATAAATACAAGTAAGTGTGTGCGCGCACACACGTGTGTTTGACTGCATGTTTCATCCTAGGCCTTGTGCATGTTGGGCAGGTGCTCGAGTGTTGAGCTGTATCCCCAGCCTTTTAAAATTTTATCTTGATGCAGGGTTTCATTAAATTATCCAGGCTAGCCTCAAGTTACAATCTTCCTTCCTCAGCCTCCTTGTAGCTAGGATTAGGTGTGTGCACCACTGTTCCTGGTGATGATATGTTATAGTTGTCACCTTTCTTTTTCCAAGTGGTATAATAAATAGTGTTGAGTCTTAAAATTGATTAAAAAAAAGGAGCTGGAGAGAAAAAGTACTCTTGATGTTGAGTATCCTAGTCTTAAAAGAATATGATTAGATTTGTATAGTGACTTTTTAATTAAAATATTGGCTAGCATTAGATACAGTAACATTTTATTTATTTATTTATTTTGGTACCAGGGATTGAACTCAGGACCTTGTGCTTGTAAGGCAGGCACGGTGCCACTAAACTAAATTCCTGGCCCTGTTTTACTTTTTTAAATTTGGAAGTAATTTCAAAGTTAAGAGTTAAAGTAAAAGTAGTACCTATTGAGACCACCTGTATACTTTCTAATAAAATTTACTTACTGGTAATGTTGTTCCCTGTTTTCTTTGCCCCCTTCACAAACACACACACATACATACATTTTTATGAACAGTTTAAGAACATGTTACATAGGTAGGCCCTTAATATACCCCTAAATACCTTAATGCATATTTTGTAATACTGAAGACTCACTTACATAGTATTCTTATCGACTTAAGTGAGTTTACTAAACTCATTGAACTCTACTTTTTATTCAGTGTACTCTTTGCCCATTTTGTCAGTTAATCCAATAATACCTTTCCTCAAGTTTAGGATTTACCCTATCATCAGATACTGTATTTAGTTGCCATATGTCTTCAGCTTTCTTTAATCCTGGGACATTTCCATAGCCTTTCTCTGTCTTTTAAGACAAGAAATACATTGAAAAATATATTTCTTTCCCCTCTTTTTAATATAACATTGTTCATTTCACGTTTTTTCCAGTGTTTCCTCATGGTTAGATTCAGATTGTATGTTACCCTGTGGCTGATGTGGTATACCTTCCAGTATATCACTTCTGAAGATGCTTGATCGTCATCTCTCCCTTGCTGGGGATACTAATTTTGAACACCCTTTAAAATGTCTAATTCCTTCACTGTTTACTTTTTTTTTTTCTTCCTCCCATCTAGTAAGTGGCCTGTGGAGAAACACTTTTTTTTCATTATTTAGAGAATACTTTATTAGTTTCTGTAATCAAACCCACATAGATATGACCTTACATATTTAGTACAATGCGTTACCCCTGTACAAATGGAAAAATAAAAATAAAAAATAAAAAAATTAATTACCAATATGGTTGTCCATTTCTGTACAATGTCAACTCAACACAGTAAATTGGGATGACTTTTTCCAAAATTGGCAGCACTGTTAAAGTTTCCCAAAATTCAATTTATATATATATATATATATATTTTTATATTTATATAAAAAGACTAATAATAGCAGTATGTTATGCATCGATTGCAGCAACAGCTTTTCCAGGTTCTGCAGTCATCTGAATAAAATTATAGATATTCAGCACATTCCATTAAACAAACAAACAAACAAACAAAGAACAAAGAAAAGAATAATATCCAGAAAACAGCAAAGTTCTGTTGCTGTTGTGGTACCTGGCACCGTTTTTTTTTATTAGCATCTTAATCATCATCTGGAAAGAGAACATTGTAAAGTAATACCATTAAATATAGCTCTGACAAAGCACAGTCACTATGTATCATAAAGCAGGTACAAGATATTTTACATTCACAGAGGTATGATACAATACTGTCCTGCATCAATAATACTAGAATCAGTTTTGGTTTGAAATTTGCTTTGTCTGCAGATAAGATTGCTACCCCCGTTTTTTTCTGGGCTCCTGTCAGATGGAGAATTGTTTTCTATCGTTTCACTTTCAGTCTATGGGCTTCTTTTTACACAAGGTGTGTAAGAAATACTTTTAAGATCACAAAGTATATTGTTTCTCATCAAAATTTCCTCCTTCAGTTTCATTCATGATTTTTGTCTGATATTATGGTGACTACAAAATGATAATTTTCCACCGCTTGCACTCTGTCTTCCTTACCAGTCAGTCCTTGGCATTCTACTATAAAGAAGAACTTTCCTTTCTTTCCCACTTAGTTATCTACTTATTATTGGTATAGACTCTTGAATTTCATTGTTTTCGCAATGCTTTGTAATTTACTATAGTATTTAGTTATTTTGGCAGTCACATACCTAAGAATTAGACCCCGTGTCCTTTTGACATTTCTTGTGCACTTCCTTTCTGACATAAAAAGCATCTAGATTTTAATTTAATATGTCTGTGGTAACACATGCAATAAAGTATTAGGTATTATTTTGAATAATTTAGTTTTGAATGAATATTCTTTTTAAATTTTAAGAGTTTTATGATTAAATAGCATATGATAAATGAGCTACACCTGAAAATAAAGCAATTCTTTTTCCCAATGTGAATTCCAAGTTTGATTAACTTGAGTATAGAAATCTTGACAAATATAGGTGGAGGAGCTAAGCCCCTTAACTATATTTTCTTTGCTAACTTGGTTAAACATTTAGACATACATTTTAAATATATAAGAAAGTAATAGTAACTTAGAAATGTTACTTTTTGACTACTTTTATTTCCTAATGTTTTTATTCATTCTCCCCACTGCTCTTTAGTATCATTGTCCTCGTTATCATTTAACCTACTTTAAGAAATATCATAATTATTATCACAAATTAGTTGTACAAAATAATGGGTTTCTTTGTAATATTTTCATACATTTAAACTACTTTTTGAGATTTTTTTTTTTTTGGTACCAGGATCGAACTCAGACCTTGCACTTGCGAGGCAAGCGGTGGAACCTCTGAGCTGAATCCCCAGCCTTAAACTACTTTTTGAATAATTTTTCCAGAACACAGACATTTGCCCATACCACATTGTAGTGAAACTTGATTCATTCCAAGTTTGGGTTCGAACACCAAAAAGTTCAAGAACTGAACATGGAAAACCAAATAATTGATTCTGAAGACTCAGAATTACACTTACAATTCACTTTTCCAGGTCTTTAAGACATTTCAGAGTGATTTCTTTCTTTAACTCTGCTGTGGTTCTCACATATTGCCTCTTAGGTTTACTGACGGTATCACTTTCTTTGGAGCCATGGCTATATTTGACACAAATAAAGCGCAGGAAAAAAAATGATTGATGAATGTTTGGACTCATTAATACAAGCACTGTATGATGTCTAGGCGAGAGCAGTGTTTCCACTGAAGCATTACCCCTTTGTGAGATGGGATGCAATGAGGTGCATCCCATGACTCACTCTTGGCCCATACAGGTTTTTTTCAGGTCGGATGTTTGGCTTGACTATGAGCAAAGTTATGAACACTGAGCAGATTGTTTTCCAGCTTTGTTGTTTGGGTAATGGAAAGTTCAAGCTTGGAGCTATCATTGTATCTCAGCTTTTGCGTAAATTATTTGGGGCAAACCTGTTTTTGAAAAAGTAATGTACATGTAACTATCATTAGAAATTTTCTAAGATAAAAGTGCCTACTTATTTGCATTGTTTTTAAAATTAATTCCTTATAACCACTTACTATATTGCTTTTCATAGTTTTAGTTTTTAAAAATTGGTAAAATTTTATATATTTATTAAATACATATTGTTTTGAGATTTGTATGCATTGTACAATGGCTTAATTATGTTGCTTTGATTTTAGTGTATGTGTTGCCGAAGCGAGCACTATGTTGCTTTGATTTTAATATAACTATCTTGTTGTTAATATCTAATACTTGCAAGTCAAGTTCTTATATTCAGCAGTTATTAGTGAATTCAGCTTAAATTACTTTCTTTTTTTCATTGACTCTGTCAGATGACCTCTAAATATTCAGATGAGCATTGACTGAGAGTGTTTAGACTAAGGAGTTTTGCCCAAACAATACTTCGTTTGGTTTAGCAAACAGAATTACTTGTGATATAAGAAATGTTATAAATATTCATATTAAGCTATTGTGGTGAAAGAAAAATTTTCTATTATGTTAATTGTGGTATTTAATATATTTAAATTGCAGAATTTAAGAAATCCAGTAGGTGGCAATCTTATCACGAGAATTCTTAGTATCTCTTCATCGTTTTTTTTCTTCTCCTTGAGTTTATTGGTACATTTTAGGTATACAGTACAGTTGCACTCATCATTGGGATCTTGTACCTTTACATGACAGGTCTTGGTTCTCATTTTTTCCCCTTACCCCTGTCCTCCCTTCAAGTACTTTCATCTTAACACTATTGCCTACAGAGTTAGTTTGTAGTGTAAAGATGTTTAAAGAAAATTCTTCAAATCACATACTTAGGTCTGTATTCTGTAGGTGAAAATAAAACATTTAAAACAAAATTATCAACATACAAAAAAGCACAATAATACATTGAACCCCATGCACCCATTACCTATATGGAATGCTAATTATTAGTATTTTGTTTCTTCAAATTTTTTTTTTTTATTATGGAAGAAGCATGTCTGCGTGCATTCAGTTTCAGGTGTACCTCATATATTGATCCTTGACAAATTATACTGCAGTCTCAACTGCTTTATAGGAGATTACCGTGTCATTTACATCAGCATCTAGTACAGTGCTTGCAGTAAAGAGCTTGATAATTAATTACTTAATCCTTAGCATTTTCTCTGTGCTCAGTACTGTTCTACCCGTGAAATGTAGATATTGCTATCTTTGATGAAATGTTAACATTTCTTTTTATATTCCAGTTGAAAGAGAAAAATGAGAGTTACAGGCTGTTTCATATTTTGTGTTACAACTGATGTTTACTTGAGTTTAGGTTACAGAGGTGGTGTTAGCAGTGGGACTCTGAGGAGAGCAGGATGGATTCATTTCCCTTAGCTCCCTGTGTGCCTTTATCAAAGGGGGGCTTAGTGTTTGTTTTTTTAATTTATTTATTAATACGTTTCAGTACATAATGATTCCATTCCTTGTGTGGAGTTGGTAGATTTTTTAGCACATTTTAATTCTTTTTTCATTTCCTTTCCCTCAACCTCAACCCCCTGCCTCCATCTCTTGCTTATCTTCCCATTTAGGAAGGATCTATCTCTCTACTTTCCATTATATTTTAGTTTGCTCTTTATTTATATTTTGGCTTTCTCTAATAAGAGCAACTGTGTGATATTTAAGCTTGTGTGTTTGATTTATTTTACTCAACATTATGATCTCAGGGTCCATCCATTTTCCTCTAGATGGCTTAAGTTTATCTTTATGGCAGAGTAGTACTACATTGTGTGTAAACACCATATTTTCTTTATCCATTCATCTGTTACAAATTGTGCTGCTATTAAGTATTATTGTAATATGTCTTTAACGTTTTTTTTTTTCTTTAACATTTTTTGGAAGATACCTAGAAAGAGTATAGCTGAGTTGATTGGAATGCTATCTTTGTTTTACAGTTGATGAAACTGAAGCACAGCAGTTAAGTAACTTGCATGAGGTAATACAATTATGAATTGAGTCCATCTATTAGTAGAAAAGATGCTTGTACTTTCTTTTTGCCTCTGTTAAAAAAAAACTTGGATAGAGCCGGGGATTTAGCTCATTGATTTTGCTGCCTGCCTCGCAAGCACAAGGATAGAATGAATTATTTACCTAATAAAATACTCTGTTTTTAGAAGAGATAAAACATAACTTCCAATATTTTTCCTTTTCTCCTTTACTGTGTTTGTTGTCACATACAAAGCTTTAAGAACCGTACTTAAGACAGAGAACAGTAATAAAAATGGCCAACATTTATTGAGCACTTAGTAGTCAGTGGCCATTGGAAAATTTAATTGTCTTAACAACATGTGAAGTTGATACCATTTTTGTAGATGATGATACAGAAGCTTAATGAGATTAACTGATGGAGCAAGGATTCAACTAAGGTCATCTAATTCTTGAATGTGTACTCTTTTTTTTTTTTCACTGTTTTTGTTTTTGTGGAACCAGGGATTGAACTCGGGACCTTGTGCTTGCCAGGCATGTGCGACACCACTGAGCTACCTCCCTGGTCCATGAGTGTGTATTCTTAAAGATTGAACTCAGTTAAATCTGGTTTACACACTTAAGTTTATTTTGTTTATTTTTGTATCTTTATAACATTCATTGGGGCATTTTAGGTATACAGTACAGTTACATTCACCATTGGGATCTTGTACCTTTCCATGGCTTATCTTGGTTCTTATTTTTCCTCATTCTCCAGCCCTCTCTTCAGCCTCTCCACCCTTCCCTGTTTTCAAAGACATTGTTTCCATGTTTTTTTCTTGTCACATATTTTTTCTTTTCCCTTTTTCCCTTTCTCCACCCCTCTCACTTCCTCTACTCTTTAAAGACTTTTTTCCCTGTTACATAATATCAATTATACATTTTGATCCTTATTTACACTTTTTCACACCAGAGAAACTATTCGGTATTTGCACATGTGTGGTTTACTAATTTCACTTAAAAATATGGCCTCAATGTGCATCCATTTAGCTATAAATATCTCTAGTTTCTCATTCTTTGTGGCTGAGTAGTACTCCATTTTATTAAAAAAGAACACATTTCTTTCCAGTCTCCAGTTGATGAGCAGTTGGGTTGTTCCCAAATTTTAGCTGTTATGAACTGTGCTGCTCTAAACATGGGTGCACATATATATCACTGTGGTATGATTTTTTAAATTCTTTTGGGAAGATACCCAGCAGAGGAATGACTGGGTCAAATGGGACTTCTAATCCTAGGTGTTTGAGGTGTGGAGATACTTACACAGTACTTGGCACTAGTCTGCACTCCCACCATCAATGAAGAATGGTTCCTCTCTCCCCTCAACTCGCCAGCATTTGTTATTGGTTGATTTCTTGATAGCAGCCATTCTTTGTGGGGTGAGATGGAATCTCAATGTTGTTTTCATCTAAATCTCTCAAATGACCAGTGATATTGAACATTTTTTTCATATGATTATTTGCTCGTTTTACTTCTTTGTCTGAGAAATGTCTTCATTTCACATGCCCATTTTTGAATTAGGTTCTTTATATTTGGGGGGGTCTGATTTTTTTGAGTTCTTTATATATTCTAGATAGTAGACCTTTGTCTGAGGAACAGCTGATAAAATTTTTTTCCCATGTTGTGGGTTGTCTCTTAGCTCTGCTTGTGATTTCTCTAGCAGTGCAGAAGCTTTTTAAAAAGATGAGATCCCAATTGTTGATTGTTTGTACTAGTTCCTGTGTTACCGAGGATTTGTTCATAAAGTCTTTACCTATGCCGATATCTTCAAGAATTCTACCTAATTTATCTTCCAGCAAGTTTAGGGTTTTTAATATTTATATTTTAATCCACTTGGATTTTAGTTTAGTGTGTGGTGAAACATACAGGTGTAGTTTTAACCTTTGACAAGTTGAAATCCAGTCTTTCCAATGCCTTTTTTTCTTTGGTACTGGGGATCAAACTCAGGTCCTTGCATTTGCGAGGCAGGCGGTGGCACCACTGAACTAAACCCCTGGCCCTCCAACACCATTTATTAAAGAGGCTGCCTTTCCTCCAGTGAGGTTGTTTGGCTCCTTTGTCAGAGATGAGGTAGCCGAGTATGTCAGGAGTTGTTTCTGCATTTTCTAATCTGTTCCATTGATCCTCAGGTCTGTTTCTTTGACAATACCATGCTGTTTTTATCACAGTGGCCTTGTAGTACAGTTTCAACTTGGGGATTGTGATACCCCCTGCCATGTCTCTGTTGCCTAGAATTGCTTTTGCTTTTCTAGGTATCTTCTAATTCCAAATGAATTTTTGGATTATTTTCTCTAGTTCTGTGAAATATACTGTTGGAATTTCAATAGGGACTGCATTGAATCTGTATAGCATGCTGTTGCTCTCCAAAGCCAGCGCCGCCTCTAGCTTGCTGAGCTCCAGCCGAAGGAGAAGTGGGGTATGTCAGTAAGGATGTCCCTGTATCATGCCTCATTCAAAGCAGACTGCCGGCAAATCCACTGGTGGTAAAGCACCCAGCAAACAACTGGCTACAAAAGCCGCTCATAAGAGTGCGCCCTCTACTGGAGATGTGAAGAAACCTCATCGTTACAGACCTGGGACTGTAGCACTCTGTGAAATTAGATGTTGTCAGAAGTCCACTGAACTTCTGATTCGCAAACTCCTTTCCAGCGTCTGGTGCGAGAAATTGCTCAGGACTTCAAAACAAATCAGTGAGCGCTTCCAGAGTGCAGCTATTGGTGCTTTGCAGGAGGCAAGTGAGGCCTATCTGGTTGGCCTGTTTTAAGATACCAACCTTTGTGCCTTCCATGCCAGACGTGTAGCAATTATGCCAAAAGATATCCAACTAGCACGCCGCATACGTGGAGAGCGTGCTTAAGAGTCCACTATGGTGGGAAACACCGCATTCTCAGAAAAATTTTTTTTCTCTTCTGTTATTGGTAGTTCTAAATGTTAGATTTTTTTTTTTTTTTTTTTTTTTTTTTTTGCATGGGGTCAAAAGGTACCTAAGTATATACTTGCAAGTGGAAAATAGGGGACAGAAATCAGGTATTGGCAGTTTTTTCGTATTCATTTGTGTGTGAATTTTTAATATCAGTTCAGGGATGTAAAGCATTAATGCAAGTCAAAATGTTCCAGTGAACAAGTTTCAGCAGTTCAACTTTATAACAATTATAAATAAACTTGTTAAATTTTTCTGGACAATGCCAGCATTTGGATTTTTTAAAAAACAAGTAAATTTCTTACTGATGGCAACTAAGGGTGTTTGTAGCATTTTTGTCATGCAGTAGATTCCATCCAGTCACTATACTTTTCTGAGTTCTGTCTTACATACTGTTACATGTTTTTAATGTTGTCTGTCTTTCTGTGCTGTTCTTGTAAGTTTGCTATTAAAATACATTAAATTAAAAAAAAAAAAGAATCTGTATAGCAGTTTTGGAAGTATGGCCATTTTCACTATATTGATTCTTCCTACCCAGGAAAAGGGATATCTTTCCATTTTCTTATATCTTTAGTCTATTTTTTAGAGTGTTGTAGTTCTCAATGTAGAGGTCTTTTGTTTCCTTTGTTAGATTGATCCCTAGATGTTTCATTTTTTTGGGGTGCTATCGTGAAAGGAATTGTTTCCCTAATTTCACTCTCAGTGAGTCTGTTATTTGTGTACAGGAAAGCTTTGATTTTTGAGTAATTTTTCCTTGTGTCCAGCTACTCTACTGAATCTTTCAACCAAGTCTAGAAGTCTTTTGGTAGAGTTCTTTGGATCTTCTATGTAGAGTATCATATATCATCAGCAAATAATGACAGTTTTACTTCTTCCTTTCATATCTTTATTGCTTATATTTCTTTCTCTTGTCTAATTGCTGTGGCCAATGGAAGATAAATGACTTGGTGTCTTTTCAGCACAATTCAAAACTAAAAATAGATATTGATGCATCCAAGTGATTGTTGAAGGATTTTAAATCTGAGCTGTGGGAAAAAAGTGAACTGATTTGTGGAAGAGAAAAGTAACATTATATCAAGATGAAAAAGCAGGATGACTATAGTCTGAAATACATGAAGAGAGGAAGGTCTAATCCTAATTATTGGGGGAACTCCAGCAGAAATGTTAAACCAAATGTGGAGCTCATCAGGTTAAACACTTCTGGTGTTCCCAAAGCAAAAGTAGTCATCGTGTCTTTCCTGACCTTTCCCTAGGTTTCAGTACTGCCACATGTAGAACTATATAGTGAAACGTTTTCTGGATTTCTGTGTACATTGCTATGGATTTTTAAAGCCATATTAAGTGTTTACTAGTGTATTTTACTAGCACTGTTATCAAGCACCTACTTGGATGCCTTGAGTAGATTGTTAACTATGCTTGATATTCAACAACTGAGAAAAAGGAAGGTGACTTTTTTCAGTATTTGCTATATTAGTATTCCTGACTGGTTGATTTTTGCTGAGCATCACTGTTTATTTTGTAGTGAAATGACTTAGGACAAATACCATATACTTGTAACATATTCCCTCCCTGGGGCCCCTTCCATGACAAACTAGGGAGCAACCCAGGGGATCTCACCATTCAGACAGACAATTTCACTCACTCGCCTTCTTTTTGTTCCTCTACCTGTGAGCTGGCCTCCGAGTCCTAGAAAGGGAACGCAGGAAATCCCGGGGGCGTCCCTCTTCTCTTCTGAGGAGGTGGACAGTCGCTACCTCTGGTGGGACTCCGGTCTAGGTCAGTTAACCTCTTCCTTCCCGGCCAATGCAGCTGGATGCTCTTCATAAACCTCCGGTGGTAAGGCTGTGCAGAAAATAATTGACATAGCAGGCCTGAAAATGCTACTCCTAAAGGCCTGCTTGTAAATTTGCCCCTTGACTTGCATCAGGAAACTTTCATTTTGAGAGGCTGTCTGTCACTCCCACTACTGACAGAAGTGATTCATTGTGCCTAAAGTGTATACATGTTTAGTAGTTTTAATTTTACAGACCTTTCACTACCTTGGTTAAATTTATCTATTTTTTTTTGTTAACTATTCTAAATGGAATTATTTTCTTGACTTCTTTTACGGATAGTTTGTTGGAAAACTTATTTTTGTATGTTGATTTTCATATTGCAACTTTACTCTTTGTTTGTTGTAGTATTTGTTGGTGGAGTCTTTAGGGTTTTCTCTATATATGATCATATTCTCTGCAAATACAGACAGTTTGACTTTCTTATTCCTGATTTGGAGGTATTTGGTTTCTTTTTTTTTTTTTTTACCTAAGTACACTAGTTAGGACTTTTAGTACTATGTTGAATAAAAGTCGTGCAAACAGGCACCTTTTTTGTTTCAGCTCTTAGAGGGAAAGCTTTCACTTTTTTTCTATTCATTATGTTAGCTGTGGGTTTTTCCATATATGATCTTTCTTGTGTTGAGACATGTTAATTTTTTGAGAATTCTTTTGATCTTTTTTGTTTGTTTGTTTGTTTGAGACAGGGCCTTGCTACATATTCAGGCTGGCCTTGAACTCACTGTGTAGCACTGAACAGCCTTGAACTTGAGGTAGTCCTGCCTCAGCCTCCCAAGTGGTGGGATTACAGACATGTGCCACTATGTCCAGCTCTTGCTGAGCTTTTTATCAAATGCTATATCTACTGACATGAATATATAGTTTATGTCTTTGTTTCTGTTAAGGTGATTGCCACATTTATTGATATGTGTATGTTGAACCATTCATGTAACCCTGGGATGAATCCCCTTTGAAAATGATAGATGGTCTTTCCAATGTGCTCTTGAATTTGTCTACTGGTACTTTGTTGGGGATATTTGTAGCTACATTCATCAAGGATATTGATGTGCAGTGTTCCTTTTTGTTGTGTCCTTGTTTAGTTTTGTAATCAGAGTAGTGCTTGGCTCAAAGAAAATCCTGGAGTTTTTCTTGATGAGGTAGACCTTCCATTAGTGATTCATTCTTATTACTCATTGTGAGTCTGTTCAGGTTTCCTATTTTTTCATGATTAAATTTGTTAGATTGTGTGTGTCCAGGAATTTGTCTGTTTTTTATTTTTTTAAGGTTCTTCTGTATATTGATGTATTGATATATTGATTCTTTTAAATAATAGTATCTTGCAATTCTTTTTATTTCTGAAGTGTCAGTGGTAATTTCTCCTTTTTCATCTTTGATTTTGAGTTTTATTTCTTTACCTCTTAGTCTACTAAGGACTTGCTTTTGTCTTTAAAAAAAAAACAAGTCTTCATTTTGTCAACCTGTTATTTTTTTCTAGTCACTGTTTTGCTTGTCTTTTCCTCATCCCTGTTGTTTTTTTTTTCTTCTACTACTTTGGGGCTTACCTTGTATTTGTTTTTCTACTTCCTTGAGGTGTAACATTGGTTTGTTCATTTGAGATCTTTCTTCGTTTTGATGTAGGCATTTATTACTATTGCTATCAACCACCTTCTTAAGACTTCTTTTGCTCAGGCTGTCCCTGGAAGGAGATGAGTTATAGACTGATATTCATGAGGACTCCAAGAGATCTGATAGTTGTAGACAATTTTTGTTAGTACCAGGAATTTCATTTTTTAGCATCTAAGTGTCCTGCTGACCTTCCTACTGATTTCCCAGCACCTGCAATTCATAAGATGACAGGGTTTTAAGTTCTGGTAGTTTCAATGTTCATGTAGATGATTTTGCTTCCTACCTCAGCTACTTTCATGGTTGTATCCTAGGAGTTGTTATTACCAGTAACTGTATTCCCTTCATAATCTCAATTTCAAGTATCCTATTCTGTGATCAAAATCTTTTCTCTCTCTAATTCTTTGTTTTGTTTTTTTTTTGGTACTGGGGATAGAACTTGGGACCCTGTGCTTGCAAGGTAAGTGGCGGAACCACTGAGCTAAATCCCCAGCCTTCTCTAATTCATTTCTTGTTTTTGGTTTTTTGGTACTGGGGATCGAACTTGGGCCCTTGCATTTGTGAGGCAGACTGTGGAACCACCGAGCTAAATCCCTTATCCTCTAATTCATTTCTTATTTTCTCAGTTCCATTAATTTTTTGGTCCTACTGAGACTAATATTCTAAGGTTCTACCAGGTTTTTACTATCTTTTACACAGGGATTTCACCTAGGTTTTTCTTGTTTCTTTCCCAGCTTCAATTCCGTTATGTTTATAAATTATTTTGTTAAATATACTACCAAAATTCTCTCCCACCTTATTCTGATGTATTCTTAACTCTGATCACATCCAACTTTCTGTCCCTGCCCCCCTAACACTTGTAGCTGAATGCAACTGGGGAGACAAACAACAACAAAATAGACAAAAAATATGTAACCATGTTGATTGGCTTCATTTTAGGTTCATGACCATAAACTCAGGTGGAACTTATGTGTTGTAAGAAATCCTCTTTAGCATTTTTCTGGATAGGCTGGACTATTGCACACTTTCTTTTCAAACCTCTTAGTCTATTTCACACCTGCTCTTTAAACTTCATGTCTGTGGTTACCCAACAATCTCTTCTGAAGACAGTAGAAGCAACAGAAATAGAACTTTAGATATTCCATCACCTTTTCTGCCAGTCTTTCTCATCTATACCCATATCTTCTGCATTCCCTCTTGTTAATCTCGATCTCTATTTTAGGTCAATTATTTACTTGTGTGATAGATTTTATTCCATTTTAACTTCTCAAAAACATTATTTTGAATAGTTTTTCCACTAGCACAATTATTCCTCAGATTAGCTCATCTGGTTTCATGATTTAAATATATCTATAAGTGAATGTCTTCCTAATTTGGATCTTTGATCTGGGATCTCCAAACTCACACACACACACACACATACACACACACACGAATTTCATATCATTTGGGATCTCAAAGTTATCCTGTTCAAACTCTTAATTTCCAAACCTGATCCAAGCTTGTTCCTCTTATAACTTAATCTTTCCAGTTACTCAGTCTGAAAAAGTAGAAGTCATTTTTGACTTTCTCTCACTGAACATCAAATTCTTCATTAAGTGATACCATTTCTGCTTTCCACTACATAAAGGAAATTAAAACTTTAGAGGAAGAGGATGAATGAAAAACATATATGAGTAATCATAGGAGAAAATGTAGACTGCAAATAAAAGACAAAATAAGTGAAATGAAAATTGAAAGAAACAAAAGCAGGAATTCCAAGTGGGGTTCACTAGTATTATTTTATGAGAAAGTTAATTAAGTTGCTTATCCCGTAAATTTTCTTATAAAATTGAATCTTTCATTTTTGGCTGATGTTTGGTTCAGCTTGACCACATTTGAATTACCTTATGAAGGAGAAAATGGACTTTTACCATCTGACATTATAGAGGGAAAAATACTACTTTTATTTATGTTTTTTATGTTTTTAAGTTGTGTTTACAAATATATTCATTTGTTAAAATATTCATAGTTTGGCCTTTATTAATTTTGATGCATGTGCCTGGTACATGCAAAAGCCCAGAAAATGTATCACTAACCAGATTTCATGTACTATTACTTATTGAATGGAAAAGCACAGCAATTGATTTGCTAAATGATTTCAGCAGTCACCATGTTGGATTTGAAGTTTACTAGTTTGATTATTATAATTATTTTATATTTAATTTGACTACAGTTAAGTTCTCATTTGCTTTTTGAAGAGAATTAGTAAAAGTAATCATATGTGATGGATGGTTACATACTTCTAATTTTGACCCAGAGTAATCAGGGAATTAATGGGAACATTGTTGGCAAGTATGGTATGGAGGTAGTTGTATGCTTTAGAAGTTATTGGTTTGAATTAAAAAAAATTGACCTAAAACTATTATCTTTTATGACCTTTTGTAGAATAATTTTTGTGCATGGGTAGTAGATTTAAGGTTATCCTAGGCATCTATTTTTTTTAATTGAGTTTATTGGTACAATCTAGGTATACAATACAATTACATTCATCATTGGGATTCTGTACCTTTACATAATAGGTCTTGATTCTCATTTTTTCCCTTGTCCCTGCCCTCCCTTCACCCCCTCCTCCCCTCCCCATTTACAAACACTTTATTTCCATTTTTTCAGTTTCTCATATTTTTTTCCTCTCCCTTATTACCTTTCCCCCACCCTTCCCACTTTCCCTACACCTTTAGACCTTTACTTCCTATTTCACATTATTAATTATCTCATTAGGATCCTGTGTACTATCCTAGGCATCTATTTTAAATTGTTTCTTTTCTTAGTAATTAGTCCTATTGTTCTAGGATATCTTTGGGAAATGCTGTAGTCTCCTAAGGCCTATGTATGTAAAGCTTGGTCACCAGCCTGTGGTGCTCTTGAGAGGTGGTGGAACCTTTAAGAGGTGGGGCCTAGAGGGAGGAACTGAAAAGTCAGTGGGGTACGCCCTTGAACTGTATATAGGGACCTATCCCCTTTCTGTCTCTCTCTCTGCTTTCTGGTTAGCATAATGTGAGTAGGCTTCTTCTGGATGCTTTTTGTCATGATGTATTTTGCCATAGGCGTAAAGCCATAGGATCCAAGGACCATGGACTGAAACCTCTGAAACTGTGAGCCCAAATAATGCTTTCTCTTATTAGATTGATTATCTCAGACAATCTGTTTTAGTAGTACAAAGCTGACTAGCACAGGAAACAAATAAAATTTCTTGCCTGCTGAATGAAGAAAGGGATAACCAGTTTTTAGATGTCACTAGCTGATAAGTATAGATCCTATCACAGAGACTGCTTTCTATTAACTGCATTTCCATTAACAGTTCACCCTGAGTGTCACTTGGACAGTGCATGTGTTTATGTGTTGATTATCTCTAGTGTCATTAAGTCAGGTTTCATTCACCCAGTCGATTCTTGTATTGAATAAATTTGATAAAATTGTCATTTTTTTGTATTTGCTGTTATATTATCATATGACAAATTAATGAAAAAATATGCAAGTTTTGGTTATCCTGTAATTAAATAACTGGACTGGTAAGAGGTTTAATGATAGGCCAGGGATTTAGCTCAGTGGCACTGCACCTGCCTAGCAAGCTCAATGTCCTGAGTTCCATCCCTGGTATCAAAACAAACAAACAAACAAACAAACAAACAAACAGAGGTTTAATGATAGCACTAAAGGACTGTAGAGTGAAAATTTGAAGATCAAAAGTATTGAGTGTCCTCATCTGGGTTTGCATTCTGTCTCTGTAGTGACCCTTGGGCAAATTATTCAATTCTATGTGCTTCAGTTTTTGATCTCTAAATTGTGAATTTGAAGTAATGTGATATAAAGTATGCAGTTGGAAATATTCAACCATCATGGCAGGAGGCATCAATGAATAGTATGTATGGAGTATAGCAAAATTCTGTTTCACTGTAGAAATAACTTTTCAAGATATGAGTAAGACATATATGGAGTTACAGAACAAATAGGTAACTGAGAGTATTCACGCTGCTGCTACTCAGTTGACTGTATATATGAGGATGAGGAGCTTAGGCAAGTCAGGAGTTTAGGGAAGAATTTTCCACATAAATAAGATAAATGGTTCTAGTTAAAAAGATCAGTGTCTCAGAAGAAATGACTCTGGCAAAAACTTTACATTGTAAAGGAACTTTTGGACCTATTTCACAACATGGAAAATGCAAAGGAAGAAATTTTCGAAGCTGCTATATATGAATTTGTTAAGGCATGGAAAAGATATCCCATATTGGTAATTTTATGAGAAAACAGCAAACACTATTCAAACTATTCTTGATAATTTACAAATAAATAAAATAATTTTTAATTCTGGTAAGTGCTTTCAGTGACAAAGTACTGTGCTAAATAAATAATGGTTTTACTTGCTTTTTCTCATTTCTCTATCATTCATAAATGATAATAAGAGTTTTGTTAAAAAGCCTTTAAAGGTCACGGAACGATTATAATTTTTCCATTGACACAGCTACCTTGCACAGCTTCAGATTTTGTATAGATTTTATGATTTCACAGTACTGTGCATGGTGAAGAATGTCTGTGTATCTTTCCCTGCTTGATCTCTTCAGTAAGAAGAGGAAAAGCTCATTGACTTAAAATAGGAGACTTTCCAAACTATGTGTTTGTTTTAGTCTTTTAAGGATGAGACTGACTGGGATTATAATTTTTACAAAATAATTTAGTTTTAGTGTTTTAAATACTGTCATGAAAAACGTGATTGAAGTACAGATTTTTTTCTTTGTGATTCTGTTTATCCCCTTGTGTCATTTATCATTTTAAAAACAAAATTTAGTCTAATAGGAGACAGTGTTTTTTAATTGACTGTGGGTCAGATGCCCCCTTTCTTGCCAAGGTTAATCTGTAGTCTTCTTAGAAATATCAGAACTCTTGTTGCTTTGTTGGGCTAAAGATAAATGTGTTTTATAAGTTCCTATTGTAGGACAGTAATAAAACATTTCATTTTCTCACTTTTTTCTACAATGGTAAAACAATATGAGAGATGCTGTATTTGTGAAATTTGTTAGGGGTAATACTGGGGGTTAAAGTTAGTAAAGCTGTATTTTGAGTTAAGAAGTTCTTATGGAAGGCAAAATTTTCATAATGATAGTAGTAATTACAATAATTCATAGTTGGCAACTGCTTTAGAGCTTACAATACACTTTCAATGAGTTTTTTATTTCAACTTTCCATTAACATAATGAACATGTAAGCAGGTGGTATTTGTATTTCAGATAGTTTTTGTACTGATAGCCTACAGAGGTGGCAAATGATAATGTGAAAGACCGTATAGTTAAAAGAATTTTTTATTAGTACATTTGTAGTACGTAATGATTGTATTCATTGTGGGATCTTGGTACATCTATATAACACATATTAATTCCTTTTGTTTCCCAGTCCCACAACCTCCTTTGTATTTGCCAACATCAGTTTATTTGTATGTCTTACAAATCCTTATTAAGTTAATTATACATGCAGATTAACAGCCAGACTAACAGGCTAAAAAAACACAAAAGACAGTTATACTAAATGAAGGCATACTTTTTTAGATACATTGTTCATGCTGGGTTACAATAACTTTTTTTTTCTGTCTTTTCCCCTGTTGTCCGTCTTATTATTATTATTTTTTTTTCAGTACTGGGGATCAAACTCAGGGCCTTCCATTTTCCAGGCAGGTGTGGCACTGCTGAGCTACATCCCTGGCCCTGTCTTTTATTTATTTATTTATTTTTCTTTTTATTGAGTTTATTGGTACAATCCAGGTATACAATACAGTTACATTCATTATTGGGATCCTGTACCTTTACATAATAAGTCTTTATTCTCATTTTTTCCCCTTGTCCCTGCCCTCCCTTCACCCTCTCATCCCCCCCCATTTACAAACACTTTATTTCCATTTTTTCAATTTCTCATATTTTTTCCTCTCCCTTATTACCTTTCCCCCACCCTTCCCACTTTCCCTACACCTTTAGCCCTTTACTTCCTATTTCACATTATTAACTATCTCATTAGGATCCTGTGTACTGTTACAGTTTTTCACACCAGAAAAACTATTCAGTATTTCAGTTAAAGAAATCTCTGTATGAACATTAAAAATAGGGAATCCTAAAATAAAACTAAAAAGGAAAGTAAAAGAGAAAAGGCAGTGATGTAAGATTAAAATAATTCTTAATTCTGAAGATGAAAATGGTCCCTTAACATATTTAAATTGCTCCTTGCTCTTGAAGTCTTATCTTATTCTTTTTTTTCATTATTTAGAATATACTTTATAAGTTTCTGTAATCAAACCCCTGTAGATATGACCTTACATATTTAATACAGTGCATTACCCCTGTACAAATGGAAAAGAAATAAAAAAATTAACATTTCTAGACCTGTATAGCTGTCCATTTCTGTACAATGCCAACTCAACACAGTAAATTGGGATAACTTTTTCCAAAGTTGACAACACAGTTAAAATTTACAAAAATTCAAATTATATATATATATATGTATATATATATCTATATCTATATCTATATCTATATTTATATTTATATTTATATTAAAAGACCAATAGTAGCAGTAGGTTATGCATCAATAGCAGCAACAGCTTTTCCAGGTTCTCCAGTCATCTGAACAAAATTGTAGACATTCAGCACACTCCATTAAAAAAACAAAAACAAAAAAACAAAGAGAAGAATAATACCCAGAAAACAGCAAAGTTCTGTTGCTGTTGTGGTACCTGGCACCATTTTTTTTTATTATCATCTTAATCATCATCTGAAGAGAGAGCATTCTAGAGTAACATCATTAAAAAATAGCTCTGATAAAGCATGGTCACTACTATGTATCATAAAGCAGGTACAAGATATTTTACATTCACAGAGATATGATACAGTACTGTCCTACATCTATAATACTAGAATCAGTTTTGATTTGAAATTTTCTTTGTCTGCAAATAAGATTGCTACCCCTGCCTTTTTTCTGGGCTCCTGTCACATGGAGAATTGTTTTCCATCATTTTACTTTCAGTCTATGGGCTTCTTTTTTTTTTTTTTTCTTTATTGAGTTTATTGGTACAACCTAGGTATACAATACAATTACATTCATCATTGGGATTCTGTACCTTTACATAATAGGTCTTGATTCTCATTTTTTCACCTTGTCCCCGCCTTCCCTTCACCCCCTCCGCCCCTCTCCATTTACAAACACTTTATTTCCATTTTTTCAGTTTCTCATATTTTTTTCTTCTCCCTTATTACCTTTCCCCCACCCTTCCCACTTTCCCTACACCTTTAGCCCTTCATTTCCTATTTCACATTATTAATTATCTCATTAGAATCCTGTGTACTATTATAGTTTTTCGCACCAAAGAAACTATTCGGTAATTCAGTTAAAGAAATCTCTGTATGAACATTAAAAATAGGGAATCCTAAAATAAAACTAAAAAGGAAAGTAAAAGAGAAAAGGCAATGATGTAACAATAAAATAATCCTTAATTCTGGAGATGAAAATGGTCCCTGAACGAATTTAAATTGCTTCTTGTTCTTATAGTCTTATCTTATTATTTTTTTCATTATTTAGAGAATACTTTATTAGTTTCTGTAATCAAACCCCTGTAGATATGACCTTACATATTTAGTACGATGTGTTACCCCTGTACACATGGAAAAAATAAATAAATTAACATTTCTAGACCAATATGGCTGTCTATTTCTGTACAGTGCCAACTCAACACAGTAAATTGGGATGACTTTTTCCAAAGTTGGCAGCACCGTTAAAGTTTCCCAAAATCCAATTTATATATATATGTATATATATATATTTATATTTATATAAAAAGACTAATAATAGTATGTTATACATCGATAGCAGCAACAGCTTTTCCAGGTTCTGCAGTCATCTGAACAAAATTATAGATATTCAGCACATTCCA
>NW_022900923.1:17532293-17553301 GCF_012274545.1 Fukomys damarensis
TTTTTCTCCTGCTACTTCATGTATTCCTATCAGTCTTATGTTATTCTTCTTTGCATCATCTAGGAGTTGCTGGATCGATTTCTCATGATCTCTTACTGTTTTTAAGAGACCTCTCTTTTCATGGTCACTGACTGCAATCTTATCTTCTATATCTGAGAGTCTATCTTCGCATTCTTTTATTCTGTTGTGTACACTTTCTGTGGAGTGTTTAATCTGGATATCTGTTTGAATCAGTTTTATGGATTCCATTTCTTTCCTATGTTGGGCGTTTATTTTTTCCATTTCTTTCTTATGCTGGGCCTTCATGGCTTCTATCGTGGTCCTGAGCTCATCTATTTTTTTGTCAGTTTCTGCTCTAGAGTCTCGAATCACGACTTTCATTTTGCTCACCATCTGTATGGTTATCTGGGGAATTATTTCTGTTGTGAATTTTTTTAGAGCCTGATTGATCTGTTTTGTTACTTCCTGTTCTTTGAGTTCAGGGTGTCCTGGTGGTTCACTGTCGGCCTTTTCATCCTCATTTGCCCTACTGTTTGCCATTGGTGAACTGGAAGTCTGTCTTTGTGTCTTGCTTAAGTGTTTTCTCATTTTTATTTTTATTTTTATTGTCGGGCTATCCTTAGTTTAATCTCTGGGTTATCACCCAAATCTTCCTGATATAGCTGTGCCCTAGCTTCTGGGTCTCTTAACAACCCACAGACATTCTCATCTTCGTAACATCAGAGAAAACAGCTCATCAAATCAACCACAATCCTTTATCCCAACTGATACAATCAGCAACACATTATGATCAAGCACAACTTGGAAACTGAACACCTGTGGTAGTCACTAGTCTATCACCCTTAAACCATTTGAATTAAATTGAAATCAAGAAGCAGTCCTGAACATGTCTGCAGTGAACAAAATTTTAATATAGTGTATTTACCATTTAATGGCTCAGACAGAGCGAGGATACAAGACCCCTGATCTCAGTTAGCTGATGGCTGAACCCCATGACACTGACTGACCTCGGGCTGCAAGTCCCAGAATGAGTTCCCCAACCTTCTGAATGGTTGAACTCCACAACGTTCTATTACAGGTTTCCCATGCCCTTTCTTTAAAGATGTTCAAAGTTGGGAACTCCGAAAATTACCCTTGATGACCACCTCTGCCTCTGCAGAGTGGGTCCAAAGACTGGCACAGTCAGGAGGTCTGAGAGTGTGGGGGGTGCTTATGGGGGTTCAGGGGCCGCCATGCGGCCACCTTCCCGGCACTGGAGCGATGGCGGCTGGGTTGGGAGCAGGCGTGGCTCTCCTTCCCAAGGTGGATTGGGGCCCAGGCTGCCTTCCTGGCACTTGAGTGATGGCAGCTGGGTTGGGCGCAGGCCTATGGGCTTATTTTTGCACTAGGTGTGTTTCTTGTATGCATATATTGTTGGGTTTTGCTTCTTATTCCATTTTGCCAGTCCGTTTCTCTTGCTCTTGATTGGTGAGTTGAGGCCATTGACATTGATGATTATGACTGATATGTACTGACTTATTATTGTCCTGTTATGGCCTTTTGTTGAGTCTTTTTACTTTTTCACCTTCTCCTTTTAGTTTCTTGCCTTGCCTATTTGATTTCCTCTGTTGGACCTCGTGGTATTATTGCCTTCGTTGTCTTTTTCTAGGATCTTGTTTAGAATTGCTTGTAGTGCTGGTTTGGTATTCATGTAGTTTCTCAGGTGTTCTTTGTTGTGGAAGTATCTTATTTCCCCATCCATTTTGAAAGAGAGTTTTGCAGGATACATCAGTCTAGGTTGGAGGTTGTTCTCTTTTAGTACTTGAAATATCTCATTCCAGGCTCTCCTTGCCCCAAGGGTTTGTGTTGAAAAGTCTGCTGTGATTCTGATGGGCTTTCCTTTGTATGTGGTTTGTTTCTTTTCTCTTACTCCTTGTAGTATTTTGAACTTCTTTTGGGTTTCTGGTATCTTGATTATTATATGTCTAGGTGTAGATTTTTTTTAATTGTAGCTAGTTGGGATCCTATATGCCTCATTTTTCTGAATGTCAAATTCTTCCTCTCTGTTTGGGAAGTTCTCTGTCATTAATTCTGCAAACAGCTTTTTAAAGTCATTTGCTTTTTCTCCTGCTACTTCATGTATTCCTATCAGTCTTATGTTATTCTTCTTTGCATCATCTAGGAGTTGCTGGATCGATTTCTCATGATCTCTTACTGTTTTTAAGAGACCTCTCTTTTCATGGTCACTGACTGCAATCTTATCTTCTATATCTGAGAGTCTATCTTCGCATTCTTTTATTCTGTTGTGTACACTTTCTGTGGAGTGTTTAATCTGGATATCTGTTTGAATCAGTTTTATGGATTCCATTTCTTTCCTATGTTGGGCGTTTATTTTTTCCATTTCTTTCTTATGCTGGGCCTTCATGGCTTCTATCGTGGTCCTGAGCTCATCTATTTTTTTGTCAGTTTCTGCTCTAGAGTCTCGAATCACGACTTTCATTTTGCTCACCATCTGTATGGTTATCTGGGGAATTATTTCTGTTGTGAATTTTTTTAGAGCCTGATTGATCTGTTTTGTTACTTCCTGTTCTTTGAGTTCAGGGTGTCCTGGTGGTTCACTGTCGGCCTTTTCATCCTCATTTGCCCTACTGTTTGCCATTGGTGAACTGGAAGTCTGTCTTTGTGTCTTGCTTAAGTGTTTTCTCATTTTTATTTTTATTTTTACTGTCGGGCTGTCCTTGGTTTAATCTCTGGGTTATCACCCAAATCTTCCTGATATAGTTGTACCCTAGCTTCTAAGTCTCTAATGACTGACAGACATTCTCATCTCCATAACATCAGAGAAAACAGCTTATCGAATCAACCGCAATCCTTTTCCCAACCAGCAACACAATATGATCAAGCACAGCTTGGAAAATGACCACCTGTGGTAGTCACTAGTCTATCACCCTCAAACCATTTGAATTAAATTGAAATCCCGAAGCAGTCCAAAACATGTCTGCAGTGAAGAAACTTTTCAATATAGTATATTTATCATTTAGGATGGGGACTCAGATAGAGCTAGCACTCATGACCCCTGATCTCCGTTAGCTGATGGCTGAACTGCATGATGCAGACTCACCTCGGGCTGCAAGGCCAAAGTTGAGTTCCCCAACCTGCTGAACAGTTGAACTCCACACCGTTCTATTACATGTTTCTCATGTCCTTTCTTTAAAGATATTCAACGTTGGGAACTCAGAAAAATACCCTCTGTGACCACCACCTCCTCTGTAGAGTGGGTCCAAAGACTGGCTCAATCAGGAGGTCTGAGAGTGCGTGTGAGGTAGGGTGGTGTAGAGTTGTGGGGGTTCACGGGTGCCCACGCGGATACCTTCCTGGTGCTGGAGTGATGGCAGCTCCTGGTAGGGGAAGGCGTGGCTCGCCTTCCGGCAGTTAATCAGGGCCCAGGCAGCCCTCCTGGTGCTGTAGCGATGGCGGCTCCCAGTGGGGGAAACCTGTCTTTTATTTTTGACCTTATTTATGTATTGAATTTCTCCTGTAAGAGATATTTAAGCTTGTCTCTCTGATTTACCTCACTTAACATTATGGTTTCAATATGTATCCATTTTCTTACAAATAACTCACATTTATAGTTCTTTTTGGCAGAATAGTAGTACTCCATTGTGTATAAATACCACATTTTATTTATACATTCATTTGTTGATATATAGTCTCCTTCTAAGATTTAGTTATCATGAGTTGTGCTGGTATATACATGTTTATGCATACCCTGCACCCCTGGAATGAAGATTACTTGGTCTTGGTATATGATCTTTTGTGTAATTTGCTCCATTCTATTTGCCCAAATCTTATTGAGGATTTTGAAATATAGCTATGCTTACCACTATACCATTGGATTTTTGAGGATTTTTGTATCTGTATTCATTTAAGACATTGGCCTGTAGTTCTCTTTTTCAGTTGGGTCCTTTTAGGGTAGTGCTTGTTTCTGGGAAATACTTTGGGAATACTGCTCCCCGTTCAGTTTCATTAAAGTATTTGAAGAATATTGGTGTTACATTTTCTCTAAAGTTCTTGTAGAAATTGGCAGTGAATCTGTCATGACCTTGGCTTTTCTTAGTTTGTAGGGTTTTTTTAATTCTTCCATTTCAATGATTAATATTGGATTATTCAGGATTTTTATGTCTTCTTGGTTATTGTTTGGTAGTTCATACATATCTAGAAATTTCTTTGTTTCTTCTGAATTTTCCATTTCATTACAATATAGGTTCTCCAAGTAGTTACCGATGATCTGGATTTTGGCAGAATGCTTTGACCTCACTTTTTTCATTTGTAATTTTATGGAACTGAGTCTTTCCTTACCTTTGTAATATTGTCTGTTTTTTTTAATGTTTCAAAGAACCAGCTCTTTGATTCATTGTATGGTCTTTTTAGTCTCAATTTTATTAGTTTGTGCTCTTATTTTCATAATTTCTTTCCTCATACTAGCTTTGGATATGGATTATTCTTGTTTTTCTGGGACCTTGAGGTGCATCAGTAGGTTATTTATTTGAGCTTTCTGTTTTTCTGATGTGGGAATTCATTGCTATAAAAACTTCCCTTTCAGGACTATTTTCATTGTATTACATAGGTTCCCATATGTCATGCTTGCATTTTTGTTTGATTGTTGGAATTGTTTGATTTCTTCTTTCATTTCACCTGTGACCCAGGGATTATTCAAGAGGACATTACTTGATTTTCACTGTTTTTGTGGTGTCTTTTGCCATTGCTTTCTAGATTCATTGAACTATGATCTGATATTGTGGATGGGATAATTTTGTTTTTTGCATTTACTTAAGCGTGCTTTTTGAGTTAGTATGTGATCTGTTTTGGAGAAAGTACCATGTGCTGCTGAGAAAAATGTGTATTCTATTGTAGGTTGTAACACTGTAGATACCTGTTGAGTACATTTGTTTGAAGATCCAGTTCAACTCTGATATTTCTTTGTTGATGTTCTGTCTAGTTGATCTGTCTGTTGGTGACAGGCAGGTATTGATGTTCCCCATTAAAATTGTATTGGTGTGTATCTGATTTTTCATCTTCACTAGTGTTTGTTTTATAAAATTGTGTGTTCTGGTATTTTGTGCACATACGTTTATAACTCTTATTTTTTCTTGTTGAATTACTCCCTTAAGCAATATGTAGTGACCTTTTTTGTGTCTTCTGATCAGTCTTGGCTTGAAATCCACTTTGTCTGAAATTAGGATAGCTGCTCCTGCTTTTTTCTAGGTTCCTATTGCATGAAATGTTGTTTTCCAACCTTTAATTTTTAATGTTTCTTTTTTAATTAAATCTGTTTCTTGTATACAGTGTATCGTTGGATTATTTCATTATCCATTCTACCAGTCTGTGCCTTTTGACTGGGGAAGTGAGACCATTACCATTGAGAGTTAGTACTAAGAATTATTGGCTTATCCCTTTCTTTGCATTATTTTCCTGTGGCTGATTTCCTTGTTTTTTTTTCCCATGTGCTTAGCTGCCCATCCTCCAGGTGTATTCATTCTTTTTGAATTGTTGACATTGTTGGATTCATTCACTCTTTTTAGGGTATCCTTGAGAATTTCTGTAATGTGCTTTGATCATCACGAATTTCTCAAGGTATTCCTTCTCATGGAAATACCTTATGTATATCCACTAATTTCGAAGGACAATTTTGCAGGATACATACATTGGAGTTGGAAGTTGTCATCTTTTAGGGCTTGGAACATTTCACTCTATGCCCTCCTAGCTTTTCAGGTTTGTGTAGGGAAGTGAGCTGTAATTCTGAGTTTATCTTTATAAGTGATTTGTTGTCTTTTTCTAATAGCTTTTAAGATTTTGTTCCTATGATTAACTTCCTATGATTAACTGGTAATTTGAATATAATGTAATGCAGAGAACTTCTCTTTTGGTTGCACCCGGTTGAGGTTCTGTATGCCTCACTTATCTGTATGTTTATTTCTTACCCTATATTTGGAAAGTTTCTGCCATTGTTTCTGCAAACAGTATTTTATGCCATATGTGCTATCTTCTGATTTTTCACTCATTTCAGTTCTTAGATTAGTCTTGTTTGCATCACCGAGCAGCTGTTGGATCTGTTTTTCATGTTCTTTTTTTTTGTTTGTTTGTTTTGTTCCAGGGATTGAATTTGGGATCTTGCACTTGCAAGGCAGGCAGTGGAAGCACTGAGCGAAATCCCTGGCCCTCTCATGTTTTCTTGTTTTTAAGATGTCTTTCAGTAGTTGGTCTTTTGCATCATTGTCTTCTAGTCCTTAAATTCTGTCCTTACACTGATTGCTTCTGTTGCCAATACTATTGATACTTTTTTTGATCTCTTAGATTTCTTTTTTTTTAAGTAGGAAGAATTTATTGTGAGGAAGATAGCTTCTAAGAGAGATAGAAGGGAAACTGGAAAGTGGGTTGCCTGTCTATCCCTCTTCTCAAAGGCGTTTCATGGAACAAAGCCATGAGGTGAGGCAGGTACAAGATGGAACAAAACTACAGTCAACTAATAAAATTACAAGTATAGTTACTTAGTATTTGGGGGGAGGTCCTGGAAATCGAACTCAGGAACTTGCACTTGTGAGGCAGGCAGTGGCTCTACTGAGCTAAATCCCTGGCCCAACAATACCATCTTTTTTTTGTTGTTGTTTTTTTTGTACTGGGGATTGAACTCAGGACTTTGCACTAGTGAGGCAGGCACAGTACCACTGAGTTAAATCCTAGGCCCTCTTTAGGTAATACTGATCCATTGAGAAATCACAGGGTGGAACAAAACTATGATCAACCAATAAGATTACAAATATAATCACTTGATTGATGAAATGGTGATCAAATGGGCTAGCTAGTCATGTAGCAAGGGTACATTGAAGAAATAGGGATTTCCTTGGAAGGAGTGGTGTAGGGAGGTTTTGGTCCCTAATTAAGGTGACTGATGTCTGTTTAGAGTATCGGTCACTGCTTTTCAACCCTATGGGAAACATATGGATGTTGTAATTCTTCCTTTTTGAATTCTGACCTTTCAGCAAATATCTCGATTGTTTTCTGTGCTGAGGTCCCAGCCTTAGTTATATTTTCTAACTAGTTTAGCTGTCTAAAATATTCCCCCCTCTGAAGAAGTATCTGTAACTGTGGTTAGGGGAGAAAGGGCATAGTTTCTGTCTAACTGCTTCTTGCTGAGAAGGGTTGATGTGGGGGAGACTGACAGAGACTACAGTCATGGAGACTGGAGTCAGAGACCCTCTCTGGAGAGCTAATCTAATGGGCACCAGGTAGAAGTCATGTTGTAGTTTAGCAGTTATGTACTTTTTCTTCCTTTTTTTTTAATCTTAGTGAGTTTAATGGTACTTTTTAAGTATACAGTACAGTGTTACCTTCATCATTGCGATCTTGTACCTTTACATAACAGATCTTGGTTCTCATTTTTTCCCCATACCCCTCCCTTCCCTTCATCCCTTCCATCCTCCCCTATTTACACAGACTTTATTTCCATTTTTTCCTTTTCTCAATTTTTTATTGTCTTTTATTTCCTTTCCCGTACCCTTCCCACAATTATGTACTTTCTTTACTAGGTTGATCTGGTGGATCCTGGTAAAAGGAGTCTAGCATTTTTTTTTTTTTTAGTTCCATTGTAGTTTGGCAACCTCTCTGCCCAATTATCAATTGAAGACCTCCAAATGATATAGGGTACCACATAGTCCAAAAAAGGAAAATAGTATGACTCCTTACCTGCTAGATATCAGAAACACTGTTTGTGTTCTCCAAAATTGAAGAATGAATTCTAGGAACAATGGAGGTTAAGAGTAGGAAGAATTTATTGAGAGAAAGATAGCTTCTGCCTAAGAGAGAAGGAAGGGGTATCAGAAAGTGGGTTGCCCCAATCTCCTGGATATCTGATGAAAACCTTTTCATTGACTCTAATGCTTTGCAAATGTGGTCATTCATGTTTGGTATTGATTTGTTTTAGCTCATCTAGCTTTTCATTAGTCTGTTCTGAAAGCTCTTAGAACGTTTTGGTTATTGTCTCCCCTACCTGTTCAATTGCATCTTCTGTGATCCTACTGAGTACCTCATTGATCTAACTGCCTCTGTTATTTTTTTCAAGTAATTCAAGTGTGTAGCTTATACTGTTCTCCCCTTCAAAGCCCCTTGATTGCTTTCTGGGGAGTTTAGAGTTTTTGGGAGCTATTTTTTTCTTTGTCTTCTCAGTTTTTCTGTTGATTTTGTTTGTTTTGAGCTGAGATTTTTTGAGTGCTTATAGTGTAAAGACTTTGTTGCTTGCTAGTATAGAGATCTCTTTGGTTGCTTTCCAATGATGTACTTGGGGTGTGACTTGGCATAAGTCTTTGCCACAGCCCCAAGATCCAACCACTTTAGTTAATTTGGGAGAGGAGGGTGTGGTACAGTTAGCCTAACTATGAAGTTCCCTGGGAATGTAGTATTGTCATTGTTACACATTCAATCTGAGTGTTGGTTTACAGAAAAAGCAACAGTGATTTAACCTGTTAATATCAAGAAAATCAGCTATAGCATTATCATTAAAGACAAATTGGATATTAACGTACCACAATAACAAATTATGTGCCACCCTTAATCCTAGAGAAGAAATCTGCAATTATGGTGTAAACATTAAGATAATGAAGGTATTGAGTTACAGCAATATATACAACAGTTTTATCTTTACTAAGGGTAGAAAAGCATTCAATCATGATTTTATATAGTTAAGCAACTATTAAAAGATCAAAGGAAGGCTGGGGATTTAGCTCAGTGGTTCCGCTGCCTGCCTTGCAAGTGCAAGGTCCTGAGTTCAATCCCTGGTACCAAAAAAAAAAAAAAAAAAAAAAAAATCAAAAGTTTGTGGAGATACTATTAATGATACAGGGTTTGGGCCTAGAGGAAACACAAGAGGAAGATTTTGAAACCTGAAACTCATTATATGAGAAGGAAGAGAGAGAAATGGTGTAAGATATCTTATTGAGGAGCTGACGATTTAGCTCAGTGGCACTGTGCCTGCTTTGCAAGTGGCAAGGTCCTGAGTTTGATCCCTGGTCTCCCCCAACCTAAAAAAAAAAAAAAAAAAAAAAATCTTATTGGGGAAGTAGAAAGATGTTTATAGAATTAGGCAAGGTGAGGGGAAAAAAACGGACCAGAATTAAAAGATAAAGGAGAAAAAAAGAAATCATAGACTAAAAGTAAGAGAGAAAAGATTGAACAGAAAAATTTAAAAGGAGAAAAGGAAAAAATAAAAAGATTTAAAAAGAAGTAATAGGGGCTGGGGATTTAGCTCAGTGGTTTGGTGGCCTGCCTTGCAGGTGCAAGAACCTGATTTCAATCCCTGGTACCAAAAAAAAAAGAAGTAATAAAAAGACACAAGGAAAAAGGACAAAGGAAATTCTCCAAGCCCCAGTAAACTGATGAAGAAAGCAAGTTAAGGATGAAGAGAAAAAGAATCCAAAACAAACAAAAAAAAACTAAAAGCAGTGCGCGCGCGCACACACACACACACACAAAAGAAATAAAGAGCAGAAAAAAAGATAACTAAAACTAAAACCGAAAACAACAAAAAGAAAATTGTCTTGTGATTTTATACGTGTGATTTTCTCCTGCGACCTACAATTTTGTGGCAGTGTCTATGTCAATACCTGTCTCTGCCCGAGGTGGTGGATAAAGAAAGCCATCAAAGTCCAGATCTGTCTGTCCTAGATGCAGGTACCCACAGGCATTAGGATTAGGGGTAGGTTGCCAGTTCTGCAACTTTCAAATGTAGAGCAGTTTAGGCTGTATCCGGGCTCTAGACTTGGGGATGAGGTGTTCTCACCCTTCAGCTTAAACCCCTCATCAGTCTCTTGTCACTCTCACTGCAGCTCCCCCTGACCTCTTGTCACCTGTTCTCATCTCTCACCTGGTCAGTCTGGGAATGTAACCCTGGCAGCCCTGGACTGAAGCCATTCTGTGATTGTCTGAGTCTTGGGTTCAAACAGCCCCTCTCTGGATTGGTGTCTAACCAAGCACTCTCCAGGGAGTATGGCAGCCGCTAGGGTTGGAGCCTCTCCCCAGTTGTTGGAGCCCACAGCATTTACTGGGCCAGTTCACTGCTGTGTTTTTCCCTGCCCACCTCTGGGGTCCCCTGCTTTTACTTTGTGTGGATTCTGTCTGACTTTCTCAGGAGCTAAGAGCTGGGAGCCAGGGATTAAAGTACTGTGCCCTTCTCCTTTTCTGAGTTGTGTTCCATTTTTTCAGTTTGGGTTTTCATATTCCTGTCAGATCTTTTCTGGTGCCTAGGGATCTACTTCTCTCCCTTTTTTCCCTTAAAAGTTTTTTTTTTTTTTTTCTCCATTGTTTGGATTCTGAATCTCAGGCTGATTTGAAGACTGTTGTTTTGTAGTGATAGGAATGGGCTCAAATTCTAGTCCTATAACTTAATAGGCATGTGTTTTTGGCCAATCACTTCTACTTCTTGAAAATAAGTTTTATTATTTGTTGTGTGAGGGTTGTTTTGAAATATAAATAAAATTATATGGTAGTATCATCTTAAAACATTCAATAAACAATGCCTGATTATACAATGCAGTTATTATTGCTAATGTGATAATACCATCTTATTTTCAGGGTTGATTTCAAATTTTGGGTTAGGTCAGCAGTTTCTGTATTATAAATATCAAGTGTGTCTCCTCTCTGCTTTAGCATTCAGTATTTACAGGTATCTTGGAACTTGCCATATTAGATTGTTATCGTCTCTTTAGTTACTTTCTTCCAAATTCAACTCTGGACTTAGAAAATTGGTGGAGTTAATAAGAAAAGGTCAAATGCTTTGAATTCTCCAGTGAACCATTTAATATTCATATTAGATGTTTGTGTTACTAATAATATTTAATTCCTGACACATTATTCTTAATAGTTCTTGCTGGTCTTATTGGAAGACTGATGTGCTTTAATGAGGTATAATTTTGGAAATGACTAATATAGCTTGATAAAAAAATTATGTAATTTTAGTGCTCAGAGCACTAAAGTTCATATATTATACCTCTTCTGTCTTCCAGAAGAGGAAGCAGAGGCCCCAGGGTGCTAGGTGCTTTCCCTAAAGTCACAGTGCAGGTTGGTGGCAGGATATTTCACAAGCCAGAAAGAAAGCAGTGCATCAAAGATCATCATACTGAGGTGATAAGTATTGCCATTTCAGGAAAATTCAAACTTCTAAGGGTCCTTTTGTGGTAGAATTTAATATGGGAATATTATATTTAGAAAATGTAAAATCTGGTCCATTTTACCCTTACTTGGCAGTGCTTGGGAAACAAAATAGTGTAAAAGTTTAGATTTTCAAAAGGACCTGAAAAAAGGTAGAGAGGCTAAATTTCAAGCTGTTACTGCCTTTGGTTCCAAAAGGGGCTGAAATAGATGGATGAAATTATTATTTTAAAAATATAGAGTAGCTGGGTGTGGTGGCGCATGCCTGTAATCCCAGCACTCGGGAGGCTGAGGCAGGAGGATTGCTGTGAGTTCAAGACCAGCCTGGGCTACCAGTTCCAGGTCAGTCTCAACTACATAGTGAGACCCTGTCTCAAAAACAACAACAACAACAACAACAAAATATATAGCATGTTGGTATTTGTTAACTTATTACAACGAGTACATAATATTTTTGTAATTTAAAAGTTTTATGATATAAAAATTGTTGTTTAAAAGCAAAAGCAAAAACCTAGGACAAGTACAAGTTGGACGAAAGTATATAGGAATATAACCAAATTTGTCCTCATTGGTCTTACTTGAGGAGACTGAATTTATACCTGAAAAAGAATTAAATCTTTTATTGTTACTTAAGAAAAATTTAAGGCAATAATTTGTACAGACATCCTAGCAGTATATAGTAATTATAGTGAAATGAATAGTAGGGTATAATTATGCTATAGAAGATTCTATTTTATTCACTGGTACATGTTTAGAAAATTATCCTTGGAGCTGTTAAACTTTTATCTTTCATATATGCATGATCATTTTTCAATACCAAAAGGGAGTCTTGACAAGGCATCCTAATGTACTCACTGAGGTGTATGTATTTTTATTAAACTCATACTTTAATCAGACCAATTGTCTGTCTTGTTCATTTAAGAGAAGACCATGTTACTAGGAAAAGTAAACCTTTGGCAAACAAAAAGGAGTAGATGAAGCATTGTCCAACTGTAACTTTAAAAATATTTTCTTTTATTAGTATATTTATGGTACGTAGTGATTACATTCATTGTTAGGAGTTGGCATGTGCACAAAACATACCTTCTCTCTTTCATCCCCTTTCCCTCCCTATATATCTTGATTCCCTTCCATTTTGGAAAAGATCTTGTTTCCTACTATCTATCTTTTATTTTGCTCTTTACATATATTTTGGGTTTCTCATATAGCTTGTGTGTCTGATTTATTTCACTTTTGGGTTTCTGGTCTCAGGGTGCATTCATTTTCTTAAAAATGACTCTTTTACCCTTCTTTTTGGCAGAGTGGAACTGCCAATTTTTGAAATTAAAAATATCTTATGTTTGATTTAGTCGTCCTTTACCCATTCTATAAAACACTGTGCAACATATCTTAGATGTTAGGAGACTATGTATGATACAAAGTATTAAGCTGGGTATGCACTATTGAGTATGCACAAAGCATCAAGTTGGGAGAATATAATACAAAGTATTAAGTTGTATTGAGAGGGACACTCAGGACAGATTATATTGTCTCTTGAGATATAAGATTGATTTAATAGCAGCTTAAATCTGAGTAAATTATTTAAGTTTTCTGGACTTTGCTTTACTTACCAGTAAGGTAATAATAGCCTAATAAATATAAAAATTTTAGACTAGCTGAATTTTAAAGCTTATCAAAAAATGTTGCAGTATTTTGGTAACTGGTAGGATTCTTGATGCTTTTCTAACAGAAAGCATAGAATAAGTACTTATTAGTACATTAATAGTATATTCACTAATACAATATCAGAGAGCCACAGTGTCTTATTCTTATTTTTTATAACCTCATATTTTATTTAGCTGGATTCCCTGATTGTGACCTATATGTTTGGAATAACTATAAAGCAAATAAAATCCCTTGTCTCCCTAGAAACTATCATATCTCATTACCATGTTTTCTTTTCAGTTAACAATTTATGGCCATTTTCATGGTGGTTTCTGATCTTGGTAATATTTTATATATAAAATAAAAATCTGGGGATTTTTATAATTCATTGCTGTGATTTCTACGTGATTTTATTATGTATCTTAATGAATTCTTATTTTTGGTCTTCCTATAGCAAAAAATGTATTTGTAATTCAGAGTTAAGATTGTATAATTGTTACAAAAGCATTTTGCTCTCTGAGCTTCTATATATTCTTGATACCTTGTTTCTCCTTTTTCCCCCCCCAATATTTTCAGATGTTTTGGAATGTTATTAAGCCCAGGTCGAAACGTGAAGAACAGTGACATGCATTTACTGGATATGGTAATGATAATCTTAAGCACTTTAACCAAGTAAAGATAGTAGTTATTTTATAGTTTTAAAGTACTCTGTTTAAAAAGCTTGTCATATTGTCAGATTTGTTTCTTTTTACTACATATAAGAATAATTAAATTTGGTATCTGATTTAAAATTACTTATGAGGGAGGGAGTTAGGAAACTTTCAACCAAAACAATCACGCAATTTGAAAGCAAATAAAAGGATAATACTATGACAATGTCCATCTCTTCATCTGTTTGACTTAAGATGTCTTTTCTTTGAACCCAAAATAACAAGAATATGATTATAACATATATCTCCAAAATGAATATGGTACCTTTGCTTTATTTTAATGCATTATTAATTTGAGTGTTTTGTGATGATTCTGGTTTTCTTTCAGTTATTTCTCTTTCTGAACTTCTCCCGGATTACCTTTTCCAAGCAAAGTATATTTATTATATTCATTTAAAGAATACCTTTAAAGATATATATAGAGATATATCTATATATCTCTATATATATTCAAGAGTTAGTATTTTATATACAAGTAGCAAGCCACCTTAACTTTTGCATATTATTAGATATACCTTCTAATATTGTAATGCATGAAAACATACTTTGTGATTTAGAAATCTTATAGGAAATAGTCACTTTATAGTGAATATAATGTTCCTTAGTGAACTGGAAGTTTTATATTTAGTGATAATAGACATGACATCTGTTCTTCCTTTCAACTGTGCTTGGTGAATGTCAGTTAAATATCAGTAATTATGTCAAGTTTTTCTTTGAATTATTTCATAGCAATTTCAACACTAATCTTCTAATAATACTAGAGTGCTTTCTTTTAGGCATCTGGGTACCTATTTGTGTGTCAAGCATCACAAGAAGTGCTGAGATTATAGATATGAGTAAACTAGCTTTTTCTGTGTGTAGGTTCATAGTCTTGTCATGGAAATGTACCTTTTAAATATGTAACTACAGTAATGGGTGCAGTGCTCTCTCTGGTGAAACAATGAACCATGAAAATATAGAGGAAACTCTGCCTGGATAGGTCAAGTAAGGACAGTGGTTACCTTGAATAAGAAAACATTAGTTACTGATCTGTCTGTCTCTCCAACATACCTGTAATGAATGTGGTTTTACCTAAGGTAAGCTATACCATTTTAGAGTCCTGAAAATTCTGTGAGGTGTTGTTTTAGAAATGTTGAAGCAATAAAAATTTTTATGATCCTTGGTCCTAATTATGGTCTTTCAGAGCTTAAAATATTAAGATGAATCATTGTAGAGATTTGTCTATAAAACCTAAATCCAGATTATAAAATTATAGAACTGATGTGACTTTCTGAGGTCCTTTTGTCACATCTAACTTAGCAGAGCAATCCTCCACCTTTGAGACATCAAAATCAAAGATCTTATCAGCCGTCATGCTTCTGGAAAGAGCAGTATGCTTAAACCACACAGCAAATGGGCATATAGGAAGTTTGCATTTGCAATTATCAATAATTGTGAGTTATTACTAGCTAGAGTTGTTAATCTTTATGATGTCTTAATATGTAGTCATTGATTCTTGGCTAGATTACATTTCATAAGAAGAAACTCATTACCTTATGTTGAAACCTAAGGAACAGTTATGGTTAATTATAGTTATTTTCTCATAATCTGCTGAAATCAAATTCCTTGTAACTTTGCTTAATTATTCTTAGTTCTGCCTTCTAGAGGAAGAAATTAATACTTCTGCTCTTTTTGGACACACCAAAATGTCACATAACATTGAAAATATATCTTTTACCATTTTATTCTGATAGTCTTTTGAAAAAAGACAGGTGTACACACACACGCACACACAGACATAAATAAAATCACATATTCCCGAAATTAGCTTGGGGTAGTAGTAGAGACTCAGTTTTCTTCCAGTAAAAACAATATTTTTTTTTGGAACTTGACCATATAAGGACAGGAATTTTTTAATCTATAGCTATGATGATACCTAGGAGAAGTGTAACAGCAAGGTACCAAGAAAAGCAGAAAACTCAGTAGAGCCAGGTTTCTTGGAACTGCAGCACAGTTTAAAATTTAAGTGCTAGAGGGCCAGGGATCTAGCTCAGCGGTTCGGTGGCCTGCCTTGCAAGCACAAGAACCCGAGTTCAATCCCCGGTAACAAAAACAAACAAACAAATTTAAGTCCTAGAGATTCCAGTAAGTTTTGTAGATCTTTACAATTAACAGCTTATTGACACAAGAACAGAAGCTTGACCCATAGTTGCAAATGCATTTCATATTTTAATCCAACCTGCCAAGCAGTCTTTAGTCCTAACGTGTGGTGAACTCTATTTCTCTTCTGCTTACTACCCCACCCTTCTCTGCCCTTTCTCTTTGATCCCACCCTCCTGTGCTTCTACCTGCATCCCCTCCTTTCCGGCCTCCCAGCCCATCTTTTACCTTTTTGGACTTAAGCACAGCAAAAGTTCTAGTCCAGAAATAATTTGGAATCTGGTGAGAAACCTTTTCTGAATGGGGTCCTGATTCAGAGGGAAAGGGGAGGTTAAGGGAATTTGTGTGTGTGTGTGTGTGTGTGTGTGTGTGTGTGTGTGTGTGTGTGTCAAAGAGGAGAGAGATAGGGAGATGGACTGCATGACTGATTATGAGTAGGTTGGAGGTTCTGAGAAAGTTTCACTTACACATTGGCTTGAGTGTACTTCATCTCTGGAATGCAGAGATATCAGCACTAGAACTGTACAGTCTGACTAGTGAGTTATTAATACACTAGGAAAATATGTGTAGTAGTTGCCAAGTGACTGGCACAATTTTATAGGGATTCAGAGAAGCATCTGCAAGGGAGTAATAATGGAAAAAAAACATTTTTGTTTTAGTCTGGTCCTTCTAGCACTCTATTCATGCTGTGTAGAAATCTAGAAAATTCAGAGTATTGTAGATACTTTCCTTTTGCTATTTACATATTTATATGCTTTTGTTCAGTTTTCCCTTGGAGCGCCCTTCATCCTCCTCTCCCTGCATATGTACTATATGTGGCTTTGTTTTGATTGTAGCAGTTGTTAGCTTCTTTAGGAAAAAAAAAAGTAAGTCTTAAAATGGAGTCAGTTAAGAGGAAGAAGAGAGTCACTGTAAGGATAGGGAGAGGGAAAGAGTCAATAAACTTGAGTATTGATTACAAACCAGCATTAGTTTCCTAAGATTGATTTATGATTGTAAGAAAGTGTATGAGTATCTATGGAAAATAATCTTTGAAGGTATTAATTACTATAAAGTAAAGAATATTTTAATAATATGTTAAAAATTAGAGTATTGAAAGACAAATACTCACTTCTACTCCATGATTAACTATTAATTCAGTATTTGAGTTAATTCTGTATTTTAGTTTTTATGGATACTATGGTGCATCCTCATGCATAGATGCATGAAATTTTGACAACTAGCATAAGGTGAAGTTAAATATAACTTCACAGCAATATTTTGTTTTTGTGATTCATTATGTATGTGTATGCCTCTGTGTATCTGAGGGATATATGTCCTCACATATAAACTGTGTTTGAAGAAAGCTGTAGAGGGTTATAATATTTAAAGAAATGCTTTTATAGGATGAAAAGATTTATAAATAAATCTGTAAATCCAAATTTTAATAAATAGGGTTTCTTTATAATATAAAATGATGATTTTATTGATGCACAAATGATCACTAATTGTTGTTTTAACTTTTACAGGAATCCATGGGAAAAAGTTATGATGGGAGAGCCTATGTTATTACTGGCATGTGGGACCCTAATGCACCAATATTTCTGGCACTTAATGAAGAAACACCAAAAGGTGACTTTTCTTAAAAGATCTTTTATTAGTTAAAAAAATTATGTTATGAACAGTCTTATCTTGTTATATTTTTTAAAAATCCAGAGCTTATCTAAAGTAAATGTACTCTTATTTAGAATTTGAGAGTGCTTTTAATACTTTGTGCTACCAGGGAGAACCCCCACCATTGAAAAGAATTTCTCCAAAAGACATGTGAATTAATTTTATTAGATTATGTAAAAGGCATTTGGGCTTTCTTTTTTCATGTATCCGTATAGAGTTGATAAAAGCAAACAAATGCTAGAATTTTGCATATCTTTGATTATTATATTTAACTTTTTAATTTAGAGATTACTAATAATTTTTCACTTATTCATTCTTGTCCTTTGATCTTTGAGATCTGAGTAATGTATATTAAAGATTTCATTTGTAGCAAACACTTTTTTCCCCTAGTTTCCTACCTTTTAATTTTCACATGTCTAATTGGACAGAAATTTGTAAATGTTAAATAGTAACATTTTTCATTTTTCCTGTTACCTTTGTTAGTTACTCCTTTATCCAGGCATCTGCTCATTGCCTATTTTTCACCCCTTCATCATCTGCATTTAAACTAAATTTAAGATTTACTTGCTGAGTCCTACTCATTGAAACACCCTAAATGCTTGTTGTCATCCAACCAAATATTTATATTTGGAATATGATGGATTAATTTGTATTATCTTTACTTTTATATGATTTAGTTTATACCACAGGAGACTTTTGGTTAATGAGAGGAAGCAGTAGTGAATATAAATATAGAAATATAATGTGTTAATGAAGAATATTAAAATGATATTTTGTTTTCCTTAAAGAATGTTCACCAGTTGAGTAGATTACATGTGTTTATTCACATAATAAGCTGTCTTTAAGTAAAGGCTAAAAAGAGAAAAAAGATTATATAGAGTTTAGCTTTTTATATTTTAACAGTGAAGGAATTTTAAACTATTTTTGGAGATAGGATTGTAAATAACAGCTTGTAAACTTCTTTCTAAAAATTCAGAAAGAAAATACAGAGATGAGAAAAATAAGACAAGTTGAAATTTTTGTAGAATAAAATATAGAAATTTCAAATATGAACTTACAAAAGTAATTTTATCTTTTTTTTTTTCAGTAGTGGGGATTGAACTCAGAACCTTGTGCTTATGAGGCAGGCTTGGTGCCACTGAGCTAAATCTCTGGCCCCTACTTTATCTGTCTTTTTTTTTTTTTTCCTGTACCTGGTATTGAACTTGGGACCCTGTGGTTACAAGGCAGGCAGTGGAATCACTGAGCCAAATCCCTGGCCCCCTACCTGTTTTTAATGTAACACATAATTCAGTTTCAGTTTGTGTTTTAGTATATTTAATCTCACATAAAAGATAGTTTTTTTGTAATTTATTTGTATGATAAAAATAAGTTTGTAGTGCTATATTGCAATAAGATTCAGGTCTTATTTTTTATATGTTTTAAATTTAAAATTATTTGATATGTTACATAAATATGCTGCCTTGATTTCTAAAATTTGCAAATGGTATCCTTAAAATTACACATTCAGAGAATTCATGAATCAAATTAACATTTGATTTTTATAGAAGAAATTTATGTCCTGATAAATGAAATGTCTTGGATCTTTCTACTGCACTAAGATCTAGTTGAGTAATATATTTTATGTCCTGTGTTCCTTTCTTTTACTTCTTTTCAGTATTCCCTTCAGATTTTAAAGTCCTCTGGGACAGGCACAATGACTAGACAATCTTAGTTTCTCCTGAATTGACAAGTATTTTATGTATATGTATGTATGTGTATGTGTGTGTGTATATATATATATATATATATATATGAATGATATAATAACATTTTGAATTTGGTTATATCAATCAAAGTGCGGTTGATGAGTGTAAGTGTTCTACAGTGCCTTAAAACACTAATGAATGTTTCTTTTAATAGTGGGCTTACTTGTTTGGATTTTTAAGAACTAAAAATTGTGGACAGAGTAAATTTCAAAAATATTTAATGTGGAAAATGGGATGACCAGGCCATAGGTTCAAAAACCTCACTGAATATTAAACGGATAAATAAAATAAAATGAAATCCATATTTTGACCTGTCATAGTGGAAACTGGAGAAAACTAGTGGAATCTAGTCTAGAAGATTCTAGGTACAAGTTAAATGTAATCTGTGGTGGAGTAAATATTTTAAATAATAACTAGCATTTAGCCTAATAGTGCTGTACTGCTGTTGGATCAGAGCCCACATCAAACCTCACATATATACCGTACATACAAGTGCATACATATATGTACACATGCACAAACACACACACTTATGTGTGTAGACGTCACCTAAGTATTTTACAGGACCTTTGATTAATAATTTCCCGAGGGTAAATGCATGTTATGAACAGTAAGGGTTCTGACAAATCTCCAGGGATTTCTCTTAAGGCATACAATGTGAAATTGTCTGTATCAATAACATTTTGCCTATACAAGTTTACCATAGAGAAGCTGTTCATCTCTATTGATTTGACAGTACAACTCCCCATATAACTCATTAAACAAATGTAATGATTTTTATTGTCTCTTTTTTAAGATGGAAGGAAAAATTCCAGAGTTTAGCTAAGAAATGAATTAATTAATTTATTGTGGTGCTGAGAAGTGAATCTAGAGCTTTGCCCATAGTAAGTGCTCTACCACTAAGCCACACTCCTAGCCCAGTTTTCATTTGTTTTTTTAATTTTATGAATCTGATTTAGGATATGGAATAAGACAGTGGTCAAGAGTTTTGGATATTTAGAATTAAGATAGGATCACTCGTGCTTGAGAAACATACTTGGACTACTAGATTACCTAATTAAAGTGTTATTAAAAAATTTAAAATATATAGTAGGTAATATAAGGAACCATAATTTCATAAGTGAGAAAATTTTATATTCTTAAATAACGAAGGAATAATAAACCAGCATAAAACCTAGAAAATTTCTACTACAGATAAACGAGTGTACATGACTGTGGCAGTGGATATGGTAGTCACGGAGGTGGTAGAGCCTGTCCGCTTTCTCCTGGAGACAGTAGTTCGTGTGTACCCTGCAAATGAGCGGTTTTGGTATTTCAGCAGAAAGACTTTCACAGAGACTTTCTTCATGAGGTTAAAACAGGTAGGACCTTTTGTTCTGTTTGTATAATAACATACTTTCGATCTTTTATTTTTAATGTTGAGATAATTCCTTAAGTAGTGAAAACATTCCTCAAAAAACCAAGTGATATTTGAAGTCAACTAGCAGAATAAAAAATCCACATCTAGCTAACATACAAGTTTAAAAAAGCTTGGGTAGTACAATAATTGTGTAGTTTTTTGTCCCTAGGAACCTGTCATGTGTACCTGTGAAGTAGGAACATAGTAAAAATACTTAGTCTGACCATAAAACAACTTTTCTGGCTTTTATGTATAATTATGTATAAAAGAGACAAGATGTAAAAATATCATGTACTATACAGATAGGTAAAATGAAAAAATTTCCAGGAAACACCTAATTGTCACAGTTATTTTTGCTTGTAAGCTACATATTATATGAGTATGTTCTTTGGCTCATCAGTAAAATTATAAAATTATTGTTAGTGCCGGGTGTGGTGGCGCACACCTGTAATCCAGCACTCGGAAGGCTGACGCAGAAGGTTCACTGTGAGTTTGAGACCAGCCTGGGCTACATAGTGAGACCCTGTCTCAAAAAAC
>NW_022900923.1:17553362-17555389 GCF_012274545.1 Fukomys damarensis
TATATATATATATATATTGTTATATTAAAGGAACAAAATTAAGATATGACATCTTTAAATTAGGCAGTATTCATAGGTAACATGTAGTTTTTGTTTTGTAGTAAAGAAAGAAAGTAACAGGGAAAAATAATTTGAATTCTAACAGTGTCAGTTTTGTAAAACCAGGATAGAATTTCTGTTGAATGATGTAAACATTTTACATGCTTTCTGTTGATAGTCTCACTTGCCCAAATGTAGAAACCTCTTCAACTTTTATATTAAAAAATTTTGTCATGGCTCAGGCCTCATACTTTGAAATTATTTTTGTTTTCATCTTTCATAAGATTATTCAGCTTTTATTACTGTGGACTATTTTGCAACATACTGTACTGAACATTATATGAGCAATATTTAAAACTCAGTCTCCTCAGCATCTTTTAATATTTTGTTATATGACTTTTTCCTTCTGTCCTTTCCATCCCTTCTTTCATCCTGCTTTCTTTGCTTCTTCCCTTTTTTTGATAGTTCTATCAAAGATTATCACTATCATGTGAGCCAAAGGATTATTCAGATATAGTAAAGGAATAGTATAAGGAATAGTAAAGGAACTGTATAGAAAGTGGGCTGTCATTTTTTTAATAACTGTAATTTATTTTGAAGTGAATTCTACCTTTTGAAGACTTGGAAAAAAGCTTTCCCCCAGCTTATGCATGTATGTCTCAAATATCTCCACATGTATGTATGTATGTATGTATGTAAATAAGGTGAATTATTAAATGTTATTTTCTTATTTTGAAAATTTCTAGTATTGAGTAATGAGTACCTTGAAAGTTTGTGTAGTAATAAATCATTCAAAATGCTAATGAGATTGTTTCATAATTAAAGATTAAATTAGATTCACTTGTAATATTCAGCATTATTAAATGTAAAACTGATGTAAATGCATCTTAGATATGCATAAGATATTTGCTAACTTTAGTGCTATAATATATATTAAAGAAAAAGTATGAGAAGCTATGGCAAATAGATTATTGACTGATCCATGTATGAAGACATATCAGCATTTAGCTGAAGTAATAAAAATAAAAAAATTCAAACCTCGAGAAATTAAATTAACATCCATATGGATAATTCTTTCAAAAGCTGAAATTAAAACTCTACCTTAAAACAGATTCTGCCGCTGTCTGAAGCCACACTAGGTTCTTATAACTGTAGAAACAAGATTGGTATGTGGCTGTTGATGTTAATCTGGAGACACTGGTCCTGATTAGGCAGTGTTGGTATGAAGAAAGAATTAGGTTAGAATCTGATGCAGTTCAAGAGATTACCTATGAAAATTTGGGTCTAGGCCATCATTGCTTCTAAAGGATTCAAGGAAGCATGGTTTACTTTTAGTTTTATGTGATTTAAACTTAGATACTTGGAACCATTTGTTTCATTCTACGAATATTAGACTTGCAATGGATCATCTTAGAAGTAGTTCTGTGCCCAAACAGGGTTAGACCAGACTTCTGAGCATAACACTTTGGCTTCCCTGTCAAAACAATTGAAGGGGATGTCCCTGATCATGTGAGATTTTATACTCCATGTTAAGAATTCTTTTAAAAGTTAACGTTAATGTGGTATAGTTAGCATACAATAAAATACACCCATTTAAGTTGTACATTTTGTTGAATTTTGACAAGTTTATACACATGAATAAACACCACCAAAATTCAGAAGGCATGGTGGTGTATGTCTGGGACAATCCCAGAATTTTGGAGGCGAGGTGCAACTATTGCTGAGTTTGAGGCCAGCTTGGACTACACAGTGACCGCATAGTGAGTTTGACACCATCATGAACTATGCAGTGAGATGCCTTCTGAAAAAAAAAGTTCCAGTGTGCACTGGATGAGTTGTTGCACGCCTATAACCCTGGCACTGGGAAGGGTCACTGCCAGTTGAAGGCCAGCCTGGACTACATAATGAGTTCTCAAGGCTGGCCTGAACTGCATAGCGACACCCTGTCTCTCTCTCTCTCTCTCTCTCTCTCTCTCTCTCTCTCTCTC
>NW_022900923.1:17555403-17566566 GCF_012274545.1 Fukomys damarensis
CACCCACTCTCTCTCTCTCTCTCTCTCTCTCTCTCTCTCTCTCTCTCTCTCTCTCTCTCACACACACACACACACACACACACACACACACACACACACACACACACAAAAGTTCCATTGTGCCTATCCCAGCCAGTTCTTTCCAGCTTTCTGTTATAATTTAGATGTCTTTATTCTAGAGTTCATATAAAGAATCATATAGCATTTACTTTTTTCACTAAGGCTTCTTTAATGTAACAGTGTTCTTGAGATTCATCCTTGTATGTCAGCTGTTCATTCTTTTTTTGTTTTTGTTTTTACTAATAAGTGTTTGCAATATATAATTACATTTATCTTGGGGAATTGTTACACACACATACTACATGGTGATTGGTTTTACTTTACCTTCCCCTTGCCACCCTCTTGTCTCTCCCTAATCTCCAGATCACTTTCACATTTCTACAAACTACTCCATGTTTCCTATCATCTGCTTTTTATTTTGCCCTTTTTTTATATTTTAGGTTTCTCATATAAGGGAAACTTTGTGATATTTATCCTAAGGGTTACATAATGTATGATACCATTTATATAGCATTTGTTTTTGGCAGAGGGTTGCTATGGATTGAACCCAGGGGCCTCCTTTGTATGGCTGTATCACAATTTGTTTATCCATTCATCTGTTTGCAATTTGAATTTTTTCCTATTTTTGGGTAGCATGAGTAAAGCTGCTATGAATGTCTTTGGACATAGATTTTCATTTCTCTTGGACAGATACTGAGAAGTGGAATTGCTGTATGGTATTTTATTTTATTTATTTATTTTTTGTATGATATTTTAAATATACACTTTACAAGGAACTCAGACTTTTTCAAGGCTACTTGATCTCTTTATTTTCCATCCACTAATACATGGGTATATATGTGTTCCAATTTTTCCTTAGCTTCTTGAGGATATTTGTATCTTTTTTCATTAAAGAGATTGGCCTATAGTTTTCCTTTTTTTCTTAAGTCCCATCTAGTTTTGATATGAGAGTAATGCTTACTTACAGTAATGAGTTTGGCAGTGTCCCTTCCCTTTCAGTTTCACAGAACAGTTTGAGGAATATTGGCATTAGAATTCCCCTGAAGTTCTTGTAGAATTTTGTGGTGAATTGATCAGATTCTGGCTTTTTTTGTGTTTTATTTGGTAGGGTTTTTATTATTGCCTCTTTCATTATCTGTTATTGTTCTATTCAAAGTTTGTATATTTTCTTGGTAATTCATGCATGTCTAAAAATGTCTTCATTTCTTCTACTTTCTCTAATTTATCGGGATATGCATTTTTCAAAATAGTGTCTTTTAATCCTCTGGATTTGGGTAGTGTTCATTGTGATTTCACCTTGTTTCATTTCTAAATACATTGATACAGTGTTTCTAAGAAGTTCCTTTGGTAAGTTTGACTAAGACTTTATTAATATTGTTTATCCTTTAAAATAATAAACTTTATTCATTGATCCTTTGTGTTTTTTTATAGCCTCAATTTCTTTAATTTCTCTGATCTTTATAATTTCTTTCCTTCTACTAGTTTTGGATTTCAGTTGCTTTTTTTCTAAAACCTTGAGGTGCATCATCAAGTTATTTATTTGGGATTGCTCCATTTTTTTTTTTTCAAATGAGCGCATTCACACCTGTCAACTTCCCTCTTAGCACCACTTCCATTGTGTCCCATATGTTTTGTTAGATTTTGTTTCCATTGTTTCAGTGAATTGTTAAACTTCTTCTGTGACATATTGATTATTCAATAATGTACTATTTCATGTCCATGTGTTTGCATAACTCCTGTGTTTTCTTTTGCTATTCATTTCTGCTTTCTTTCTGCTATGACCCAATAGTATGCAACAGATTATTTCAATTCCTTTGTATTTAGTAATGCTTTTTGACCTAAAATGTGGTGTAGTTTTGCAAAAGTTCCATGTGCCACTGAGGAGAATATATATTCTGTTGTTGTTGGATGAAGCACTGTGTAGATAGCTCTTAATTCCATTTGTTCAGCAGTACATTTAACTCTGATATTTCTTTGTTGTTTTTTTGTCTGATTGACCTGCCCATTTGTGAATGGCATACTAAAGTCCCCCGATTATGATTATATCAGTCTCTTTCTTTCCTTTTATGTCCAGTAGTTTTCTGTTTTATGACCCTGGCTGTACCAACATTCACTGCATTGATGTTTATGGTTAACTCTTTCTCTTGAAATGTTCTGGTATATAGTGGTCATCTTTGTCTCTACGAATTTGTTTTGACTTGAAATCTGCTGTGTCAGAAAATAAGATAACTACCCCTGTTTGCTTTCAGGCTCTGCATAGCGTATTATTTGCTATCCTTTCATTTTTAGTCTATGTGTGGTTAGATTTTATTTTTTTGATTCAAGCTTCCAGTCAATGTCTTTGTCTTTGGGGAGTGGTACTGGGGCATGAAACTCATGACCTTGTGAGACAGGAGTGGTGCCACTGAGCTAAATCCTTGGCCCCAGTCCATGTCTTTTGATTTGGGAGTTACATTGACTTTAAGAATTATTATTACAGGATATTTACTAAGTCCTATCATTGCATTATTTTTGTAGTGCTGATTATTTTTATTTTTGTTTATTTACTCTCCCCCATTAGATTCTTATTTTCCTTTGGACTTGGTGTTGGTAGCTTTTCTCTTTCTGGGATTCCCTTAAATATTTCTACAATGTTGGTTTAGTAGTCTTATATTTCTTTAGGTTGTTTTTTGTCATAGAAAGTCTTTACCAGCAATTTTTGAACCTAGTTTTGTAGGATATGGTAGTCTCAGTTGACATTTGTTTTTTTTTTAGTCCTTGAAAAAAGTCACTCCAAGCTTTTAAGGTTTGTACTGATAAATCCACAGTTATGCAGGTGGGCTTGCCTTAATAGGTTATTTGCTCTTTCTCTTGTACAGCTTTCAGTATTCTCTCTTTTTATTGAATTTCTGGAATTTTGATTATGATGTATTGTGGAGATATTCTTTTCTGTTTATGGTTATTTGAGGCTCTATATTCCTCTTGTATCCTGAAATCTTTCCCTAGATTTAGAAAATTTTCTGCTGTGACTTGGGTTAATAAAATTTTTATACTTTTTGAGTCATCTTCTAATTTTTTATTTATTCCTATAACTGAGTATTGGATTTAGCTTTCATGGTATCTTGTTGTTTTAGGGTGTCGCGGAGTTTTCATTCTACTACAGCGGACCCTTGACTTTTGAACTCTGTTCGTGAGAGCTGGTTGTAACTCAGGTTGGCTAATGAGGGCTCAGGCTACTCTACAGTCTTCAAAGTCTCTCTCCTGTATACAGGCAGATCTCAGTGTCCTTAGAGAGAGATTGGTACAGGATTACTTAGGCCCCACGGGAAAGGATATTGTAATGCTCCCTCCAGAACTCTTTGAGTGTTAAATCTGTATCTGAGACCATCTGGAGACTTTTGGGTTGTAACTCAAGACTTTGTTTGTAAATCAAAACTAAAATTCCAGTCACAACCCAGGTTGTTTCTATGTCAGGCTCTGATATAGAATCTGCTGTATATCAACTTTGTATTCAAGCTCTCACAGTTTCTTTTTTTTTTCTTTTTTCTTTTTTTGTACCGGGAATTGAACTGGGATCTTGCACTTGTGAGGCAGGCAGCAGCACCACTGAGCTAAATCCCTGGCCCTGACATTTTCTTACCTTGGTCAAATGTGTTACCCATGCCTTTCATTGAATTTTTCATATTCTGAATTTCTTCTTGGTTTCTTTTCATAATTTCTAATTCGTTATCGCAGTGGTCATTCATATCTTGTATTGTCTTGTTTAACTCCATCCACTTATTTTTAGTTTCTTGAAACTTGAATATTTTGTAATAATTAAGTCATTCACCTGTTTATTTAAATCCTCTTTAAGCTTGCTAAACACTTACAAATTTTCTTTAATCTCTTCATTTTAACCATTTGGTTTTGAATTATTTTCCTGTGACTTCCTTTATTTTATTTTATTACTTTTTGTACTGGGAATTGAACTCAGGGCCTTGTGCTTGCCAGGCAGGTGCTTCACTGACTTCCTTTATTTTAATGCCCATGTGATCAACATTTGGGGAGTGGAGGGTTTTTAGAGGCATCTTATTGCTTTACTTTCTCATGCTTCTATTGTTTGTTTGTGTGTGTGTGTGTGTGTGTGTATGTGTGTGTGTGCGCGCATGCATGTGCACGCTACAGGTTGAAATCAGGATAGAAAATCTCTGTCACCATTGTAGAGTTCTCTTTAGTTAGATTCTGTCTCTCTGTCATGTATCCTTGGTTTTGGTTATGTTTTGGTGTTTATATCCCTCTTCAACCTACTCTGTGTAATATTTGAGTGTTTTTCTTCTAGGGTCTTAATCTGTAGTACCACTAAGAGAGGAGAAAACAAACTGCAGAAATGTTGATAACTCAAAGACAAACAGATATTGGAATGGAGTAAAAACTAGCTAAAAGCAACACGTGTACCACCATTAACAATAGCAATCAGCAGTAATAATAGAGCCATAGGCAAACTTGATAGTGACATACTATGAGAACTAATAGAAAAGAGATGTGCAGTAATAACATACATAGATAAATATCACATACAGTAAATATCTCCTAGAAGCAATGACTCTCACTAGTAAAAATAGAAATCAATATTGATAATATAATCTAAGCAGCTAAAAGTTAATAAAGCTTAATAGTAATGATAAAAAGAGAGGTGGTAGGGCCAGGGATTTAGCCCAGTGGTTCCGCCGCCTGCCTCTCGCAGATGCAAGGACCAGAGTTCAATCCCGAGTACCAAAAAAAAACCTGCAAAAAGAGAGGTGGTAGTTAAAGGGAAATTGAAGGAAGTAAAGTTTGAAATGAAAGAAAAGGAAGTTGAAAAGAAGAGAAACATGAACTTTAAAAATATCATTAAAGAATAAAAGTAAAGAGAGGGGAAGAAAGTAAATAGGGTTAGGTAAAAATAAAACAAGAAAAGGAAAAATAAAGAATAAACATGAACAAAGAAAGGAAAAAAACAACAACAACAAATCTAAAAAAGCTAAGAAAAAGAGAAATGTATTAAAAAATTACGATGTGTTGATCAGCTTGGGTGAGTACTTCTTTCCAGGGCCTGTGGTATTAGAACCTCCCAGATATGAATGGGGGGAGAGAGTCAAAACTAGGGCCTAATAATGTAATGTGTATGTTTCAGTTGATGATCTCCAGCAATGCACATAGACACCCCCACTTTTTGTTCCTCTGATTGGTTAATTTTGAATGACTTGTCTTTGAGCTCTTCAGTTTGACTAAGACTATTGAGTTTTTTTTTTAATTGAATTTTTTCAATTTAGTCATTGTGTTCTTTAGTAGTACAATTTTGAAAGTGGTTTCTGTTGCTTTAACTTATTTTGTTAATGTATTACATTGTTGATATATTATTTTCATCATTTGTTTAGTTGTCCATTTATATTTTGTTGTGGTTCACTAACCCTTAAGAGAATATTTTGAATCATTTGTCATAAATCTCCATTTTTATAGTAAGTTATTGCATTTTTATTGGTTTCATTTAGTTGTATCATGTTTCTCCAATTCTTTTGTAACTCTTATAAACTTGCAGTGGTGTCTGTACAATTGAGGAAATGATTACTGCTTTTAGTTTTACACAGTCATTTGGCATGAATGACCTTCACTAGTTTGCTTTATCCTAATATTCTGGATGGACAGGTTGGCAGCAACTATAGTTAGGCAAAGCTGCTGAAGTCTCTGATTTGATAGGGTCACTGTGCCTGCTTGAAAGTTGGGTAGTGCTCCTGACAGGTTTTTCAGTGAGGGTAGGCCTGTTAGGTGAGCTCCCTGGTCTAATTGGCTGGGGTCCATTGTCAGATGGGGTCACCAGCTGGGCCCTTCACTTGCCTTTAGTTAAGTGGGGAAATAGGTTATGTCCCACCTAACAATTGGGGGAAATTGCTGGTTGTGCTCTGCAGTTGAGTGGTGCTGTAGGATGTACCTTGCAGTTAGACATGACTGACTAGACCCTGATTGGGCAAGGCTGCAGGATGTGCCTCAGTGTTTATTTAGCATGGTCACTGACGAGGAGTCCTGGTTGGGTGAAAGCATAGTCTGAAGCTGGTCTAGCCTGCTGGCTAGAAACCCTAATCGGGAGAACTAGAAGTAGCACTCTCCAGGTAGAAGGATCATCCCCAGTCAGTCAGGCATTGCAGCCCTGTCTGACCGCTGGCTGGCTCCCTGGTCTGATGAAGCTTTCAGAAGCGATGCTGTGCCATTGCTGAGATAAACACACTGGTTGCTGTCACCCATATTTCTAGTTAACCTCAGGTAGTCTAGCCCAGTTACCCCAGTGTTTCCTAGGAAGAAAGACAGAAGTGATCTCCCTGAGAAGCACCACAGAATGCTGGGGAAGTTGAATATCTGTCTCCTTTTAGAAAAACTGTACACCCAGGCGATCCCTCTTGATAGGATGCTGTGCTGCCCCAAGGGAGTTGCAATATGATGAAAGTGAAGCTGTCCTCTTATCTTCTAGTGCGACTTTTCTCACATTTTATCTTCCACAGGGGTGCCTTAGCCTCACCTTCAGGCTCTGGACATTTCGAAAAGGCATTCTTGTTCGTGTATAGTTAGTTGCTAGTTGGTGTTTCAGTGAGAGAGACTTGAGCTGGAGACCTGTTACACCTCTGTTGCTGATGTCACTACCCAGAATCTACATGTTTTTATGTCACTATATAGTGTATTTTTAAAATTTCAGCTTTGTTCATTTTTAGACTATAGAAAGATAATTGAGTTTTGTATATTACCATATTTACTTCAGCTTTCCTAAATTCAACTGTTTTCATAGACTTTCTAGGTCTCTTAATGTTTTCTATATATAATCATATTGTCTGCAAAGTATTTTATGTCCTTGTTTCCAAACTAAATGCCTGTAATTTCTTTTTCTTGCTTTGCTGAGTTTTTTCCCTTCCATGAACAGTATTAGACTTTTACCAGATATTTTATATTTATTACTGAGGTTTTCCCTTTTTTCCTCTGTTAATGTTGAAATCACATAGATTGATTGATTGATTGATTGATTGATTTTTAAGTATTAAGCTAGCCCTGCATTCTTTAGGATAAGTTCCTTGGTTGTGATTATATTCTTTTTATATTTTGTCCTGATGCTACTTTTTTATATGTAGCTCTATTTGATTTAGTAGTGTCTCATCAATAGTTATGTCTATTCTCATGAGGGATATTGGTCTGTAGATTTCTTATAATATCTTTGTTGGGTTTTAGTATTAGTGTAAGGTTGTCAAAAATGAGTTAGACATTGTTTCTTCTGTGTTTTGGAAAAATTTATGTAAGATTTGTATTATCGTCATCATCATCATTATTATTATTGGTAGTAGTAGTAGTAGGACTGGGGATCAAACTCCGGACCTTGCACTTTCGAGGCAGGTGGGGTGCCACTGAGATAAATCCCTGGCCCTGTATTATTTTTTGAATGTGGGTAGAATCACCAGTCAAACCATCTGGGCCTGTATTTTACTTTTGAGAAGGGTTTTCTTTATGAATTTGGTATTTTGAGTAGATATTTAGTTATTTTATTTATTAGTTTTAAATTTCTTTTTGACTCATTATTTGTATATTTGTTTTTTGAGACACAGTCTCGCTATGTGGTTCAGGTTGGCCTTAAACTCACTGTGTAGTCCAGGCTGACCTTGAACTCATGGTCATCCTCCTGCCTCAGCCTCCTGAGTGCTGGGATTACAGGCCTGTACCACTACACCCTGCTCTTCAGTCATTATTGATGAGTTTTATCTTTTAAAGAATTTTTCATCTAGTCTAATTTACGTTGCCTTATTTTCAGTGTCTATACGATCTGTAGGATCTTTTCTTGTCCTGATATTTGTGACTTGTGTATTCTATCTTAATTTTCACCGATTTAGGTAGAAGTCTGTTAACTTTATGAACTGTTCCCTCCCTCCCACCACCAGATTTTAGGTTCATTGATTTCCATTTTCCTTGCTTTCTCTTTTGTTTCTTTCTTTTGTTATTTTTGTTCTTTACTGTCATTTTCTTCCTAGGGGCTTGTTTTTCTAGCTTCTTCAGGTGAAGATTTGGTTGTTCTTTAAAATTTTTTCTCCTTATGCTTTTTCATCTTAAGGTTAAATCTTCCCTCTAACCACTCCTTACTTTAGTTGTATCTCATAAATCTTGATATACTGTGTTTATTTTCATTGTATTTAAAATATTTTATCCTGTCATATAGAGGTACAAGATCCCAACAATGAATGTAACTGTACTGTATCCCTAAAAAGTACCAATAAACTCAATTAAAGCTGAAAAAAATAAAAAAATAAAAATTAGTCTTAATTGCTTTGTGATAGACTGTTTTGAAGAACCGTTTGATTTTCCAGTATATGTTGATTATCAAGTTTTTTTCTGCAGTTGCTATTGTGTTTAGTTTTTGCCAGAGAATATATTATTTGAATTCTTTTAAATTGTCTAGATATGTTTTATGACCCAGTATATGGTCTAACTTTATGAATTTTCTGAATACTTGTAAGGAATGCATATTCTGTAGCTGATGAGTGGAATATCATACAAATGTCGGTGATGTTAAGCCTATAAGAAGGCTTTTCTGTGATTTCTTCTAAGGTGATCAATGGTAACTTCTGAGATTACTCCGTAATCAAATGAAATAATATGTAATAATACTACTATTAGAGAGTTTACTACATTCTATGTCCCTATTTCTAAGTGCCTTATATAAGTTTACTTATCATCAGCACAAGTCTGTTGAGGTGTAGAAGCTTTTATTATTCCAGTTTTACAGCTAAGTACTGAGGCATAGGAAGGTTAGTAAGTGATGGAACAGGAACTGGATCTAAGTAGTTTAACCCTAAAACTTGTAAAATGTTTATGGCAAGAGGAAAATTATGCTAGTCAAACTGAAATTGGGATTTATTTTGCCTGAAAGTTTTTCCTTTTATGCACTAGTCATTTTATTATATTTCATTTCAACTTACCTTTTGTTTACTTGTACTGTCTTTGACTAGTGATATCACTATTTAAATAATTCTTTATGTGAAAAATTTATCATGAAAATCTAAGGACTTAAGACATTGTGAACATTGGTAGTATACCCAGTCTTAAGCCTCTAAGAAAACACCCTCTCTCTCCTGCTAAAATTCAGTGATGTTTGATGGTGATCTAGGAAGAACACTGTGTTTATGTAGGATTATTTGAAAAATACCTGCTCAGAATGGTAATACTTATGTCTAGTATTTACTATGAGATGTTGAGTCCACTATTTTAAAGCTTTGCTACCCAGTAGAATGTCAGTATACCTAAGGAGATGTATGTCAATAACTTACCATTCACATTGTTGTTATTGTTTAATGAGTTTAATAAGATTGTTTTCTTGGGCTATGTTTTATTAGAGGTCAAGGTAAAGGAATAAAGAGGATACTCCTACTTGATATAAAGTGTCATTGTATTGAGGAGAAGAAGGCCAAAGGCCTGTATCACATATTTTATAGTCTTGCTGACATTCCAGTATTCATTTAAAAAGTGATTTCTAAAATGAGAACCAAGACCTGTCATGTAAAGGTACAAGATCCCAATGATGAATGTAACTGTACTGTAAACCTAAAATGTACCAATAAACTTAATGAGGAAAAAAAGTGATTTCTAATGCTTAGTTTAGTTTATTAAACATTTATTGAGTGCCCACAATGTGATAGTGATTATGCTAATGTTTTTGATTCACAAATAAATAATATTGCATATACTTTCTGTCTTCAGGATTGGCAGACATAGAAGTAAAAAGTACAATGCTAGATGATAATGAAATAATAAAAGTTCATAAAATTTGTAAAAGCAATACTAACCGTACTGCTCACATTTAATTTGATCAAGATTTCTTCAGTCTGTATCAGCATACTGTATGTTTTCCAGTTTTATAGCCTTAGGCAAGATACTAATCATTTCTAAAATGAGAGTTATAGTTATTCCTCCTCAGAGAGTTGTCATGAATAAATCTTACTCACATAAGGGCATTAGAGCAGTGATTGTCACTTATTAAATGCTCAATAAATGTTAGTTTTTATTTTATTTTGTTTTGTTTTGTGGTTCTGGGAATTGAGTGAGCTTTATGCATGGTAGGTGAGTGCTCTAGGACTGAGTTACATCTGCAGCCCTGCTGTTGTTATTAATATGAATTGTCTACCTACTAGGTTGCCTTTTATCTAGTCTACATTGTTTTGGGACAGAGTCCTCTATATCTTCTTTTTTCTAGCCTTACTTTTTGAAGCATTACACTGATTGGTACAATTTAGATATGCATAATAACATTCATCATAGGGAATTTGTACCTATGCATGATGTATCTTGCTTCTTTTTTCCCCTCCCCTCCCTTCCTTATTTACAAAAGCATTGTTTCCATTTTTCCTTCTGTTCTTTTTTTCTTGTCCCTTTCTTCCTTTCTCCCACCTTCCTCCCTTGGTCTCCTTCCCATTTGAACATTTTCTTCCCATTTAACAATATCTGTTATATATTTTGTTCCTTATTTCCACTTTCAGTTTCTCACACTGGAGAAATGATGCAGTATTTAAACATGTGTGTCCTCTTTATTTCACTTGAAAGTGTGGTCTCAAGCTGCATCCATTTAGCTAGACTTGTCTCAAGCTCATCCTTCTTTATGGGAGACTAGTACTCTGTTGTGTAAAAAACCACAGCATGAGTGACATGAAATTGCAGCATTGTTTTAATTTGCATTTCACGAATGACTAGTGATGGTGAACTTTTTTTGTATATTTATTTGCTGTCTGTATTTCTTCATCTGGGAAGTGCCAGAGACTCCTGTAGTAAGTCTCTAGTTCCCATCTGCCCAGTGTGCAATGCAAGGTTGAAGGAAAACTTAAGACAGAGTTAAGAGAAAATGTGAACTGAGACGACCAATGATCCTTTGGCAAAAGGCACTGGCCTGTCTCTTCTGCCGAATTTTACTATTCATCAGTCAGGGTAAAAGGTGAAGTACGTGTGTAGGTGTGCAACATATGAGATTTTCATGGAAACTAATGCAGGCAAGGCTTTAAAGAGAAAGAGTCGGGCCGGGGATTTGGCTTAGTGGTTCTGGCACCTGCCTTGCAAGCACAAGGACCTGAGTTCGATCCCCGGTATCAAAAA
>NW_022900923.1:17566768-17567922 GCF_012274545.1 Fukomys damarensis
AAAAAAAAAAAAAAAAAAAAAAAAAAAAAAAGAGAGAGAGAAAGAGTCAAAGCATTTTCATATTAGAAGGAAGAGAGAAAATATGTGGTTGTAATTAGAACATTGTCCTTCAAGCTGTGAAGGCACTAATCGTGAGAATGGAATTGGGGTGCGATTTATTCTGACCTTAGCTACGGGTGTTATCTTGTATTAGCCCCACAGTTTCACGGGCCATCATCCCTCTGGTCTCAGCTGTGGCCCTTAGCCGGGAGGTCATATTAACCTGTGCACTCCCACAGTGCTCATGAGATGCTTCTGTGAGCCACATAGCTTCAGTCGGACTTGCTCCTTAAAGTAAACCAATTGAGAGATTTAACTCTTTGCAGCCTTCACTGCTCACAGCATATTCCTGGCATAATCAGTCTCGCAGGCTCTGGCAGAGAAGTGTCTGTTTATTTCAGATGCTCATTTTTGAATTGGGTCTTTAAATTTGGTGGGTTTGACTAAGTTCTCTATATATTCTAGATATTAGTCCTTGTTCTGGGGAACAGCTGGCAAAAGTTTTTTCCCCTACACTGTTTTTGTAGTATAACATGAATGAATGAGTCAATCATAAAATAATTAAATATGGTGGAAAATTCAGACTTTTGAAGTGTGAAAGGGCAGAGAAGAGTTTAATCAGCGAAAGTAGTTGAATAAATTCATAAAATTGAGGCAATATGGAGTATTTTGAATTTGTAGGCAATCAGGTATTGCTGGGACATCAGTGGATATGATGGGTAATTGTTTCGGAGAGGTAGATGATTACTTTTGTTAAGGAATTTGGAGGTTTTATTCTCAGGTGGAGAGAAACCACTGTAGGCTTTTAAGCTGTGATTGACACTACCTTCATAATTAAGAAAAGCCATTGTGATAGCAGGGGATACAGTGCTGAAAATAGACAACAGTAAATTCAAAGTAAGAAGGCTATTGTGGCCAAGAGAAGTGATGATGATGGCTTGGAGAAAGGCAGTGGAGACGCTGGAAAAAATGAAATGGGGAGAGTCTGTAAAGAAGTAAAATCAACTAGCTTTTGATGTTTGATTTTTATGAAGGAATGAAGGAGATAAGGTGGCTAGGATTACTTCCAGGTAATTAGGTGAGTAGTAGTTCTTTTTTTTTTTTTTTTTTTTTTT
>NW_022900923.1:17567970-17575113 GCF_012274545.1 Fukomys damarensis
TTTTTTTTTTTTTTTTTTTTTTTTTTTTGGTACTAGGGATTGAATGCATTGATTCTTTTGATTAAAACAGAGTTTAGGGAGAAAAGTTTTGAGGAGGTAAAGGATGTTAGAGTTTTGGATATGCTGAATTTATATTCCTATGGAATTCCCAGTTAGGTTCAATAGGTGGTTGGATATTTGTCTTAAGCTTAGGAAATAAAGATTTAAAAAGTGGTCATTGCTTGAGAATAGTGAATAGTAGTAGATGAAAACTCCCAGGGCCTTAGGTGTTCAATGAAGAGTTAATGCTAAACGTGTAGCCCCGGGATAAGCAAGAATTTACCAGATTGTCAGAGGAAGAGAATTGAGCCAAGTAAATGTAGAAAAATATGCATAAATCATGGGGTAAAATCATAAGAACTTGAGGCCAGGAAAGGTAGGAGAGTATGTCTGCAGCAGAGTTTGTGCAGGGTGGCAATTTAGGGATTCAGTTAGAAAATAAGAGAAACAGTCTTACATTCTAAATAAGACTTACACAATTTCAGAAGACAAGGGGGACAAAAGTCAGATTGCAACTGATTTAAGATAGAATGGAAGACAAAATTTCTCCTGTCTCCAGAACAGCTGGCAACAAAAGATTTTGTGGATACAAATCTTAACTATTAAGATATAATTTACTAATAAGGTACACATGTGTAAATACCAAATAGTTTCCCTGGTGTGAATAATCTGCAATAATACATAAGATCCTAATAAGATTACTGACATTTAGAAATGGGAAGAAAGGAGCTAAAGGTGTAGGGAAGGTGGGATGGGTAGGGGAAGGGTAAAAAGGGAAAAGAAAAAAATGTGAGATAATGAAAAGATGAAAATAAAGTGTTTGTAGATGGGGAGGGGAGGAGGGGGTGAAGGGAGGGCAGGGGTAAGGGGAAAAAATGAGAATCAAGACTTGTCATGTAGAGGTACAAGATCCCAACAATGAATGTAACTGTACTGTATCCCTAAAATGTACCAATAAACTCAATTAAAGCTGAAAAAAAAAGATATAATTTACTTTATCTTATATAATATTGCACTTTTGAGAAAAATTTCATCTTTATTTGTACTTTTGCTGAGTTTGGAAGCCAAACTCTTCTGCTACTGATACATTTAAATGAGTGCCCATTAAAATATGAAGTCAAGTGTTAAAAATCTTTTGTTGCCAATATTGGTAAGAATGGCATAGTCGATATTTTAAAAGTTGACTGGTTTTCTGTAGATATGCTGTGGTGAAGAAATGATATACTACTTGAGTTTTTAAAATTTATTGAAGTATTTCCAAAACAGCTAAAAGAATTTTGGAAAATTTGGTGGTTTCACATTTTTTGTGGTTATTGTGTCATTATGAAGAGTTTTTTTAAAAGACAGTCTGATAGTACCCCCAAATACAATTCATACTGGAAATACTAAAAATTTGTACTGATACCATCTATTGCTACTCTAATAAACTCCCTAAGAAATGATTTCATGAACTATTATTTCTTCTTTTTCCTGTTACTAGAAATAAATGACATGCATTCCATTACTCGTAGATGTTTAGTGGCAGGATTCTTCGATAAGGAACTGATTGAAATATAACCTTTGTAGAGATGTTTTGTTTTATATTGCTTCATTTTCTAATTTTTATGTTCTAGAATAATTCTATATTCTGTTGGTAATGATTAGCCAAAATAAATATAGACTACTAGGAGCATTTAGGTGCCACTTATTTTTAGATTTCCAGTATATTGTGCTAATGTGGATTAGAGGAGAAACGATTTCTTTTTTTACTTGATAGATTTCTTACATTGATAGATTCATGGCTGAGATTCTTATAATAAAAGAAACATTAACAATAGAAAAGCATATAAATTTATTTACTATGTTTTACAGACAGCACAGGGAAAATACATTTTTATGCTTAGGTTTGATGAGTGGAAGTATGTAGAAATATGATTGGACAAGAAAGTGGTATGATCTCATGGTAATGGTCTATTAAGATTGTTCTTGAAGTCTCTATATCTTCAAGGACATTCCTTTCTTCTGGACAGAGGGAAGGTTACCTGTGAAATTAAAAAAAAAATTAAAGAGACTTAATAAATAAGGCACACATGTGTAGATACCTAATAGTTTCTCTGGTGTGAATAATCTGCAATAATACAGAAGATCCTAATAAGATTACTGACACTGATAAATCAGAAGAAAGGAGCTAAAAGTGTAGGGAAGGTGGGGCGGGTAGGGGAAGGGTAAAAAGGGAAAAGAAAAAAATGTGAGATAATGAAAAGATGGAAATAAAGTGTTTGTAGATGGGGAGGGGAGGAGGGGGTGAAGGGAGGGCAGGGGTAAGGGGAAAAAATGAGAATCAAGACCTGTCATGTAGAGGTACAAGATCCCAGCAATGAATGTAACTGTACTGTATCCCTAAAAAAGTACCAATAAACTCAAAGCTGAAGAAAAAGAATGATTTATTAGAGGTAGATACAGGACGTACTCAAGAGCAGGGTGAGGATGCTCAGAGAAAATGAGGCAACTGAAATAAAAATTTTATGACCTACTTTTGGCTAGATTTTTATGGCTCACTTCAGGGAAAGAGAGGCAAAGGTAAGGTGAGAGGGACCTTTCTTCTGCTATTGCTGTCTCAAATGCCAAAATGCCATATTTTGGAGTAGCATAGTCCTAAATCCATCAGGTCTTATCATGAGGTTATATCAAAGACAATAAAACTTAATACAGCTCTATTTCCATAAAGTATTCAAGTGAGAATAGGTGGTTTATTATAGATTGCTATCAAAAATGTGGAATTGTTAGGTGAATTACTAGGATCAATTCTGAAAAACTAGCAGTTAAATACTTGAAGTTGCACGTTAGAAAGGAAAGAATTATCACATTGACTGTTCTGCAATGCATTAAAAAAATGCACCATATTTTAAGCAAAACAAGATGGCAAACACAGTGTCTTGGGTTCCTTTATGTATCAGCATTCTTTCTGCTTCCCTTTCTTTAGTGGAGTTTATAAAAGCACTATCAACTTGCCTGCAAGTGAGACAGACCATATTTATCTAAAGACTTGTATTCATGCACTGTGTTCAGAATTTAACAAAAACAATAGGCTTATTACCACATAAAGAGTGTCTAACAAAGAGATCTTATTGGATACAATAAGGGAAGGAGGAAAATAATTGATATTTAATGATCAAGTTTTGCTTATCTTATACTACTTGTTCAACATTTTGAAACCCATTCTTAGTAAAATGTGTTGTTCTTCATAATAATGGTTTCTACTTTGTTCTAGTGTCAAAATGTAAAAACTGATGATAAAGTTATTTTAGGCATGAAAGAATAAGCATACAGAAGGGAGCTTGAAAAATGTAGCACTTTAATGAACTTAGTGATCTTATTACATAATTAGGCATCTATGAGAACAGTATTTGGAAAAGTAGGAGCAGATTTGGAGGATGAGATGAAGAAATTGTAAAACAGTTCAATTTTTAAGGGTACAGTTGAGTCATCAGCAGCAAAAACACATAGGGAGTGATTCTTGAATTCTTCTAGAGATATGTGATGAACTATAAGTGAGAATTTAAAGCACTTATTGAAAACAGTGTCATGAAGGAAGAAATACTTATGTAATATTCATTTTAAACTTAACCTTAAGCAATGTTGTTTATATTAGTTTGAGAAATCCAGGACATTTGGAGGCCCAGCATGCCATATTTTAATGCAGATTGACTTATACTGAGATAGAAAGCATATGTTATAGTATTAATGAGGCTGAAATTATTAAAGTAAATTTTATTAGTATACTTGGTGTCATAATGAACAACTTTTCTAGAAAAGATATTGGTACTTCTGTGGAGATTTTTCAACTAATGAGGAGGAGGAGGAAGAGAAGGAAAAGAAGGAGAGGAAGAAGCAGCAGCAGCAGCAGCAGCTGAAGCTGTGTTTATTTATTGGGGCATTAGTCCTGAAAAGACATACTGAACTTTACATTTCTTGAAAAAGAGTTACCTACCCCAATTTATATTTTGGTGAGTATATTTTAGATTTACTATATGAAATAAATGTTTTAAACTTGTATATAGAGAGGCTGATTCTCAATAGAGAATTAAAGTCTCAGCAGGAATCACTTTATCTCTCTAATCTGTAGTTTTATTGTAAGGGCCTCACTAACAGTATAACTGATGTTTTTTTATCTATAAAATTCCATTATATTGGAATTAGTAAGCTCCATAGAAGATTTTCAGCACAATTACTTCCATAGCTCTTACAGCCAAGTCAGTTCAAAGACCAAAGGCATACCTCTGGTATCTGTGCTATGGTAGGTGTCTGTAGTGAAGGAATAATGTTCAGAGTACAATCCTTACCTTCAAAGGATTTCTGTGTTACCTCATTATTAATAGAGAACACATAGAAGTAACCATAATAGAAAGATGCATATGATGAAATGAAAATAATTTTCACAGTGCTATGGTAGTTTAGGAGGGAGTTGAAGGAGACCACCATAGTACAGTGACAAAGGTAAAGTCTGACTGACAAGAAGAAGGAACTTACTGTATATAGGAAGATTCAGGGAAAGAACTTTGAAAGAAACACCAAATTGAAAGGTCCTTAAGATATGGAAAAGCTTGGTTTGTTGTTGGGAGTGCATGCTTGTAACCCTTACTACCACTGTACTTATTTGTTCAGAAAGATTGACAGAGTAACAAATTAATAGGATATGGAAGATATGTTTGCTTTATTGTTCTTGAATGTTACTTGCATATTGTTCCACAGATTACACTCTCATGTCCCAAAGTACTGTGTGAAACATCACAAATCAATAACTGGAAATAACACATCTGTATTACTTTCTGAGTGCTGAGTATGCTTCTAAATATTTTACTTCCCTTTTGTGCTTGACTAGGCATAGAATTTGGATTCAGAAAAGATAATTAAGAAACAAGAAAGGAGGAAAATTATAATGAATCAAGAGGAATCATAATGCCAAAGAGAAAGTGAGACATCAGATGAAGTGGTAGAGGGGAGGAAAAACCTTTCTCTTGATGTATCTGTTCTCTTCCTGTCTTTTGTTTTTAAGCAGAAAGGTAGTTTGGATGGAGATTTGCTTGTAAAAAAAGAACAGGTTCTAGGTCATGACAGAAAATTTTAATAATTTTACCTGTTCTCAGAAGCTCTTATGATTTACCTTCAGTGTAGGAAAGGTACACTTTTTCAGTCTTCTCTAGGAGAACATGAGTCTGGTTGGTGGTGGAAGTGGCTGATTGTTCATATGCCTTTTTCCTGCCAGGTGTCTTGTGAAGGCTTGATTTGGACTGTGAGCTAATTGTAGGTTTAATGTTAAGATATCAAATATTTTCTTGGTCTCTCCATGAAATCTTTTGCTTTTGAGTGCCTCAAATAGTTGGAGATAAAGCCTTTTGTCAACTGCTACAGATAAAAAGCATGAAAGGGAAATTTCCTTTTGAAGGTGCTTGTCGATTTAAACCTGTTTAAATAAAAACATAATCAGTTAGTAAATAAGCAACAGTACCTGAATAATAATAATAGTAACTCTCTTACATGCAGAAAGATGAAAATTAACAAAGTTAACAAGGTTACTGTGGGAAAATAAAAGCAGTGGAAAGTAATTTTTTTTTATTGTTGTTAATTTTACATTTGCTTCCTTTCACCTTCTCCAGTGTAGAGGTGAACAGAAGCTGCATGGATAGATATATACTTATATATTTCTTTGTGTGTGTGTGTGTGTATATATATATATATATATATATGTTTTATATATGTAGACATATATTATTTTTCCATGTGATTGAATGTATCTGCAGCTATTGTACTTTATTTGATGAACTGAAAAATATTTTATTTTTTTGAAAAAGTTTAGAGTTATTAGTGTTATGAATCTTTGGAGCTTAACCTTTGTTTATTGAGTACATATTCGGTATTTCTGGGACGAGGGATTTAGCTCGGTGGCACCATGCCTGCCTTGCAAGTGCAAGGTCCTGAGTTCGATTGCTGGTACCAACAAACAAACAAACACACACAAAACAAGAAGATGTCAACATATCAGGTAGTTCATGTTCTTCAAATGTAAAGAATTATACTATGAACCAGATAATTTGTTTTATAAATGCAGATTAATAAAAAGTATTTTAAACTTAATTGCTAGGTATAGTACTCAGGTTCTACATGACAAAGTAGTAGAGATCCTGTCTGTACAGGAAACTGAGTGCTGATGAAATATCTACTGCTTTTGCAACACTTTCACACTAAAATTACTGAGTTGAATTGTTGTGACATACCTTGCAAAGCCTAAAATATTTTCTAACTCAACCTTTAATACAAAAAGCTCCAGAGAAAGATAATTATCATGTTTGTAAATGAATTTTTACTTAGTGTACCTTTTCCCTTCCCTCCCTCCCTCCTTCCCTCTGTGTATTGGCCAGGACTTCCATTGTATATCAACTAGGGATGATGCCAATGAACATCCATTTTTATTCTCCTCAGGAGGAAAGCACTCAGTCTCTTGTCATAAGTATAATGTTGATTTTATACAGACAACATTCATCAGGACAAGAAGTTCCCTTATAGTTTTAGTTTAATGAGTTTTTAATATGAATAAATGCTGAATTTCCTTCAATGCTTTTTCTAAATCAGATAATATGATCATGTAATTTTTCTTTTGTTAGTCTGTTCATATGATGAATTATGCTGATTTTCCCCAATATTGAGCCAGCTTTTCATTCTCTTAAGTAAAACTACTTATACACAGTTTAGAATTTTTATTATATATGTATTTGACTTGTAATATATAGGAATATGTTTGATTTGAAGTTTTTATATGTATGGATTGAAATTTTTTATTTTTATTTTTATTTATTTTTTGGTACTGAGGATCAAACTCAGGATCTTGTATTTTTTTTTTTTTATTGAGTTTATTGGTACATTTAGGGATACAGTACAGTTACATTCATTGTTGGGATCATGTACCTTTACATGGCAAGTCTTGATTCTCATTTTTTCCCCTTACCTCTGCCCTCCCTTCACCCCCTCCTCCCCTCCCCATCTACAAACACTTTATTTTCATCTTTTCATTCTCTCACATTTTTTTCTTTTCCCTTTTTGTTCTTCCCCTACGTATCACACCTTCCC
>NW_022900923.1:17579777-17599803 GCF_012274545.1 Fukomys damarensis
ATCCCCAGGATCTTGTGTTTTTGAGGCAGGCACAGTACCACTGAACTAAATCCCTGGCCCTGGGTTGTATTTTTAAGCACATATTAGCTGACTATATAAATATCTTATTTTAATTTGCTAATATTTAGTTAAAGTTTTGCATATTTTGTCGCGCAGGCCGGGGGCTCCCGCGCATGCCGGGAGCTCGCGCGCACGCCGCCGGGTGATCCAGGATCTTGTGTTTTTGAGGCAGGCACAGTACCACTGAACTAAATCCCTGGCCCTGGGTTGTATTTTTAAGTACATATTAGCTGACTATATAAATATCTTATTTTAATTTGCTAATATTTAGTTAAAGAATTTTGCATATGTTTATGAAGGACATTAATGATTTCCTTTTCTTATAATCCTTTTTTAGTTTTTATATCAGGAAAAGGATGTCTCTAATGAGTTGATAAATACTTATTTTCTGAAAAAATTTTAAAGCATTAATGTTATTTCTTATTAATTCTGTCTTAGTTGCTTTTTTCTTTGCTGGGACAAAATACTTGACACCCAGAGTTAAAGGAGGAAAGGTTTATTTGGCTCACAGTTCATAGAAGTTTCACTCCATAGAGGGCTGGTTCCAAGGCAGGATGTCATGGCAGAGGGGCATCAGAGGGGAGAAACAGTTCATGACACAGCAGGGTAGGCAGAAGGCAAAAAGCAAACAGCAACAAGCAACACTCCCCTTTCTGTCCCATGTCCAGGCTATCCATCCTTAGGGCGGTTAGCACTCACACCATTGATCCTAGCTCCACATCCTTGATCCCAGCATCACACACCCTAGATCCAACCACCTCCTAAAAACCCCATCTATCACTTGGTGAGGCTTTGGGGGATGTCTAGATACAAACCGTAACACCTTCTGTATCTGTTTTTAAAATTTGTTGTTGGAACTATCTGGTCTGAATTTCTCATTTTCAGAAAGATTAGAGTTATAAATTTAGTTTTGTTTACTAGCGATGGGATTTTTCAGGTGCTCTGTTTCTCATTTGGCTTTTCTATCTATGAATTATTTAGAAGTATGTTATTTTATTTACAAGTATTAGGGAATTTTTCAGGTATATTTCTGTTGCTGATTTCCAGTTTAATTGTGTTGTGGTCACTGAATACAATATGATTTAAATTTTTGAAGCTTTCTTTGTTTTATAGCTCAAGAAATGATTTGTTTTGGTGAATGTTCTGTACGCTTTGTAAAAGTGTGTCTTTGCTGCTGTTATTGGGTAGAGTGGTATGGAGTGGTGTGCAAGTAATATGTCCTGATGACAGTGGTGTCCCTTTCTTCAGTAGCCTTGATGAATTTTTGTGTACTTTTTCTGTTGATTACTGCAAGAAAAATATTGATGTATAGAGCAGTAAATGTGGATTTGTCAACTTCCTTTCATTTATGTCAGTTTTTGTTTCATATATTTGAGACCTTATTAGGTGCATAAACATCTGGGATTCTTAGGTTATCTTGTTGAATTGGTCCTTTTAACATTGTGTAAGGTCCTTCATCCCTAATGCTTTTTTAAATTGGTTGGTAAATCTTCATTGTCTTATATTAATATAGTCTCTTTGTCATTCCTTTAATTAGTATTTTCATGGTAGATCTTGTTTCCTCATTTTACTTTTTAACTTGCTTATATTATTATATTGTAAATTAGTTTTTTTAAACAATCTAATAATCTTTTTTAATGGATATGTTTAGACTGTATTTTATATGATTATTCTGTTTTCATGTACCATTTTTTTATTTGTTTTCTGCTTTGCATTCTTTGTTTTCCTCTTTCCTACTGTGTTCAGGATTATTTAAAAATCTGCAACTATTTCATTTGTACTGTGTATGATTCTTTTAGTGATTACTCTATGGATTGAGTTCTTTATCTCAGGACAGAATAGAAATGTAGTAAAAATTTGGTTTGCACTTAATAACTTTAATTTTTCATGGTCCTCATTTTCTCTGTTTTATGAGCAGTGGACAAGTTTAACTTTAATTATTTGAAATTATTTTGAAGGGTACTTGAAATTTGACCAGGGTTCAGAATTAATTCTTGAAAACACTGAATCATAATTAAAATAGTTATATATTTTGTAACTTAAACATATTATAGCACATATAGATGTTAGAGATTTTGTCTGTCTGTGTGCTTACATTGTAATTTTGTGTCCCTTAGATCCCGATGTAGTGCTGAAAACACAATAATAAATTTGCTTTGGGCACTATATTATGATATCTAATCTTAACAATCTGGAAGAGTTATTATTTTCATTTTTATTGGTACAGATTCTGTGACACTACACAGTAATTTATCCAGTGTAGTACGTCTGCTTAGTAGTGAAATTTGCATTCAAATTCAGATCTTTTTGATTCCCAAATCTATATGTTTTATCATTATTCCAGTCATTCACTCCATGTACATTTACTATATATTACGTATTGCATAACTTTTATTTAAATTAACACAGCCCTTGCCCTTATGATTCTTACTGTCTTTTCAGTGAGACAGATGTTAAACAGATAAATATAGAAATAAATACATAATGACATTATGGTAAGTGCACTAATGACAAAGAATAGGGCTTGATAACAGACATAGGGAAATTAGTTTAGATTGGGAAGGAGGCATTTGGAAACCACTTTGTAGAAGTTTCATTTGAAGTAAGTGTCCAACATGTACTGAGAGTTAGTAAAGACTTGGAGAGAGAAACTGTATTGGCAGGGAGGAAAGGACAGCCCAGTGCCTTGAGTTGGGAAAGAGTTTAAAGGGTTTAAGGAGCTGAAACATGGCCAGGGTGTCTGAAATGTAGAGGCAAACTTTGGGTGTGAGATGAGGCTGGAGAGAGAGAGAGGCAGGGCCAATTTGTTCATCAGTGATGGTGAGCCTTTTAGAGCTTTGAATGATAGAAAATCCTGGCTGTGGCATATATGCTATAGGTTTGCCATCACTGGTCTAGGGTTTTGTTGGGCATGCTAAGGTGAATTAATTGATAGTTGCCTTTATTTTCCCTCCTGGAAGCACCTGACCATTTAGAGTGCATACTGTTTATAAGGTAAACCCTATCTACTTCTGTGAGCTAATTGGTGGGTATAGCTGATAGTCCCGCCTGAGTGTGAGCTCTAATTTTCCAGTCTTACTTGCTTATCTGTCCCAGTGCTTGTGGTATCTCAGGTTTTTCTGATGAAAAGAAACTGAGTTCTCTTAAAATGGTTAATATGTTTCTTTTTTCCCCTATTAAGTTTATTGGTACATTTAAAGCAACAATACAGTTACATTTATCATTGGGATCTTATACCTTTATGTGATATGTCTTGTTTTTTTTCTCCCCATACCTTCACCCCCTTCACCCTTCCCTATTTACAGAGCCTTTGTTTGCATATTTTCCTTTTTTCCATATTTTTTCTTTTCCCTTATTTCCTTTCCTCTCTCTTTCCCACTTCCCCGCTTCCTATTTCACTTTATCAGTTATACCATTTGAACCATATTTACACTTTTAGTTTTTCACACCAGAGAAAATATTCGGTATTTACTCAAGTGTGTCCTATTTATTTTACTTACGAGTATAGCTTCAATGTGCATCCATTTGGCTATAAATGTCTCTAGTTTCTCATTCTTTATGGCTGAGTAGTACTACATTTTATAGAAAAACCACATCTTCTTTATCCAGTCTCCAGTTGATGGGCATTTGGGTTGTTTCCGAGTTTTAGCTATTACAAACTGTGCTGCTATAAATATGGGTGCAGATATATCACTGTGGTATGATTCTTTTACTTCTTTTGGATAGATACACAGCAGAGTGATAGATGGGTTAAATGGGACCTGTAATATTAGTTGTTTGAGGTATCTCCATATTGATTTCCACAGTGGCTGTACCAGTCTCCACTCCCACCAACAATAGAGAAGGGTTCCAGGCCGGGGATTTAGCTCAGTGATTTGGTGGCCTGCCTTGCAAGTGCAAGGACCTGAGTTCAATCCCTACAAAAAAAAAAAAAAAAAAAAAAAGAGAAGGGTTCCTTCCCACAGCCCCACAAGCATTTGTTATTGGTTGATTTCTATAGCAGCCATTCTTTCTGGGGTTAGGTGGAATCTCAGTGTTGATTTCATCTGTATTTCTTGAATGATCAGTGATGTTGAACATTTTTTCATGTGTTTATTTGCTATTTCTACCTCTTTGAGAAATGTCTGTTCATTTCAGAGGCCCATTTTTGAATTGGATCTTTGTATTGGGGGAGTTGATTTTTTTGAGTTCTTTATATATTCTAGATAGTAGTCCTCTGTCTGAGGAGTAGCTGGTAAAAACTTTTCCCACATTGTTGGTTGTCTTTTGGGGGTTTCTCTTGCACATCAAAACTTTTTAATGCAATGAGATCCCAGTTGTTGACTCTTTGTGCAAGTTCTCATGCTGCTGAGAATTTGTTCATGAAGTCTTTTCCTATGCCAGTGTTTTCAAGAGTTCTACCTAATTTATCTTCCAGTAACTGTAGTGTTTCTGTTTTGATTTTTAGATCCTTAATCCACTTGGATTTCAGTTTAGTGCATGGTGAAAGATAGGGATCTAGTTTTAACCTTTGGCAAGTTGGAAGCTAGTTTTTCCATCACTTATTAAAGAGGCTCTCTTTCCTCCAGTGAGGATGGTTGGCTCCTTTGTCAAAGATGAGGTAGCTGAGTATGTCTGGTGTCATTTCTGCATCTTCTAATCTATTCCACTGATCCTTGGGTCTGTTTCTTTGCCAGTACCATGCTGTTTTTATCACAGTGGCTTTGTAGTACAGTTTCAATTTGAGAATTGTGAGACCCCTGCCATGTTTCTGTTGCCTACAGTGTTTCTGCTATTCTAGGTCTCTTCTGTTTCCAAATAAATATATGGGTTGTTTTTTCACGTTTTGTGAAATATACTATGGGGATTTCAATTGGGATTGCATTGAATCTGTATAGCAGTTTTGGAAGTATGTCCATTTTCACTATGTTATTTCTTCCTACCTAGGAGCAAGGGATGTCTTTCCATTTTCTTATATCCTCTTCTGTCTCTTTTTTCAGAGTGTTGTAGTTCTCTATGTAGAGGTCTTTTGTTTCCTTCATTAGATTGATTCCTCAATATTTCATTTTTTTGGATGTTATTGTGAAAGGAATTGTTTGCCTAATTTGTCTCAGTGAGTCTGTTATTTGTGTACAAGAAGGCTATTAATTTTTGAGTGTTGACCTTGTATCCAGCTACTTTACTGAATCTGTCAAGTGTAGAAGTCTTTTGGCAGAGTTTTTTGGGTCTTCTATATAGAGTATCATATCATCAGCAAATAATGATAGTTTAACTTCTTCCTTTTCTATCTTTATTCCTTTTATTTCTTTCTCTTGTCTAATTGTCTTGGCTAATGTTTCTAGAACTGTATTGAACAGGAATGGTGATAGTGGACATCCTTGTCTTGTTCCTGATTTTAGCATGAAGGTTTTCAGTTTTTGACCACTTAGTATGATATTGGCTGTTGGTTTTTTATAGATAGCCTTTATCAAGTTGAGATAAAGACCATCTATTCCAATTTTCTTTAGGGTTTTTTGTCATGAAAGGGTGTTGAATTTTGTCAAATTTTTTCTGCATCTATTGAGATGATCATATGATTTTTGTCTTTTAATATAGTATATTACATTTATTGATTTATGTATGTTGAACCATCCCTGCATCCCTGGTATAAATCCGATGTGGTCAGGGTGTGTGATCTTCTTGATGATCTTCTGAATTCTATTTGTCAGTATCTTATTGAGGATTTTTGCATCTATGTTTATTAGGGAGACTGGCCTGTAGTTCTTTCTTTTGGTTAGGTCTTTTGCTGGTTTTTAAATTAAAGTAATACTTGCTTCCAGGAATGAATTTGGAAGTATTGCTTCCCTTTCAATTTCATTGAAGAGTTTAAAGAATAATGATGATAATTCTTCTCAAAATGTTTTGTAGAATTCAGCAGTGAAACCATCAGGACCTGGACTTTTCTTTGTTGGAAATGTTTTAATTATGTTTTCAGTTTCACTGAATGTAATTAGGGTGTTTGAATTTTTATATCTTCTTCATTCAACTTTGGAAGTTCATAGGTATCTAGGAATTTGTCCATTTCTTCTGTGTTTTCCATTTTATTAGAGTACAGGTTTTTGAAGTAGGTATTGATAATCCTCTGCATTTCTGGTGGATCTGTTGTGATTTCACCTTTTTTATTCCTAATTACATGGATTTGAGCCTTTTCTTTCCTTTTTTTGATAAGGTTGGCTAAGGATTTATTGATTTTATTCTTTCAAAAAGCTGATTCTTTGATTCGTTGATTTTTTTTTTATCATTCTCTTAGTCTCCATTGCATTGATTTCTGCTCTGATCTTTATAATTTTCTCTCTTATGAGAGCTTTCGGTTTGTCTTGCTCTTCTTTTTCTAGTAGCTTAAGGTTAAGCATTAGGTTGTTTATTTGAGCTTGCTCTGTTTTCTTTGTATGGGCATTTATTGCTATGAATTTCCCTCATAGAACTGCCTTCATTGTGTCTCATAGATTTCTGTATGTTATATTAGCATTATCATTTAATTGTAGAAACTGTCTAATTTCTTCTTTAATTTCCTCTGTGACCCAGTGGCTGTTTGGCAGGGTATTTAATTTCCATGTGTTAGTGAAATTCTTGCGGTTTCTTATGCTGTTGATCTCCAGTTTAATTGCACTGTGGTTTGGTAATATACAGGGGATAACTTCAGTTCCTTTGCATTTAATTAGGCATATTCTATGAGCTAGCATGTGGTCTATTTTGGAGAATGACCCATGTGCAGCTGAGAAGAATGTATATTCTGATTTTGTGGGATGGAATTGTCTGTAGACATCTACTAAGCCATTTATTCAAAGACTTGGTTCCGTTCTGTTATTTCTTTGTTGCTTTTCTTCTAGATGATCTGTTTATTTGTGTCAGTGGAGTATTGAGGTCCCCCACTATCATTGTATTACTGCTTATTTCATTTTTCATATCCATTAATATTAGTTTTGTATAGTTGGGGGCACTAGTATTGGGTTCATGTATATATTTATGATTGTCATTTCTTCTTTCCTTTACAAAGATGTAGTGCCCTTCTTTGTCTCTCTTAATTAGTTTTGGTTTTTACATCTACTTTGTCTGCAAATAAGATAGCAATCCCTGATTTTTCTGGGCTCCTTTCATATGGAGAACTGTTTTCCATCCTTTTACTCTCAGTCTGTGAATTTCTTTGTGGATTAAGTAGGTTTCTCGTATATAGCATATTATTGGATTTTGCTTCTTAATCCATTCTGCCATTCTTTCTTTTGATTGATGAATTGAGGCCATTAACATTGGTGGTTATAACTATTATGTATTGATTTTTCATCGTCATGTTTTTTTCCTGTTATTGGTTGTTTTATTTTTTATTTTTCCCTCTCTCCCTTTAATTTCTTGCCTTGCCTGGTATATTTGCCTTGTTGGCCCTTATGGAGTTGTGGCCTTCCTTTTCTTTTTCCAGGATATTGTTTAGAAGTGTTTGGAATGCTGGTTTGCTGTTCATGAAATTTCTCAGGTGTTCTTTGTTGTGGAAGTACCTTGTTTCCCCATCAGTTTTGAAAGATAGTTTTGCAGGATACATCAGTCTGGGTTGGAGGTTGTTTTCTTTTAGGACTTGAAATACGTCAATCCAGGCTTTCCTTGAATTGAAGGTTTGTGTTGAAAAGTCTGCTGTTTCTGATGGGCTTTCCTTTGCATGTGATTTGTTTCTTTCTGTAACTGCTTGTAGTATTTTGTTCTTCTGTTGGGTTTCCGGAATCTTGGTTAATATATGTCTAAGTGTAGTTTTTGTTTTTGATCATGACTATTTGGAGTCCTCTATGCTTCACTTATCTGTATTTCAAGTTCTTTTCCCTATTTGAGAATTTTTCTGTCATTAAATATGTGAACAGTTTTTTATGACATTTGTACTTTCTCCTACTTCATGGATTTCTGTCAGTCCTATATTACTCTTCTTTGCATCATCAGAAAGTTGTTGGATCCATTTCTCGTGATCCCTTACTGTTTTTAAAGAGCTCTCTCTCTTCATGGTCACTGACTGCAATCCTATCTTCTATATCTGAAATTCTATTTTCACATTCATTCATCCTTCTGCAAATGCTTTGGATAGAGTTTTTGTTTTGTTTTGTTTTGTTTTGTTATCAGGGATTGAACTCAGGTCCTTGTGCTTGCTGGGCAGACGCTGGAACCACTGAGCTAAATCCCTGGCCCTCTGTAGAGTTTTTAATCTCCTGGATATCTGTTTGAATCTGTTTCATAGATTCCATTCCTTTCCTATGTTGGGCATTCAAGGTTTCCATTTCTTTCCTATGCTGGGCATTCATGGTTTCCATCATGGTCCTGAGCTTATTTATTTTTTAAAAAAATCTATTTCTGTTCTAGAGTCTCTAATCATGTCTTTCATTCTTCTCACCATCTGTGTGGTTATCTGGGAAATTCTGTTTTGAATTTTTCTGGAGCTTCATTTATCTGTTTTGTTACTTTCTGTGCTATCGGTTCAGGGTGTCCAGATGGTTGATTGTCAGACTTTTCCACCTCATTTCCCCCAGAGTTTACCTTTCGTGAGGTGGAAGTCTGTGTTTGTGTCTTGTTTAAGTATCTTCTCATTTCTGTTTTTGTGTTTCATACTGTCCTTGATTTAATTCCTGGGTTAATACTTAAATCTTCCAGACATTGCCTGTCTTTAGGTTTTGAGTCTGAGGCAATCTCATTTTCATTATACCATGAAGGACAACTGATTAGATCAATCACAACACCTTAACCCAAGTAATACAATTAGCAACATAGTAGCATGAAGCACAGCTTAGAAAATGACAATTTATGGTAGTTATTAATCTATCACTTTTAACTGTGTGAATTAAATAAAAATCAAGGACCAGCCCAAAATATGTTTATTGTGAATTATCTCTTTTAAGATAGCAACTTTACCTTTCAGTATGGGGACTTAGAAGGAGTTGGGAAGGGAGGGATAGATGGGATAGAGAAAGGTTAGAAGTCATGTTAGTGGACACAGGAAGATCACTCAAACTCTGGGAAGATGTTGAAGAGAAAAAGAGAAGACAGAACAAAATGTACACAAGAACAGAACAAACTAATAGCAATTGGGAGGCTAGAGACTGTAATCACTTCCTTTTAAAACTAATGGCAATCGACAGAAGGAAAAAGAGAAGAAAAAAAAAAGAAAATAAATTCAAATTAGGATAGGAACAAGAACAAAAAGGAAGAGAATGAAGATCAAGGTGGGAGAAAGAAAAGATCAGAAAAAGAAGATTAAAAATTTTGAGAAAAGAAAAAGATAAAATTTTTAAAAAAATGATTAAAGATAGGAGAAAAATATTACTTTGAAAATAAAAAATACAAATAGAGATGAGGGCCTCCTTCAGGGTGTGCCTCTGTTGACACAGTACACAGTGTGGGCAAGAGTGTGCAGATCTAAGTTAATTAGTCTCAGCAAGCCAGCACCTGTCCCCTGAGTTTCAGGCTGATTTCTGTCTACAAGGCCCAAGTTGAGATCTCTGACCTTCTGGATTGAACTCTGCAAGCTTCTACTGCAGTTTCCAGCTGTCTTTTCCCTGAAGTTAGGTCAGGCTCCAGTGTGAGTTGCTGGGCCCTCTGACTTACCAACTATGGTAATGTGGTATTCCTTTATTGCAGAGATTTTCTTAACTTTTCCAGTGGGCTTCAACTTTCATCTAGGAGCCTCAGAGAGGCCCTCTTTCTCTTGTTCGTGGATGTGGGGAGGTGGGTGGCATGGACACTGCTGTGTTGGTGCCTGTGCACCTGGGCTTCTCTGCTGCACTGGGCTGAAGGGGTGTGCCTACCGGAGGGTCTCGCGCTTCTTCTGTGCTCCTCTGTTGTTCCATGCCAAAGAGTTAATATGTTTCTTTATATTGGTTATAATGCTAGATGAACCATACATTTATATTATAATGTGAAGAGCAGTGCACTTTAAAAAGTTTCTCATCTTCAGGCATGTTGTAGATAAATATGACTTGCTACTTTTAATTTTAGCTCACTTCTGTGAACCAATGAAGTACTTTTAGTATTTCCTTCTAAGTGCTATTAAAATATATGATTACATCTTTCACAGTCTGAGGGAAAAGGCCACGCCAATGCTGGAGATGCAATATATGAGGTGGTGAGTCTACAGCGACAGTCTGACAAGGAGGAACCAGTCACTCCTACTAGTGGAGGTGGTCCAATGTCACCGCAAGAGGATGAAGCAGAAGAAGGTATGGATTTGAACTTTCTTAGTTGCCTCTATTTCAGTAGCTGATTTTTTATAACCTTTAAAAGTAGGAGTGTGTGTGCGTGCACATGCACATTGGAGGGGAAGGAGTGATGGTTATTCCTCATCTCTGCCACTCTTTACAGCTATATTCTATTACTTGCAGAAGGAAATATGCTTCATTTAGTTCCTTGGTCGTGTAGTTCCCAGTGCCACTTACACAACTATTTATATTTGATAGCATCACATTGCTGGTTTGCGTCTTATTTTATCTCAAGTACTTTGGAAGTCTTCTATGAGTACTGTCAAATTCTCTCAAGGGTTTCTAGAATTTCAGTAGTATCTCATGTTATACTCTATGTTTAATGTTATTCAATACTTACTTGTTTTTGTGTAGTTGCTGTATCTCTTATCACTTACTTTTTTGGCATAGCATGTTCTCATTAATACATGGGTGCTGCGAGAAATGTTAATCAACCTCACAAAAGTACCTTTCATTTGGTTTTGTGCTCAGTACTCTTTAAAGAATTTAGAGCTAAGTGATAAATCTGTACCCTAAGACCTTTATGATCTTCTTCTGGGATAGGGTTTATTAAACCTCTGAATTCATACCACCATTGCCTTAAAATTCTCACTCTGTATATGTTACGATTTCCCTGTTTTTGAATGCATAAAAACAATAGTTATTTTGGTTTATATTTATTATTTTCTGTCTGTGAGGCATCATTCTATGTGTTTCAAATGTGTTAACATTTACTTATTACAATCCCTGTGAGTACTCTTATTAACTTGGTTGTAGGGATGAGAAACTGAGGCACAGAGAACTTAAGTCACTTAGCTATGTGTACAAAATTGAGATTGAAACCCAGGATATTTGATTCTGACATTTGCATTTACCACTGTCATGTTATTCTACCAAGGTAGCCAAGCTACTAAAACATATACGCAGCTTATGTGTTAAGCTAAGGTAAAATTTATGTAACATAAAGTTATTCATTTAAAAGTGTACAAGGCCAGGGATTTAGCTCAGTGGTTCTGCTGCATGCTTTACAAGTGCAAGGTCCCGAGTTTGATCCCTGGTACCCCACTCCCCCAGAACAAGTGGACAATTCAGTAGCAGTAAAGCATTCTTACCATCCAGAAAGAAACATCATACCCAAGAAGTCATGCCCTGTTTTTCTGGTTTTTTTTTTTTTTACCTTCTGTTGACTTCTAGTTTGCTTTTTCTTTTTATTTACCTATTCTATATAATTCAGACATATGGAATCATGTAGAATGTGACCTTTTTAGTTTGGCTACTTAAATTTAGCACAGTATTTTTGAGGTTTGTCCTTACTGATACATTTTATAATATGTATCAGCATTTCATTTTTTTATGGCTGAATAATACATAATATGTAGCTGTACTATACTTTGTCCATTCATCAAGTTTTTAATTTTAAAGAAGTATAATTTACCTATTTTTTCTTTGTTTTGTGTTTTTAGTATCATATCTAAGAATTCATTGTCAAATTAATGTCATAGAGGTGTACCTCTGTTTTCCTCTAAGAGATTTATGACTCATATTTAGATCTTTAATGCATTTTGAGGTCCTTAAAGATACAGTGTGAGGTAGGAGGTCTAGTATTTCTTTTGCATGTGGCTCTCCAGTTGTCCCAGCACCATTTGTTAAAGAGTTATTCTATCTGTATTGAATAATCTTGGCACTTTCATTGAAGATTACTTGGTTATAGATACATGGATTTTTTTTCCCAGATGCTCTATTCCTTTATTTCTCTCCTGTTGGTGTATGTTCCTGTTGGTCCATATGCCAGTACTAAATTATATTGATTACTCTAGTGTTTGTTTGTTTGTTTTTTGGTACTGGTGATTGAATTTAGGACCTTGCACCTGCAAGGCATGTACGGTGCCCTGAGCTAAATCCAGGCCCTACTCTAGTTTTATATAACTTTTGAAATTGGGAAATGTAAGTCTTCTAACTTTTTTCATTTTCCAAGGTTGTTTCACTTATTGTGTTCCTTGATTTTATATGAATTTTAGTATAAGGTTGTCCATTTCTGAGAACTAAAAGGTTTTTTTTGGGGGGTGTGTGTGTGTATATGTGCATGATTTTTATACAAGATCATTGTTAAACCTTTAGATTATTTCAGGTAGTATTACCCTTTTAGCAATATTGTCTTCTAATCCATACAGTAGTTTGCATTTGCATTCATTTAGATTATTTTAATTTCTTCCACCAATGTTTCGAGCAACTTATTTTTAAATTGAGCATGTAGGTTTTATGGTTATGTTAAGCCTTGTCTTGCTTCTGTAGTGAAGGTGCTAGTAAGATTCTTAGGATTTCCTGTCAGTCATTTGGCTTTCTAGATTGAACTTGGCTCTTGGAGTATTTTTTTCCCTGCATTTGATTAAATTTAGAGTAAAGAAAGAATTTCTTTAAATTTTTTTTATCATTGATCATACCTCCCCTCTTTTTGACATTTTGCTTTTTTAACACTATCATGTTTCAGGCCTTCTGTTTTTTTTTTAATTAATTTTTTTGGCATACTTTTTGTATACCTAATGATGTCATTCATCATAGGGAATTTGTACCTGTTCCTAATATATCTTGATTCTTCTTTTCTCAATTTTTCTCCCCTCCTTTCAACCTTCTTCCTTTCTTTATTTATGAAAGCTTTGTTTCCATTTTCCCCTTCTATTCTTCTTTTTCTTTTCCTTTTTCCTTCCCTAGTTCCCCTTCTAGTTCCCTAGTTCCCCTACCCTAGTTCCCCTTCTCATTTGCACGTTTTCTTCCTGTTTCCCAGTATTTGTCACCCATTTTGGTCCTTATTTACCTTTTCAAATTCTCATACTAGAGAAACAATGTGACTTTTAAATATGTATGTGTGATTTATTTCACTTAGACGTATGGTCTCAAGGTGCATCCACTTACCTAAAAATGCCTTGAGTTTATTCTTCTTCTGGCAGAATAGTACTCTATTGTATAAAAAAAAACAAACAAAAAACCAGCATTTTCTTTATCCATTCATCTGTTGGTGGTCGTTAGATTTAGCTATTCTAAATTATCCTACAAACATGGATGTGGATATATTGCTGTGATATAGTGCTTTTAATTCTTTTGAAAAGATACCAAGAAGAGAATAGCTGGGTCAGATAGACCCTCTAGTTTTGAGGAATCTTCAGATTTATTTCTGTATTGATTGTACTAATTTGCACTACCACCAACAGCCAAGAAGGGTTCCTTTTTCCCACAGCCTAGCCAGCATTTGTTATTGTTTGATTTCTTGATGATAGCTATTCTTTCCAGAATGAGCAGGAATGTCGTTGTTTTAGTTTGCATTTCTCAAATGATCAATGATGTTAAACAATTTTTCATATATTTATTTGCTGTTTCTACTTCTTCATCTGAGAAGTGTCTCTTCATTTCAGATGCCTATTTTTGGATTGGTTCTTTAAATTTGGGGGGTAGTGATCATTTTGAGTTCTTCATCTATTCTAGATATCAGTCTTTTGTCTCACTGCCTTAATAATTGGAATCTTTTTTTTCACCTTGTTTATTGGTAGATTTAAAGCAAACAATACAATTACCTTCATCATGGGGATCCTGTAACTTTACATGATATATTTAGTTCTTATTTTTTCCCCATACTCTGCCCTCCCATCACCCTCTTCACCCTTCCCTATTATATTAATTGGAGTCTTTTTTTTTTAATTGGAATCTTTTTGTGACTTGTCATATCATTTCTGTTTATTGCTGTATAATATTCCATTGTACAGCTGTACCACAGTTTCTATATCCATTCTCCAATTGAAGGGTATTTTTGCTTCTTCCAATTATTAGTAATCAATTAAAAGATTTTTCAGGATTTTGTGTGGACTATTTTCAACCTAGATACTTTGGAGTATCTAGAAGTGTTATGCTAGACCATGTAATAAGCCTTTGTAAGAATTTCAAGTAGTCATTTATCATGGCTGTACCATTTTCTTTCCTACTATCACCTAGTGAGAGTTCCCATGGCTCCATATCCTTTTCAGAATTTGGTATTTTCTTATTTTTTCTACTTTAACCATTATATAGGCATGTTGTAATAATCTCATTGTTCTTTGAATATGCAGTTCTCTAATGACATACAATGGTGAAATCTTTCATGTGCTTGTTTGTCATCTCTATATCTTCTTTGATGAAGGTGTCTATTTAAATATTATTCCCACTTTCATTTTTATATTTAAAATTATAATTATATTCATATTTATTTTGAATTCATAAGTAAAAGTTGATATGTTCCTAGAGTACAGTATGATGTTGTGACACTTTGAATGATTAAATCAAGCTGTTTAATATATTCCTATCTTGACATATCATTTTATGGTGAGAACATTTAAAATACAATTTTTCAGCAACTCTATGCTGTGCAATGGTATAGATCATTATAGCTTATTGTATCTGTCTGACCAAAACTTTATACTTATGACCAGCAGCTCTCCTTTCCTCTTCCCCTCTCTCCATGCCAAGATCTCTGGTAACTAATATGTATTCCCTACTATGAATTTGGCTTTTTTTCACTCCATGTATAAGTGAGGTTGTGCAGTATTTATCTTTCTATCTCAGGCTTGTTTCACTTAACATAATGTCCTCCAGGTAATTCGTGTTGTTACAGTTGACAGGACTTCATTCTTTTAAAAGGCTATATAGTATTCTGTTTTATATTTATGCCACATTTTCTTTATCCACTTATGCATTGACAGATCATTAGACTGATTCCATATCTTTTTTTTTCATTGAGTCTATTGGTACATTTTAGGTATACAGTACAGTTGCATTCATCTTTGGGATCTTGTATCTTTACATGACAGGTCTTGGTTCTCATTTTTTCCCTATACCCCTGCCCTCCCTTCATCCCCTCCACCCTCTTCTATTTATAAAGATTTTGTTTCCAATTTTTCTTTTTCTCATATTTTTTCTTTTCCCTTATTTCCTTTCTCCTACCCCTCCCACTTCCCCTACACCTTTAGCCCTTTTCTTCCTATTTCACATTGATTCCATATCTTAATTTCCAAGCATAATGTTGCAGTGAACATTGGAGTGCAGATGTCTTTTCCACATGCTGATTTCATTTCCTTTAGATATATATTCAGAAATAGTTTTGCTGGACAAAATAATTTTGTTTTTATTTTTTTGAGGAATCTCCATAGTTTTTTTTTAAATGACTACATTAATTTGCATGCCCATCAGTAGTGCACCAGGGTTCTTTTTCTTTACTTCTTGCTAGTATTTATGTTTTGTCCTTTTGATAATAGTCATGTGAAGTAATACCTCATTGTGGTTTTGATTTGCATTTACCTGATGATTAGTGATATTGAGCACTTTTTTATACATCTATTAGCCATTCCCATTCCTTCTTTGAAGAAGTCCTTTGCCTATTTAAAAAACAGTTTATTTGCTTGTTATTCAGTTGTTGTGGTCTTTTATATATGAGTTATCATTATAAAATATGGTAAACATTTAAATTTAAAATATTTATTACCGTAAAAGGCCCATTTTAATTAATCTCCCTCAAAGTACTTTCCTTTTCACAGAACTCATTCATCCCATTGTTCTTGCCACTTTCTGAAGCAGCCCTTTGTGTCTTTAATTGCACTGTTGTGGCTGCCTCAGGTCCTAAATTGCTTCAAAATGTTTGCTTTTGATGGCCATCTTGACTCTGGGGAAGAGCCAGCAGTCACATAGTGCCACATCTGGTGAGTAAATTGGATGAGAACACACTGAAATCTTTTTATGAGCTTGTCTTTCTGTTGAATGGCACTCAGCAGAAGCATTCAGACTATTTTTGATCACTTACTGTAAAGACATGAAAGAGGACTTCCAAAATTGCTTCGGAAAGTGGCCAGAATGATGGTATTAGTGTATTTGAAGTAGGGGGAGATATTTTTGAGGGGCATTATTCACTGGATATTTCAGTTATCTCTTGTAGAGAGCCAGAGGTTGTGGTTCAGTCCTGCAATCCTAGCACTTGGGAGGCTGAGGCAGGGCGATTATGAGATTGAGGCTAACTTGGGCTAAATAGTGAGACCCTGCCCCCACCCCTATGTATATATACAATTTAGTATTTCATAATTATCTCTTTTGTTCTAATTTAGTAAAAAATATCTTCCTATTTACTTTGAAGAATAGCATAAATTAAGAACCTATTTTGTTGCATATATCATATTTTTTTGTTTTGTTTTGTTTTTTGAGACAGGATCTCACTATGTAGTTGAGACTGACCTAGAACTCACTATGTAGCTCAGGCTGGTCTCGAACTCACAGTGATCCTCCTGCCTCAGCCTCCCGAGTGCTGGGATTACAGGTGTGCACCATGACGCCCAGCTATCAGATGTTTAATAGACCTAGTTTCATATTTTATTTTATTAGCCCTGAGAAATAGTCATTATATCCTTATAATAAAAATGAAGAAATAGACTAAAAAATCTAGGTAAATCATTTGAGGTCGTATGGGTAATAAGTTAATACATGTAACACACAGAAATTTATGTCAGTCCCACTCTAAAGCCCACAATATTTCATGACACACAAAATAAAGGTACTCTCCTTTAAACTACTAAATTGATGTAACTCCACTCTCAGTTGCTTAAAATGTAGTATTTTAAATATTCTCTTTACCAACAAGACAAGTCTACACTATATATTCTAGAGAATATTCATTTTCTAGATACTTTGGATCTAAAATTGTAGATTTTGTACCGAAAGGTATAACACAATATAGTATGAAAATATAACATGAAACATTACCTTCCAAACAGCATTGACCAGAAAACTTTCATCCTATATATCCACTTTGAGAGTGCAGTTTCAATACAAATAAACCAGTAACAAAGATCTTCAGGTATAGGATATTCAACTTATGGCATTCAGAAGCCAAACACAGTTCTTTAAAGGACAAATTGTAGACAGATTCACTGGAAATCAAAATACTCTCCTCAAAAGCAGTCTTTCAGGTAATAAGCACACCTTTAAGTTAACTTCCAAAGCATTTTGCGCAATAAATTACTCTACCATTCAAGCCTTGGAAAGATGTTTTATAATTTAGTGATGAGTACTTTGGGAGTGGTAACATTTGAAAGTTGTACTGAGTACTCTTTAATGGTGAGCCATTGAAGCCACATGAAAAAGGAACCTTATTAGAAAACATACATTGTGAAGTGAATGGCAACCCAAATAGTCCCACAGTTCTGGTTTATTAGTCAGCAGAATATCCAGAAATATCAAGTTCAGACCTTAAAATAGTATAGGCAAGCGTTAGAAAGTTTATTTTTTTCAGTATTAGGGGAGAACTAAATTTGACTCGGGGATCATCTTTTCCATGCCCATTTGACAGAAATGTCTTGACAGACCTGCATCAAGTGGCCACCTGTAAATGTTAGAAACAAGGAGCAGAAGGGGCAAATTTGAAAATAGTCCTCAGGTAAAATTAATGAGGCTTATAATGAACATGGTGTCGGTGGCAGAAAAGGAGAAAGCAAGAACCAATGTGTTATCCTGGTTTCTAGCTTTAGTGATCGGATGATCTTGATGCCAGTGTATGAGATCGGGAACACAGGAGGAGAAAGTGGGTTTATAGGTGAAGGTAAGTTTTGCACATTGAGTTTGAGTTCACTGTGGAACTTTAAATTAGTTGTTTTTCAATCATTAGAAATAGTTTTATAATGTGAGAGATGTTTTATAGCTAGGGATTTTTTTATTGGTACTGGAGATTGAACCTAGGATCTTTTCCCTGAGCCACATCCCCAGCCCTTTTTTATATTTTGAGATAGGTCTCTATGAGTCACTAAGTTTCCTAGGTTTGACTGGAACTTACAGTCTTCTTATGTCAGGCCTGTGCCAACAGGCCTGGCAGTATGGGAGACATGGCTTAAAAACAGAGGTCAAAAGCAGTCACTGACATTTAAGCAGGAATGCAGGACGAGAAAACACCAGCTAAAAGATCTTCAGAAAAGCAATCACTGTAATCTAAGGAAAACCAAGACCGTGTAGAACAGATTAAAAAGTGAAGTTTCTGAATGAGGGGGAGTGAGTGAGATGTGGTGTTAACCAGTGAAACAGGCGTAACTGTACTGTACACCTAAAATGTACCAATAAACTCAATTAAAAAAAAGAAACAGGCGGCTCAGTGAGATAAGGATTAAAACTTACCTTGTTTATTGGATTTAGTTAATTTGAGAGGTCACTGAATCTCTATGAAGTTGATTTTAATAAAGATGACTCAGAAGTCCTATTGTAGTGGATTAAAGATTAAGTAGAAACGAGGAAGGGGAGGACAGTATTTGAGTTATTCTTTCAAGAAATTTGTTAACAAGAAGAAGAAAGAGATTGACCTAAAAATATTAGATTATTCTGGCCCCGAGAGAGGGCATTTTAAGTGTGAGGGATTTGAACTTTGTAGTTAAAGAGGGAGAGCTAAAAATAGAGGATCTCACCCTCCTATCACTTAACCATACACTTCCCCGCAATGCCCCTGTATCTTTACAAATGCTATTTACTCTGCTTAGAAGACTTTTTCCACTTAAGTCCCCCTGAGTAAGCTTTTTCAGCAGAGGCATTTTAATAGTCAAAAGGAAATAGTAATTTTAGTATGGTGACAGTTTCTATACTTAGAAATGTTTCAGAATACTTTCTGTGACTTTTTTTAGTAGGCTACTCAGGCGAATTATATTTAAGATGTTTTTAATGCAGCCTGGCTGTATGAGGATCTTGGCAACTTCTCAAAGCAATGATAAAAGTAGGTAAGATTATCTAAAACATCCATTTCAGGACTTTGAAATGTGACCAAAATTAGACAACAAATTGAGAAGACAACAAATTCAAGAGAAACTACTGAACCTTGTTAGAGGCACTTCACAGTAGAGTCAGTGATATTTTGGCCCCTGAGGCTGTTCCTGTTCTGCTCATTCTGATAATTTAGTGTCACAATGGTTTTATAAGGGTGGCACAAACTGTAAAAATCAGTAATTTTGCTTTTGCTAGTGGAGGGGGATCACTTGACTTGATGTAGAGTATGGAAAAACCTCATGTTTCTGGAGCAGTGTTGGAAAAGTAATTTTTATAGCAAGATAATAGGAAGGGTAGTTTTATAGGTAGCATCAGATTATAATCCTTGTTGGGAAAGCTATATGTTAGCTAAGATTGTAACAGGGACATCTGATGAATGAGTGGATCTTCATAAAAATCCTAAGTGTAGCTGGTGGTTTGGAAAATTGTATGTGCAAGAGAATGTACACACTCAGGAGAGGTGAGGGTCCTGACTAATCATGTCTGCATTGGGCATGAATCCTTGCACATAAACATGGAGCTGTATTTCCAGAATCCTGAATTCTACATGATTTTGCTTCTTTATTTTCTATTGTATAGAAAGATTATTTGTTCTGGGTGTAGTGAACAACTGAGGCCCGATTATCCTATAACCAACCAGGTCTGCAGTCTTGTTAGCAAGTGGCTTGCTCCTGGGCTCTAAATGTAGAAGTCTAGACAACTCCTGTATCCGACACTACTGTTGCTGTACTGGATTATTGATGCCTGCAAGCTGGTTTCCTGCCTTTTATGTTTGTCCCTTTCTTCATAGTCTGTGTTCTAAACATCTGCTGTCTTTCTAAAATTTCTCACATTATTTTACTTCTTTGCTTAACATTGGTGGTTTCTTATTTCACCAAGTGAAAGTTCTTTTATTGTAGCTCACCAGGCCACACATAATCTTCTCATCTAATTTATTTTTA
>NW_022900923.1:17600186-17670666 GCF_012274545.1 Fukomys damarensis
CCCCCCGCCCCCCAGATGCCCTCTGGGCTGTTGGTGTGTGCTGTTCTCCTTGCTTGGTGTCTTTTCCTTTAGGTAGCCAGGGATTCTTTCACTCCCTCTTTTTGCTCTTTCCTTAAATACTACCTTCTTAATGAAATCTTGCCTGTTCAATAAGTACTATGAAGGATGAATGAATGATAAAATAATAAGTGAAAGGATAATAAACTATGGAATGCCTCAGTATTATTTATTTATAATGCTTTGTTATAAATGATTTATAATTCCTCAATATTATTCAGTAGAAAGACTAGAAAAACAACATTTCTGGAATTGCATTTGAAAACATGAAAAGCATACATAAAATTTTTGACTTCTTAGCTTAGGGTGGTGGCACAAGGCTACAACCCTACTCCTCTAGGAGGCTGAGGAAGTTTTAGTGATTTAGCAAACCCGATCTGAAAATTAAAAAAATCTAGGGGCAAAGCTCAGTGCAGAGGCACTGGGTTCAATCCCCAGTACTGCCAAAAAATTTTCCCCCTATTTCTTATTCTTCTATATGAGCAAGTCATCAAATACCTATTTTTTGATGAATGGATAGAGAAAAATTTTTTCAAGGTTAAGTTTATTGGTAGATTTAAAGTAAACAGTACAGTTGCATTTATCATTGGGATCTTGTACTTTACATGATATGTCTTGATTCTTATTTTTCCCCATATCCCTCCCCTCCCTTTACCCCCTTCACCCTTCAGATAAAGAAAATTTAACTTATACACAGTGGAGTACTGCTTTGTCATAAAGAAGGATAAACTTGAGTTATTTTTAGGAAAAATGGATGCATGTTGAGATCATAAGGTAATCTGTCACACAAGTTTATATATTTCATATATGTAAACTTTATATATTACATATACAGTCTCTTATGTGAGAAACCCAATATATAAATAAAGTACAAAAAAAGAGAGATAGACTCTAGGAAAACAGAATATTGTAATCCAGCTTAGTCAATGTATCTAAAAGTATACCTTAATTTATTATAATTATCTTAGGCGTTTTATGTGTTTTTTGGCCTTGTTAATCTGGTTGTTAACCTCTGTTTATGATAATTAACTTGTTAAACACTTGTAAAGTAAGCAAATGAGTCTGATGCTGGCAAAAAATTGTTTTTCTCCAATTTTTTTCACTGTTCTTGACATTTTTCACCATTTGGAGATGTCACCTTGTCTTTTGAAAAATGTGTTAGCCATCACCTATGTAAAAAAAGCTACAAAAATCGCAGAGTAGGAAGTAATAGTTTCTTTTCTTTTATAGATAGGAGTTCATACTTTTTCAATACACTTTATTATTAGTTCTATAATTGACATTTCTGTCAACGCAAACATCAAAAGTTAGAACTGGAGGTGGCATAGAAATGTTTTCCCGCTGAGGGGAATTGGATTATTCTTTTATTTAATTATTTTCAACAATTTGCCTGTCAAAGCAAAAGTGGAAGTTCAAGTCATTCTAAATTGTCTTGCCTTAGCCTGTAATTTAACTAAAAAGGGAATACAGATTTAAAATGACTAAAATTGCTCCTAATTTTCTGGGAAAGATCCAAAGCAAAATGAATTAAGGTATCTTTTCATAATTTTCAAATGCTGCTCAAAAAATAAAATGTGTTAAAGGGTTTTAATTTGAATGCAAAGAATCTTAGCAGAAAGTTAAGGCCACCAGTGCAACATTATAGGGGTTATTTTTAAATTACCTCATCGCTGTTATATACCTACATGTTCTGAATTGCCCCTGCTATTGAAACTCTCTATGCTTGCTACTTCTTCATATGAATTCCGATCTGGCTTTCTGTTAAATTTAGATACTTGTAATGTGGATAGTAAGATACAAGAAACCTTTTCAAGGAAACAACTGGCAAATACAGTATGCTGTCCTGTAAGACGTGCAGTAATTGGAGAAGTGCAGGATCACGGTATCATTAAGTGAGTGTAACCACTTAATTCTACTTTTTAGGTTATTATACTCTTTTGTGGTGCATTCATGGAGCCCAGGCTGTGTGTGTGTGTGTGACATTTAGAGTGGGTTAATCTGTGAGACACGACCCTTGTCTTCGCAGAGCAGGCGCTGTGGTTTATTTTTTTGGTACTGGCAATTGAACTTGGGTCCTTGTGCTTGCGAGGCAGGCAGCAACACCACTGTACTAAATCCCTTGCTAGGTTATCATAATCTACATTAATTTTTGATTTTTTTTTTTGACTGGCTAAAATGCTATCTGAAAAAGATTTCCCCTCTGATTTAAATGACAGTTAACTTCCCATTGTTACTTCTATCTCATAACTAGAGAGCAAAATAGTCTCAAACCCAGAAGTTTATTAACTCATAATTTCATTAGAGAAAAGACAATCATAAATAGCTTTTGCTATAGAAACAAATTGGCAAGTGAAAATTCTTTTTCTTTTTTGGTACTAGGAATTGAACTTGGGACCCTGTGCTTGTGAGGCAGGTGGCAGCACCACTGAGCTAAATCCCAGCCCTGAAAATTATTTGCTAATGAAGTTGGAAGATACAGAAAAGCAATGAGCCACCCTTCCCACACCCAATTGTGGATTGAACCCAGGGTCTTGAGTATGCCTGGGTCTTGAACAAGCACACTACCATTGACCTACATCCATAACCTCAAGAAAATGTATTTTTTAAGATAGTACTCATATAGAACTTAGGTGTTCAGGTAATAGTTAAAGAAGAGCTTTTCAAATTTTTTAAAAGTACATGTGCATTACCTGGAAATTTTGTTAAAATGAAACCTCATTTTCAGGTCTGGATTGGGGCCTGATCAGAATTCAAAAAAAAAAAATTCTCCTACTCAATGTTTCTGCTCTTGGTTACATCACACTTTGAGTGTCAAGGGCTTAATTTGTCTGCCTATGTTAACAGTCCTTATATTAACCCTATATGGTGTTATTCCAAGCATTATATTTGTTTTACAGAGGAGGAACTATGTTTCAATAAAATGATGTAGGCATGATACTTTTTTGTGGGGAGTGTGCTGGGGACTGAATTCAGGGCCTTTGTACTGAGCTACATTCCTTGCCCTTTTTGGTGGGTCTTGGTAAGTTGCTCAGGCTGGGCTGGAAGATTCTTCAGCCTCAGGTTTACAGGTATTTACCCATCTATTATCTGGCTTTTTTATAGATAAAAATGGCTGACCTCAGTAGTTGTAGCATATCTGTGAATAGCAGTTAAATCATTTTATGTAATTCTTGAAAATCTATGATGTGTACTATTATACTACTTTCTTTGTGTACATAATATGGGGACCACTTTATAGTTAATGTTACTTTTTATTATATTTTTATATAATTTAAAAAATGTTAGTACTCCAAAGTAAACTGTTCTTACAGAATTATTTAGTATGGATAATGTGTTAAAGTTTTAGTATTTCTAGTAAAAAGTATCAAAATAATTATATTAGAATTTTAAAATTTCATTTTGAAACACTATTGAGTACAGCTATTCAAATTTTTATGAATTGACTTTGTTCTCAATAGAAAATAGAATTAGAAGGAACTATGAGAAGTAGCAAAGGCAAAAAAAAAAGAATATTAAAATTAATGTTTCATCATATAGGTGAGATGGCTGGCACCCATTTTTCTTGTTTGTTTATTTAAAGGAGCCTAAATGGTTTGCTAATATTCAAGAGTACAGACGTACTGTGGGTTGTTTTGGCAAATCCCAAATGTGTAGTTCAGAGTACCATAAATAAATTCTCGAATAAAAAGTTACATCTTAAGGTCATGAAAATATTTTTATATTGTTTATAAGCTATTTCAAAGAGGGCTGGTCTTTAATATTGTTAATACTGATATAGGAATAATAACTCCCGACTGGTTAGTTGTCAAGTTTGTGGTTTCACAGTATAGGGAAATGAAGTCGTGAACCAAAGGTGTAAGTTAGGAGAGTTTTTTTGGAAATAAGGAAAAGAAGAATAGCTCTTAGATTTTCAGGAGGGGTCCCAGTGGGTGGCCACTGAACCCTTTGTCAGGGATAATTTATGCACCAAAGTCACAATGCAAGTACAAAGTGGGTCAGATTACAGTTAACCTCTGTAGGATTCCTATAGCTGCTTAGCGAATACTGATCTGGCAGGGAAATGAGTCACACAGCAAGGGTAAATGGAAAGAGCAAAGGTATTTTTGGGAAAGGTGGGGGTGTATGGGTCCAGATGTGTGGTCACCCATCTATGTACCTGTCTGGACCCCCTGGACCGGGTGGTGCTAATTACTATACAATCTCAAGTTGCTGTTTATTTCTAGGGGGGCGTGCAGGCTTTGCTGTTGTTTTTCCATCCTGAGTCCTGGCTCTCAATTTGCCTCCAGCAACAATTCTGATGTCTTTATTTTTTGTGCTGACTTCCTTGACCCAATCCCTCTCATACTGTATATTAATTTCTACCTAATTTAGCTGCTTATAATAATACTGTACAGATTCTTTGATTCATTTTAAATATTCATTTCAGAAGTTAGGAAATTAGTCTGGAGCTAAGTATCTAAGGATCTTTCTTTGTTATTTAGTGCTATTTATTATTTCAGATAATTTGCATGCAGCTGTTCATCATCTTCTGCATGTCAGTGTGATAAATGCTTTCCTGAAACCCCCAGATTCTTTTATGCCAGTTAATATGACACTTCTTTGCTTTGTTTAATTTCTGAGACTGTTTCTTGACTGAGATTAAAATTAATTTATAATTTATTTAAAGTTTAGCACACTGCTGACCAGTGTGATTTTCTTATCAACACTTTCTATAAATACAGAACAGCATGGAGATTGGCTGGAACATAGGAGAAATAGGAGGGAGGTTGATTCTAATAAAAATTTTTGATGCAAATTGTTGGTCAAAACGCCAAGGCCAGTGCTGCGCCACACATGGATGGAGAAAACTTTATGACTTACTCATGTTTCTTATTGACATGCTTCTTGTTGACCATAATTTAGAAGTAACATGATATACAAAGATATTTTTATACCTGCAGCTTGAACTGAAATGGGATTTTTATGAAAATCCCTTTTCTTCACTTACTTTAATTTATAGAATAATTGGGAATTAGGAGGGTTAATAAAAAGTTTTAAGTTAATATAAAATTTCATTTTTGATTGCTATTTTTTTCAGGGAAAGTAATTATTTTTTAATTTTTTTTTTACTTTGCTTTGATGAAATATATTTGAGATGGACAGAAATCTTACCTGCCAAACATTCATATTTTAATAATACCTATTTAAAGATTGGAAGGCTTACACTAATCCTGGAACTGTCATTGTTGATAATACAGCTGACCTTTAAATGATGAATAGCAGCATTTTAGACTTGAAGGGTCAAGCAGCCGGCTCACTGATACATAGCTTTTTTAAAAAAATATGATTTGATTTTAAACAAATCTATTAACATTTTTGCATTTAGCTACATTTTCCTAGGTGGTTCAGTGAAGTATGTATTTGAATACTTATCTAGATCAAAAGTGCTAAAAGGACATAAGAATATACAATGTTACAGTTTAATATGTTAGCAGTAACATTTTAAGTAGTAGCCTGATACAAAGAAGGGATAGTTCAGAAACAACTAGAGTTCTTAAAATAATTGTTGTTGACAAATGGTGAACCAAGTGTAATAGAAAAATCTTAACCGGATTTTCTCTAAGATAAACTTACACTAGCATGTTCTATTTTTCCCTAGTCAGTATTGTTAATATGTTTGTCATTTCAATTTTGCCAGATATATGAATTAACTAAAGTGGTTATTTGAAATCCTGTTTGTTTTTGACTGAGAAAATTATGTAGTTATTAAATCTTTGAGACAGTTGAATAAATCAGTACAACTGTTATAAAATTTGTCTTTCTAGAACTAGTTGGTGATTGCGATTTGGAAAGATAAAGCAGTTTTGAATTTCATATAAAACAAAAATGTGGAATTTTCTTTTTCTTATTGTTTAAAAAATTTAAATTTAAAATTTAAATCACCTCCCTCCCTTACCTACCACTTCTAATTCTCAGGAGAACTTAAAAAAGCAGTTTATGTATCCTTTTCCAAAAGGAGCATTCTGGGGCTGGGGATTTAGCTCAGTGGTTCCACCATCTGCCTGGTAAACGCAAGGTCCCAAGTTCGATCCTGATACCAAAGGAAAAAAAAAAAATCCCCCAAAATCAAAAGGAGCATTCTGTATTCTATTTGGCAACTTGTTTTTCTCATAAAACAATCTTTTATAAGCACTGCATTACACTATTTTTCACTTATTTTTGGTGGTAGTGGGGATGGGATCCAGGGCCTGCTGCGGGCCAGGCCATGCTCTACAAGAGCAGATCCCCAGCTCTCTTGTTCTGTCTAATTGCACATTATTCTATGGCATGGACACAGCATGATTTATTTCTCCATTTCTCTTTTGAGTATTTTTTTATTTTTTAAAATTTTGTTTATTTATTTATTTTGGTACTGGGGATTAAACTTGGGTCCTTGCGCTTGCAAGGCAGGCCACTGAACCTCTGAGCTAAATCCCCGGCCCTCTTTTGAGTATTTTATAGTCAGCTTTCACTTTTGCTATTATAAATATACAAATATTACTTAATATTTTTACAAATAGTCTTCTTTGTACATATAATCTGAAGTGTAACAACAAATTTCGAGGAATGGCATTGAGCTGGTGTGTACAATCTGCTGTTTAATAAGTCTAAATTTATCTCCAAAAGATCCTTCTAATGGTGTATTTGAGCAGCTCTTCCCTTGTTCTTTTGTTTTTTTTTTTTACCAGGGATCAAACTCAGGTCCTTATGCTTGTTAGGATGTGGCAGAACCACTGAGCTAAATCCCTAGCCCCCTCCTACTTTCACATAGATTTTATCAATGCTTTCAATTTTTAGCACTCTTACAATATAGTGCATCTGATTTTGTTTACATTTCCATATTTATAAATGTGATTATGAGTTTCATACACTTACTGAGTAATGTAATTTTTTTAGGTGGCCCATGTGACTGTTAAACCTCAGAAGAACTGAAATTTCTGTCAGAGATTTGATGTTTGACAGTAGCTATTCTAGGGTTAAAAATATTTGATTTGTAAGTCTTCTTTCATATTAGTCTAAAGGGAAGTCAAGAAAGGAGATAGAACATTATTTTTGTAGTATTGTAGGGAAAGAATCATGAGAAACCATTCTCTCTCCCTTAGCACCCACTCATTTTAGATGTTTATAAGTTAAGCAGAACTATATTTTTTTGGGGGGTCTCAATACAGGTACATTGCTATATTCCTTGGGTATACAGATTAAAACTACTAGGAATTCCAAAAACAAGTCATCCTATTTGAAAGAAGGGATTTGCCTTCCAAAATTTCTTCCTCCCTCTCAGATGTTAGTTGTTGCCTGCTATGTCGGCTCTGTGGCTCAGGTCAGTTCGGCCTCCTTGATCCTTGACTGACACCACTAGCTTTACTTGGTAGTGGCAATCAATAAAAATGTATTTCTGTATGATCAAGTCAATTTAGTTTTCCTGTGACTGACCTAAGAGATTTTTTTTTTTTTTTTTGGTTTTTTTGAGGTAGGATCTCACTATGTAGTTGAGACTGATCTGGAACTCACTATGTAGCCCAGGTTGGTCTCAACTCACAGCGATCCTCCTGCTTCAGCCTCCGGAGTGCTGGGATTACAGGCGTGCACCATCACGCCTGGCTGATTTAAGAGATTTAAATGTTTTGGAGAATGATTTTATAGTGAAAGGTGGAGACCCTACAGTTTGGCACCATTCCTAAGGCATATAGGGTGCCTAAAAGCATTTTTCTTATTTTTAGTGACTCTGAGGTCAAAGAGATTTTAGAATCATCTGCTGATCTGATTTTTTTTTTCTCCCCAGTATGAGAGATCAAACTCTTGTGTTTGTGAGGCAGGCATTGTGCCACTGAGCTAAATCCCCAGTCCTGATCTGATTGTTTTTTCATGAAGTAGAATCCTCTTAATATCTGGTAGGCTGGCCGCTGTGGATACATATTGAGTGACTGATTCACACAGAATGTAATTCTACCCCCACCCCAACTGGGGATTAAACCCAGAGCCTTGACCCTAGGCAACATCCTTTTCTTTTATTTTTTTTCAAACAATCTCATTTATTTTTCCAGGTTGGGCTTTAGTGTGCAATCCTTCTGCCTCAGCCTCTCAAGAGTGCTGGGATTACAGGAATGTACTACCACACCTGGCTTAATTCTATTTTTTAGTATTTAATAATAATGGAAAACATATTTAAGACACTATTTGAGTTATTAATTTACTTCTCACACCAACCCTGTAAGGTGGCATTTTTTTCTGTTTGTCAGAAAAGAAAACTGAAGCTTAGAAAGGTTAAGCAGCTTCCTCAAGGTCATTTAATTTGTGAATATTTTTCTTGCCATGCCCTTTTCTTAGACCTCGCTTGAATGTCCTGTTTTCTGCCCCCATTTTCGGGTGGGTGTAGGGTAAGGTAGATTCTCATTGTTTATCAGCCTCCTGCTGGGGTTTGAGTTAGAGGTAGAAATCGCTGATAGCAGCTGGGACTCCTAGTGCAAGTCTGTGAGCAGGCTTGGGGGAGGTAGGTGTCAAAGGAAAAGCCCTGAGGAGGACATTGCTAGTTTTCTGAGTTCTCTAATTTATATAATCTGTCACAATCAGGAAAATATTAATAACATAGACTATGCTCAGTATGTGTTCCTTGAATTTAATTATACCAAACAATCTCATTCATAATTCTGGAAACCAAGACTGCGACTAAGTGTCAGGACCAGAATCTAGGCTTCAGTCTAATGACTTCACAATTATGTTCTGTAAAGGGTTGACTGTATTAGTTAGTTGGGACCAGATTGAGGGTTCATTAACTGTTTGCAGAAAGATTGTGAAGGTAATTTGTATTATCATTCTCTTATGCACCAGTTGGTATTATGAGGGAGAGAGGTTGATTTTTCTGTTGGAGAAATTATGACTCTTGTCACACCAGGGGAATGTGGTGTTGCAATAATTTGAATATGGCCTTGGGAGTTGAGTGACATAGATTTTTTAAAACTTCAGGAAAAAAGCTGAGCTTTCTGAAGACTTAATGCTAAAAATATCACACTTGCTTTATTATTAAGACTGGAGTAAATATTTGTAGAATATATGTTAGTAGAAGAGCTCTATAGTCAAGCACTGTGCATGTTGCATAGCAATGTAAATGGAGTCAGGCTAACTGTTCAATAAAAATTCTAAGTGGTACCCATTTGAATACATTAATTTTTTTGGTGATATTTTAACAGTTAAATTAAAGTTTGAAACTAGATGGAGTGTTAAATTTTTCATTTCTTTTTGTGCAAAAACTACAAACATTTTATATCAGAGAAATGAGTTTTAGATTTTCACATCTCTTGAGAATTACCCGATCATAATTTGCCTAATAACTTCATAATTATTTTGTGCCTGTAATCTTTATGACTCTCCAGTTCTCCTTTTCTTACTTTGTGTCTATGATTTATAAGCATTGCCCTGTTCTACTTATTTGTATATTCCATTAGATTTAGTGCCCACAATAGGCAGTGTACTATATGAAATGGTTGAGATACAGTTCCTATCTTCAAGGAGTTTTGCAGTCTAGAGATTTAAAGAGATTTGCAAGAAACTGAATGCAAGATATTAGATAAGATCAAGATAAGTTGAATTCTAGTGGCTAAATTTTAGATGGTTGTCTCTTGAAGGCTATGTACATACCTATGGTCATTCCTAAAGTAAGATTTCTGTTGAATATTTATGATATTTATGCTGTCAGTTAAGGGATTAAAACTTTTTTTTTAGTTTAAGAAATTTTGAGTTCTAATATTCCTAATCTTCTTGTAAAGAGGATATTTTTTTTAAGTAAATATACGGAGTCTGTATTTTTTACAATGCTCTTCAAATAAAAAGTTGAGTATAGTTAAGTACATAAATATATCTAAGTACCTGATTTTCCTAAGTACATTTTACAAAGCTGTCATGAAGCATCCCAACTGCAACACTGACATTGATTCATCAGATCTGTGGCTCTTTGTGCCCACACCGTTTCCCTCCTTGACCGTGGAAGCCACTCCTTGTTCTCTTCCTCTGCAATGTTGTCATTTCAGAAATGTTACTTAGAAATGTTATACACATTTCAGGCTGGATATGAATATTGTACGTAAACTTCTGGGGTTTGTTTAAATTACGCAGTGAAGGGTATCTGGGCTGTTTCCAGTTTGGGGCTGTTGGGAATGAAATGGCTGTAGACATTTGTGTCCAGGCTTTGGCATTCCCGCAGCAGAGATGTCTCGGAGGGCAGCAGCTGATCCTTAGCTGCAGGCTTAGTTTGTGAGAAACCTCCTAGACTCTTTTTCCAAAATGCTTTACTATCCTGTGTCCTGCTGTGATGGTCTCTTCATGCCTTTCTGGCATCTGGTGTTTTTGTTTTAGCTCTTCTCATAGGAACTTTTTTTTTTTTTTTTTTTTTTTTTGGTACAGGGGATCAAACTCTGGTCCTTGAGCTTGCGAGGGAGGCAGCGGGACCACTGAGCTAAATCCCTGGCCCAGAACTCTGAGGTTTTTAATTTGCCTTTCCTTAAAGGTTATTGTGTGGAACATCCTTTCACGTGCTTATTTGTGTTCTGTGTGTCCTCTTTGGTGAATTGTCTCTTCATGTGTTAATCCACTTTTCTAATTAATTGGATTGTTTGCTTTTTACCAGTGTGTTTTGAGTGTTTTTATATATTACAGATTCAAGTTCTTGTGTGCGTATATTGGACCCAGCTGCATGTTACTACTAAATTACATCTTCATCCCTTTTCACTTTCTATTTTATTTTATTGGTACCTGGGATTGAACTCAGGACCTTGTGCTTGCGAGGCAGGTGTCAGAACCACTGAGCTAAATCCCCAGCCTATCACTTTTTATTTTTGAGATGGGGTCTCTTTGAGTTGCCCAGGCTGCATTCAGATTTGCAGTCCTCCTGTCTCTTCCCAAGTAGTCGAGATTACAGATGTGTACCACCATACCTGACTCAGACATGTAATTTTGCAAGTACAGTGGGCCTTTGACTTACAAACTCAATTCATTCCTGAGCACTGGTTATAACTCATTTAAGGCTCAGGCTCCTCCACAGAGCCTTCAAAGTCTTTCCTGTGTATAGGCAGATCTGTGTCCATAGAGAGATACTGACCCAGGACTTCTCAATTAATCTCACACAGGAAAGGATGCTGTAATGTTCCTTCCATAACTCTTTGATGGTTAAATCTGTATCTGAGGCCATCTGGAAGCACAAAGGCCCGGCATTCAGGTCATAACTCAAGACTTTAGTCGTAAGTTAAAAACTAAAATTCCAGTCATAACTCAGGTTGTTCATATGTCATGCCAGTAGTAACTCAAGTAGTAACTCCACTATATTTTTTCCTAGTCTGTAACATATCTTTTTACCTTTTTACTAAAGGCTTATGTAAAGCATATATTTTTAATTTTAATGATGTCCAAATTACCAATTTGGCTTTTATGAATGTCATATATATATATATATTTTTTTTTTTCTTTTTTCTTTTTGTACTGGGGATCGAACTTGGGACCTTGCGCTTGTGAAACAGGCAGTGTCACCACTGAGCTAAATCCCTGACCCATGAATCAGATTTTTTAACAGTGTCTTTGTTCTACAGGCTGCTCTAGAACTTGCACCCTTCCTACCTCAGCCTTCCACATGCTAGGATTACAGGTGTGTACCACCAAACCTGGCTGAATTTTTTTTTTTTTTTTTTTGGTTCTGGAGATTGAACTCAGGACCTTGTGTTTGCAAGGCAGGCAGTGGAACCACTGAGCTAAATCCCCACTCCTGAATTAAGTTTTTAATGTTGTCTCTTTTAATGTTAAGTTAATGTTAAGTCTCATGGCAAGCCCTACATCTCAAAATTTTGTTAGATTATTTTTCAGAATTTATAATAGGTGGAGGGTACAGCTCAGTGCTAGAGCCTTGTCTAGCGTTGTACAGGGTGCTGATTTGATCCCCAGCATTGCCAAAAAAAAGTTTTCCACCTTCCTCTTTGTATTTGAGTCTGTGACCCGTGTCGAGCTGCTCTTGTACAAGGTCAGGTGCTGCTGGTGAGGCTCATACTTCTTGTGTGGGCCGGCTGTGCCCACCCATTGCTGAGAAAGCTGTCTGTGCTCCTGTGAGTGGCCTTTATCCCTCTGTCCCCAAAGGTCAGGTGGGTGTGAGGGTCTGTGTCTGTGTGGCCCACTCTGTTCCCTGCGCCCCGTGCCGTCTTCCTCTAGGTAGCACAGCCTTCAATCAGTCCAGCACGCAGAAGTCTTAAAACTGGTGGCTGAGCCTGATTCCTCCAGCTTTATTCTATATCAAAAAGCTTTTGGCTCTTTTGGTTCTTTGTCTTCTCATATAAAAGTAATCTCATTTATGTGTCAAAAACAAATCTTGTTGGGATTTTAACAAGAATTGTGTTAAACTCATATCTGAGGAGAACTGATACCTATACTGTCTTTACTGTATTGAATTTCCCAATAGAAGGACATAGGTAGAAAGCATTCATTCTTTCCTGTTATATACAAGATTTGCTGTAGATTATTTTTATTGGAGATTTTTTGTTTGTTTGTTTTTTGGTCCTGGGGATTGAACTCAGGACCTTGCACTTGAGAGGCAGGCAGTGGCACCACCAAGCTAAATCCCCAGCCTTATTTTTTTATCAATTCTCTATCAAATTGAGAAAGTTCTCCTCTATTCCTATTTTTCTGAGAGTTTTTATCATGAATGGATGTGAGTTTTTTCAAATTCTTTTTCTGGTTTAGTTGATACAATCTTGTATTTTTGTTTTGTTTGTTCATTTGTTTTTTGAGACAGGGTCTCCCTATGTAATTCGGGCTACTCTTAAACTCACTCTGTGGTCCATCCTGGCCTCAAACTCTTAGTGATCTCCTGCCTCAGCTTCCTGAGTGCTGGGGGATGATAGGTGTGTATCATTATATTCAGCTGGTCTCATGTCCTTTGAGTCAGAAGCCAATGGTCAGCAAACTTTTGTTGGTAAAAAGAAAAAGATCTAGTAAATATTTTAGGGTTTGAGAGTTGTTAAGAGTATTTGTTAAAACCACTTAGTTCTACTGCTACACTGCTGGAGACATGAACAGTACGGCTGTGTTCTGGTAACACTTTAGTGGTAGAGCATTTGTGTAAACTTGAAGCCCTGGGTTCCATCCTGAGCATCTGGTTATTTCTGTAGCAACCTCCAGGTACCCGCTGGGTGCCAAGTTGTCTTCTTTGTGTTGTGTAGTTTCTGAGGAACACTGGATCGGTGTCTGTATCCTACAGCATTAGAGGGTGCTTTAAGCTGCTTGTGGACCTCACTGCCTGTCCTTCCTCTCTGCAATACTTTGAGGAGCTTGACGGGATCCCCGCAGAGGGCCTGATGCACTGAGGTAGCTCAGTGGAGATCGCCAACTACTGCCTGTTCAGCCAGGAATTCAGCTGGCATCTGAGCGGCGAGTATCAGCACAGCTCACACTGCAGAATCCTGGGCAATCAGCCAGGTTAGCGGTGTGGCGAAAGGCATTGCACCCTTAATGCTTCCCACCACCACGCGTTCTGTGAGCCTGGGCAGAGGTGCAGTCACCTGAGCCGGGCGAGTGCTCTGGGGTGCTCAGAAAGGCTGCTGGCTCCTCCCCGACTGCTCCCCATTTGCAGAGCGGCGCCCCTGCCTTGAGGATCATATTTTATATAAGTAACATATGAGTCTAAATCATAGAATGATATAGCAGATTCCCGTTTTTTCCTCTGCTGGTATCAGTAACCACATTTTTTAGCAAAGGAGCAGAAGTATAGATTGTGGCTTGAATTTAATGACGTGTCTGACCCTCACATAAGTCACACTTTCTATGTTAGCCTTTCTCAAATTTTAATTTTGTTTTCTTTTATTTAACTTTTGGTACTGGGGATTGCACTTAGGGCCTTTTCACTGAGCTACATACCCAGCCCTCTTTTAAAATTTTTGATTTTGAGACTGAATAAAAGATCCATTCTCCCTGTACACTTTCTTTTTTTTTAAATAAAGACACAGCTACTTGGTGTGTGTGTGTGTGTGTGTGTGTGTGTGTGTGTGTGTGTGTGTGTGTGCGTGCACTTTGTTTTTGTTTTTTGGTATTTTTTGGTACTGGGGATCGAACTCAGGTCCTTGTGCTTGTGAGGCAGTCACCAGAACCAGTGAGCTAAATCCCTGGCCCTCCCTGTACACTTCTTAGGTACTTGGGTGGCAAAAGTGAAATTGATTACAGAAATACAGAAGTCAGTGAGCATTCCATGCATGCATTCGTGCCTGAGTTAAGGACCAGAGAACCTCATCATAGGTGATTCATAATCAGTGGTTCTAATCAACTTTATCTACTCCCATGATTGTTTGCATGTGTAGATCGTAGATCATTCTTATGCATGGCATTTTTCAATATACACAGTGAATTTTCAAGTGGAAGCACACAAACCTGAGGTAACAAAGTGCTCCCACATTTTGCAAATTATTATTTCACACACACACACAACTGAAAGATCACAAAGGATCTGATGTATCAATGCTTTTATATTTTTTAATTTATAATTCACATTGCTGACCATAAATACATTTTGGTATTTGCCAATGGTCTCTGTTTTTTTTTTTTTTCCCCTCATTGAGTTTATTGGTACATTTTAGGTATACAGTACAGTTACATTCATTATTGGGATCTTGTACCTTTACATGACAGGTCTTGGTTCTCATTTTTCCCCCTTGTTCCTGCCCTTCCTTCACCCCCTCTTCCTCTCCCCCTTTACAAACACTTTATTTCCATTTTTTCATTTTCTCATATTTTTTTCTTTTCCCTTACTACCTTTGCCCTACCCTTCCCACTTTCCCTACACTTTTAGCCCCTTTCTTCCTATTCAATGGTCTCTGTTTTAAGAGTCTGCAATGTATATCCTGTGAAATACAAACAATTGATAATCAACACAGCCCTTCTATAAAAAGTAGTGATATTTTCTTCAAAGGTTTTCGAGTGTAATTCTCAGATCAGTTCTTGGTAATTAGCAAGCTACCTACAACTTGTTTTTTTTCTAGTAGACTTTATTGAACTTGTAAAAGTTTAGTCATCTTTTTGTGGGCACAAAGATAAATGAGACATGGCACTTACAGAAAGAGAACCACCGACAGGTAATTTTAACAAATACTATATAGTAAGTAAAGTAATAAGATGTGAACAGGGTACCACTTGAGCTGACTAAAAAGAACTTAATCTAGCCTGAACTTCAGGGAAGGTTTCTTTAAAGTTACTCAGTCTTGATTAATGCATATTCGTTAGCCAGAAGTATATAGATACCATGGTAAGGCCTTCTAGGCAGAGGGAAACTGGGTGATGGACAATAGCAGTGCGTGTACAGTAAAGCACACGTAGTTCACTTGTAAGGACGGAGAATGCTGGGAGGTGAGTTTAGGGAAGATGCAGAGGGCCTTTTATGCTATCCTAATATGGTATTCTCTGCTTTGAGGATTTTATAAGACATAGTTGTACAGATGTTGTAAAAAAGTCTTCAAGAACATGATAGTTTTTATATAAAATCTTAAATCATTCACTCACACATTATTTTTAACATTTTTATTAGTGAAAGTTTTTTTTTTTTTTTTAGACAGGGTCTGAATATGTAGTTGAGACTGACCTGGAACTCACTATATAGCCTAGGGTGGTCTTGAACTCACAGTGATCCTCCTGTCTCAGCCCCCTGAGTGCAGGGATTACAAGCGTGCACCACCACATTCTTATTAGTGAGAGTTGTATGTTTTTACTTTTTTTTTTTCTTTGACCTTATTTTTGGAAAAATTTAAAGCTCAGTTTTTCATTTATCTGTTGCATATTGATTTAGCTTAGATGTTTGGCCCAAAGGCATCCTTTCCATCCAACCTTAGTCCTTGACTTTACTCTTCCTGCATCCACTGTACTATGTAGAGCATAAATTCCTCAAGCACAGGGAGTATACTCATTGACCTATGAAATCTTGATTATATAATGAGTATTTTAAAAAAACTTGACTAAATGAATAATGGATTTACTATTTTTAGCTTCATTTTAGTTTTATCTATTTTTATTTTAAGGTTTTTTTTTTTTTTTTTTTTTTTTTGGAGACAGGGTCTTACTGTGTAGCCCAGGTGGATCTTGAACTCCAGATTCAAGCTTCCAGAGTGCTTGGACTACAGGTGTATGCCACCACATAGGCCTTACCTGCTTTTAATTTCTGCCTCAGATCCTTTTTATAAATTGATAGGATAGATATCTATGATATAAAAATTCACTAATGGTATGAGCTTCAGTTTCTTAGTGCCTAAGGAGAATATGTTGTAATGATAGTTACTATTTAATGAGTACCTATTTTGTGTTAGGCACTTAGAATTTCCCCTTAGTGCCATTGTTTGTTATTCCTTGCCCATTTTTGCTGACATAAGCTCTTCCTTCTCTCTCTCTCTGTTTCTCTCTCTCTCTCTCTCAGTATAATAATTAAAAATGTTATAAGTATATTGTTTATTAATCTAAAGTGTGAATTCCTAAGGCATATAGGGTATTTTATTCTTTTTGGAGTTTCCATTACCTGTTATGTGGCAAGTGTTAAGCAAAATATTACTTAGTGAATGGAAGTCTCTTTGAAATATTAGATTCATAAAACAGCCTATTTTAGTTTTTTAGGTTTGTGATGTGGTAGTGAATAAGTGTTCAGAACAAAGTTATATAGCAGACTTCACACTGCCATTCTTAGGGAAGCCTATTTGCGACGTTAGGACTTGTCTTTCATCAGGGAACTTAGATTTGGGGAGGGTTCTCGTTATTCTTAAGTGGTAAGAATGGCTGACCATACTTAAACTATTTGTGCTAACAATATAGTATGCCAAATTCTTTCTGTTTATCAGAGTCTGGAATTTTAGTACATGCTAGACAGAGAGTACATGAGCATTCATAGTAAAACCTCATACACGGATTTTCTAATGAGATTTTTCTGGTAATCAACATTTCATAATGTGTCACAGTTCATTGGTGGAGGAAGTAAATATATCTTGTCTGACTCTGTTAATACTCTATTTCTGTTTTCTTTCTGGGCTTTGCTTCTTGTAATTATTACCCTGGTGATTATTTTGATTTGTATCTTTTTAGAATAATACATCTTAGCTGTGTATATGACTATGTGCTAAATCCTGTGAGCCCTCTGGCAAATCACTGAACCTTGGGGATGACCTTGAAAATACCTAAGCTAACAAGATAAGTAAATTTTCCCTGCTTCCATGTGAGGGAGAAATAACATATAAAGAAAATATCAGGAACTAATAAAATTAAAATTAGTATATTTGTAGAAAGTCTGGTTGTCTACATTAGAGTTCAGCAAAAAAAAAAAAAAAAAATGCTCTGAGGAGGTAGCATTTAAATTGAGATCTCGCTGGGCGTGGTGGCACACGCCTGTAATCCCAGCACTCTGGAGGCTGAGGCAGAGGATCACTGTGAGTTTGAGACCAGCCTGGGCTACATAGTGAGTTCCAAGTCAGTCTCAAGTACATAGTGAGGCCCTGTCACAAAAAAAACACCCCAAAACAAATAAATAAATAAAATAAATAAATTGAGATCTCAGTGATAAGAGGAAACCATCCATTGGAGGGTAAGGGAAGATTATTTCAAGACAGATTACAAAGCTTGCTGTGTTTAAAGATAGGAGAATAGAAGACTTAGGGATAGAGTCAAACAATGGAATGGTAGAAGGTAAGTGTTGACTGGTAGCTAAGGAACATTACTTAAACCCCAGTGAAGAGATTTTTGTTTTGTTCTTTCCAGTGCATTATAAAGATTTTGATGAGTTTTAAAGATGTGGAGAGGCAAAGGTTTGATTTATTGTTATAAAATCCCACTGTAACTGTATATCTGGAGAATGAATTTAAGTGGAGCAAGGTAGAAGTTGTTACATATGAAAATGGGGGAAGGGCTGGGGATTTAGCTCAGTAGTACCCTGCCTGCCTTGCAAATGCAAGGTTCTGAGTTCAATCCCTGGTACCAGGAAAGGTGGGGGGCAGGAAAATACAGGTCTGAGAATATTAAGAGTTTTGTTCTGTCCAACACTACTGGACATAGAAGATCAGATAAACATCAAGATAGTCATAGTGTGGGACCTCAGCAACCCACTTTCACAAGTAGATTAACTAGACAAAACAACAACAACAGCATACAACAACAAAGAAATGTCAGAGTTGAACCATACCTTCTAACAGATAGACTTAACAGGTGTCTATAGAGTGTTCAACCAAACAACAGAATACATTCTTCTCAGAAGTGAAATTTTCTCCAAAACAGACCCCACACAGTGAGTTGTTTTAGTCACTTTTAAAATTACTGAGTAAAAAGACCTAACACCTGGAAACTAAAGGGGGAGAGGTTTATTTTGGCTCACATTTTAGGAATTTTAACCCTTGCATGGTCAGCTGGCTCCAGGCAGAAATGGCTTGCTGGAAGGGAAGCTGCTCACCTCAGCAGACAAGAAGTTGAGAGCAAAGAGAGAGGCTGGTAAGGGAGCTACAACCTTCTGGGCCACTGACACAGTGACCTGCCTCGTCTGACCAAGCCCCACTTGCCAGCAGCAAGTTGGCCATAATGCCTCTAAAATCCAGTGATCTTTTATAAAGCCCTACATTTAAGCAAATAAAGCTTTGGTGCTGGTGGTGATATCTCATATAAACCATAACACTGTGTCCATTGCCCCCCAAGACCAGGAAGATATAAAAAATTGAATATTGTAATAACAGGTGATGAAATTGAAGAAGTAATAGTAAATCTACCAACTAAAAAACCCCCAAAACCCAGTAGCTGATGGATTCACCACTGAATTCTATAAGAATGTCAGAGAAGTAAATTCTAACACCAGCACTTCTCAAACTCTTCAGTGAACTTCAAGGGAAGAAATACTGTTAACTTTATTCCTGGTAGCTGGCACTACCCTGATACTTAAACCAAACAGGGACTTGACCACAACAACAACATGAAAAGAAAACCACAGGCCAAGATTTTAAATGAGCATAGTTGTGAAAATCCTCAAGACACTGGCAAGTAGAATGCAACAAATCATTCAAAAGATCATACATCATGGCCAAGTTGGGTTTATTCCTAGTATGCCAAAACATTTCAGTGTATATAAATCAGTAGATGTAATTTATTTCATAAACAGAAGCAAGGACAAAAACCACATCATCATCTCTACAGATGCGGAAAAAGCCTTTGACAAAATCCAACATCCTTTCATGATAAAAACCCTGAGGAAAATAGGCAAAGAAGGACATTATCTCAACCTGGTAAAAGTTATTTATAACATCATGCTACAAGAGGAAAAACAGAGCTTTCTCCCTAAAATCAAGAATAAGATAAGGCATGATTTTAATTCTTTTGGAAAGATACCTGGAAAAGGGATGGCTGGGTCAAATGGAACCTCTAGTCCCAGCTCTTTGAGGTATCTCCATATTGATTTCCATAATGGTTGTACCTATCTGCACTCCCACCAACAATGGAGAAGGGTTCCTTTCTCCCCACAACCCCACCAACATTTGTTATATTGTGATTTCTTGATAGCAGCCATTCTTTGTGGGGTGAGGTGGAATCTCAGTGTTGTTTTCATCTGCATCTCTCAAATGACCAGTGATGTGGAACATTTTTTCATATATTTATTTGCTGCTTTTACTTCTTTGTCTGAGAAATGTCTGTTCGTTTCAGATGCCCATTTTTGAATCGGGTCTTTATATTTGGGGGGGCTGATTGTTTTGAGTTCTTTATATATTCTAGATAATAGTCCTTTGTCTGAGGAGCAGCTGGTAAGAATTTTTTCCTTTGTAGTTTGTCTCTTAGTTCTGTTGATGGTTTCTTTTGCAGTGCAGAAGCTTTTTAATAAAATGAGATCCCAATTGTTGATTCTTTCTGCTGAAAAAGTATGAGAAAATGAAAAAATGGAAATAAAGTGTTTGTAAATGGGGAGAGGAGAAGGGGGTGAAGTGAGGGCAGGGACAAGGGGAAATAATGAGAACCAAGACCTGTCATGTAAAGTTACAAGATCTCAATAATGAATGTAACTGTAATATATAACTAAAATGTACCAATAAACTCAATTAAAAAATTTTAAACAAGAATAAGATAAGGCTGTCCACTTTTACCACTCCTGTTCAACATATGTAGTACTTGAAATTTTAGCTAGAGCATTTGGGCAAGAGAAGGAAAGAAAAAGGATATGTATAGAAAAAGAAGTCAAACTATCCATTCACAGACAACAATATCCTTTACATAGAAGACTCAAAAAAAATTCCAAGACTTCTAGTTCTAATAAATGCAGCAAAGTAGCAGGATACAAAATCAATAGCATTCATGAACATCAACAATGAATATGCTATTAAAGAAATCAAGAAAACAGTACCATTAAAAATAGTTTCAAAAAAGTTAAATACCTTGGTATTAACATAACCCAAGCAGCAAAAGACTCCTGTAAAATATGAAATACCCATAAAAGGAGATTGAAGATGACACTAGAAAACAGAGATATTCTCTCTTCCCGGATAGGCGGAACTCATATTGTCAAAATGGATGTATTACCACAATTGATTTATAGATTTAATGCAATCCCAATCAAAATACCAAGATCATTTTTCAGAGAATTAGCAAAGACAATCCTAAAATTTGTATGGAACTTGAAGAGACTCAGAATAGCAAAACCAGTCCTGGACAACAAGAGGGAAGCAGGAGGCATCACAATCCTGGATCTCAAACTATATCACAAAAACTACACGGTACTGGCACAAAAACATAGGTGAAGATCAATAGAACAGAGTAGAAGATACAGAAAAAAGTCCAGTCACTCAAAAATCTGATCTTTGACAAAGGAGCCAAAAACACACTTGAGAAAAGACAGCCTCTTCAACAAATGATGCTGCGAAAACTGGTTATCCACACACAAGAAGAGTGAAATAGAAATGGATCAAAGATGTAGATATTGAAACAGAAACACTTAATCTGCTGGAAAATAAAATAGAATTCTTGAAAGCATAAAAATAGGCAGTCTTTCTTAACGGAACCCTAATTGCACAAGAAACAAAAAGAATCAATAAATGGCATTATAGGATTATAACAAATCAAATCTGCACAGCAAAGGAGACAACCAACAGATGAAGAGACAACCTACAGAATGAGGAAAAAAAATTGCTAGCTGTTTCTTGGACATGAACTAGTATCTAGAATTTAAACAGAACTCAAAAAAAAAAAAATAGACCTCCCAAATAAAAGACCCAATAGGAAGAAAAAAGGGCAATTTAAATGAATAGACATTTTTCAGATGATGAAATACACATGGCCAGTAAGTATATGAAAAAAATCTTCAGCATTTCTGGCCATTAGATAAATGCAGATTAAAATTACCCTGAGATTCTATTGTACTCCAGAAAGAATGGCTATCATCAAAAACTCAAAAAACAGCAAGTGCTTACAAGGCTGTGCAGAAAAAGGACCCCTTCTCCATTGTTGGTGAGAGTATTAACTAGTATAACCATTATGAAAATCATGGAATTTCCTAAAGAAATTAAAAGTAGAAATCCATTAGACAAGTTTTCCTTCTGTATGTGTTTTTTCAGGTTAAAGACATCGTGTTACAGTGCTGAATCATGCTTGTGTTTATGGCAGCACAACTCATCACAGTTAAGTTTGGAAACACCCTGTCTATCAACAGATGAATAGATAAAGAAAATGTGGCAGAAACATATAACGGAGTACTACTGAGCCATAAAGCAAGATAAATTTGACTCATTTGTAGGAAAACAGATGCACCTTAAAACCATAATCAATAGTAAAATGAACACAGAAACTTAAAATATTTCATGATGTCCCTTATGTGAGTGACAGAGTATACATAAAAGAGCAAAATAAAAGGTGATACAAAAAAGAGAGAGATAGACCTTTTGCAAATGGGAAAAGATGGGTGGAGGGTAGAGATTTGAGGGGAAGACGAAGTAAAAAGGATTAAAATGCAATGTATCTGTGTACCAACTTCCTAAGATGAATGTATTTATTATGTATCATAAACATATACTAACTAGTAAAAAATATAAATACATAAGTAGTTTTTTTTTGACATTTTATTGTATATTTAAGTGGAAATGTCAAGGCTGTTGATCGGTTCTGAAAGTGGTAGGCTTTTTATTTTGTTCAAAGACTTACTGAGTGCTTGCTTACCCATTGCTGAGTACTTCGATAGAGTGAGGAATACAATGATGATTAGAATGCAGGTTTTTAAGTAAGTAACTTGTTTTAGAATGGAAGGCAGGCAAATACTTAAGCATCGCAGAGGGACGAGTGTTATGATAGGGCTATTCAGAGGAGGCTTAGCCAGTCCATCGAAATGGCAGTTTTATTCTAAAATTCTACATTTTGTTATCAAACCCATTATTTTCTGTTGCTGTCACTATTGAACTTTTTCACCACTCACTTTGAATATTAAAATATTTATGTGTAAGAGCTAATCTATATTAAAGACTAACTCATCTGTTTTGGCTGTTTCTGCTTTTCCTCCATTGTGCTGTGCATGTGGCAAACTCTTCATCAGTTAATATGCATTCCCTTAAGTAGAATGTATTTCTTCCAGATTTTACATTCCTCTCCCTTTCTCACTCCTTGTCAGGAGCATCTATCCATCTCTATCTTTCTCCTTTCTTCCTACTTTCCCTTCCCATATGTATGCGCATGTATATACACATATATATGAATAACATATATTAAAGGTAGTAGATAATTTCTCTTTGCCGAATCTAATTATCTAATTTGCTTAGTTACTTACCTTGGTTTCTATGTAGCAGTATAGTTTTGGAGAAGATACTAGTCTGTGTTCATGATTGTTCCCTTGATTGCTTGATTTCCCATGGCTGTTTTAGTCAGTGTTCCAGGCGTGTTCCTTTACTGCTTTGTGAGTATTTTCCCTTTCAGAGTTTCATGCTTGGTTAAAGACAGTGACCATTCCCATTAAAAGACTGTAACGTCTAGTGCTGTAGATCTTGGCAAACTCTTTTCCATCCCATTTGTTAAATCTGAGCTGGGGGGGGGTCTCTCTTTTCTTGCTCCAGTTAATTTATTTTTTCTAATTGATTGGCTGCTTTTTAAAAAGTCACTCCTTAAATGATATTTAAAATATGTACCTATTTCTATATATATTCTATTAATCTTCCAGATGTTCCTCTTTTTCTTCATGAATATTCACTCTTTTTAAGAGTTATATGTAAAAAAATTCAAATGGACATTCACTTATGGGTTTTAAAAATAATAATGTAATAGCTTCATGATTAAGAAAGAAGTTTCCTTGAATATTGTTAATTGTCCTACCAGTAGGATATACTGGCTGTATTCCTTCTCTTGAGTATCATTAGCCAGTTTCAACAATTAATGATACTTTTATACTTTGCACAAAATTACAGGGACTTTTAATTACAAGGACTATTAATTAGAAACTTGTATTAGATTCAAAATGACAGTGATAATTTATTTGAGAACTAAATTATTCAAGCTGTGTTCTTTCTTTCTTGAATCTTTATAATAAATCACCTTGATTTTGATGGTGGGAACTTTTCTGTTTCAGAAATTAAAGATTTTTTATGTTAACTTTAATGATTTACCTATGTTTGTCATTTTTCATTTAGAACAAGTATATTCTGACTCTGTCATGTGAGAAATGTGAGATTATATTACATTCAAGGTACGGATGTAGTTTTAGTTTTTGGCTGTTCAGGTGACATTTACCTTGAGGTTATTGAAAGAAATTATTTTTATATGATTCTAGATTGACAGGTATCATTATTACCTTTGTACCTGTGTTCTTATAGGTTTTTCATGATTAAGAATGTTTTAGCTGTCTCTCTCCCCCTGAGGTCAGTGGAGCATTTATAGCAACATGCAGTTGTTTCTGTTATTTTCAGCAAGCATTTATTTACTCAAGAATAAAATTAAGAGAAAAATCTCTGAAAAACCCTTCATAATCACATTTTATGTTTACCTTTCAAATTCTTATGTTGAATAATCCAAAAGAAAAAAAGAGGTTCTTGTTTTTATTTGCCCTTAATATCATTTAACTTTTATTTGCAAAAAAGAATTGTATGTATATGTATATTCCTTTTATTATGTCAAGATTCTAATTTTGAAATTCTCCTTTTATGCTTAGACTAAAAAATATAGCTATTAGAAAAATAATTTTTTTCAAAGTTAAGGCAAGAGGCCTTAATTTAATTCAATTGAAATATCATACATATTTATTTTGTTTGATCTAAAAATTTACATGTACTTTAGCTTCTTTTGGTGTTGTGTGATTGGCTACTGCTCTTGCATGTTAAAAGTCAGGGGCTAACAATAAATAAAACTTAGAATACTATTTTAGTGAAATGATGAGCGGAAAACTCAGGGTATAATAATAACGATGGCGATGGCGATGCTGCTGCTGCTGCTGCTGCTGCTGTTCCCGCTGCTGATGATAGCAGTAACACATGAGTACTACTGTGTGCCAGCCACCATGTTTAGTACTTCATATATATTTTTTTCTTTTAAGTTTCACAGTGTTATGAGATTGAGACTATTTTATACATGTCAAAATTGAAGAAAGTAGTATTCCTCTGCTGTATGGATGTGAGGCTTTTTCAAGTACCTTGTTTAGCTTTTCTTTTTGAATGAGACAAACTGCAGAGACATTGAAATCAGTGAGGGAAATGTTCATGAAAAGGAGTGAAGTTAGGCATGTGGAGGGGTCTCCACCACTTCCTACTCCCTGAGTTAAGTATACTGTCAGAGAAATTTTCTAACTTTAATCTTCATAGAAGTTGAAACTTATTAGTTTCAAATTCTCTTTACTCCCTTTCTTAACATCTTCAAAATTTCCCAAAGTGCTATATCCCGTCAAAAGATGACATGTTCTGCCGGTCAGTCACTATCCCCTAAACCTGGGCACTTTTATGTCTGTAGAGAATCTGCTTGATTTCCTGATCTTTCTGTCTTCACTGTTTTTCTTCTAATTCCTTAAACTGATGAACATATTATAAAGATATGCAATCATGAATCTTTCTATGTATTCCACATCTGAATGTTATTATTTGCTGAAGGCTACTATTTGAAGATAAATATGACATAGCTGAAGCACCGAATGAGCTAACATTCCAGGAGAGGAGGAAAATACATGTGATAAATGAATGTTGCAGACATTAAATATATGAATTAAGAATGAAACTGGCATGTTTTCATGAAAATCTTATAGGCTTAATGGTAGAAATAGATATATATGATGTACATAGCATATACATGTAAAAAAGAAGGATGGGCCAGTCTTCTGGGAAATGAAATTGGTAAAGGAAGTATAATGTTTGAACTGACCCTGTAGTTCCTTTTAGCACTATTATCTCATCCTCCTATATTTTGATCCATTGGATTTTTTTTTTTGGTACCAGGGATCGAATTCAGCACCTTGCACTTACGAGGCAGGTGGCAGAACCACAGAGCTAAATCCCCAGCCTCATTTTCCTATATTTTGTGAGCTTGGATAAAGAAAAAAAAATCTATATTTGCTATTTACAAATTTTTATCATTCATTTTTCAAACTGTGCACTGTAGCTTCTATCCTAATATTCTACATTGGAAAAATTCATATTTTTCAATAAAAATGACATACTAGCTGAAACTCTTTGGGGGGGGCAGGCATTGTGACATGTGTTTTGCTGATACTTCCTGATTTCTTACAACACATGTGTAAAATAGTGATTATTATTTTTCACATTTTAGAGAAAGGCAACTGAAGCACAGAGTTTAAGTAAAATTTGACCACAATCACAGCTAGTATGTTGTAGAACTAGGTTGGAAATCCGTACAGTTTGGCTTCAGAATGCAAATATTATGAATAATTGAATGAACCTAGTTCCCTTTACTCATATTGGCACACAAGTACCTGTATGCTAATGTTTAAGACATGTATTTCTTTTTAATTGTAATGCATTTTCTTTCTTTCCCTTATTCATTCATGAAAATGTTAACATTTTTTATGGTCAAGTGCTGATCTAGGCATTGGGAATATAGAAGTAAAGGCTACTTCCCACCGCCAAGAAACTCGGAGTCTGATGGGAGAAGATATAGAAGAAAATAGTTATATGATTTGACAGGTACTGTAATGGAACAGACATAGGGGAGGGGCACTAAGCTCACCCAGAAAAGGGTAACCCCTAACCTGGATTTTGATTGGAAAGCAGGATTTAGCTACAGCTCTTTGGCTAGGATAAGATAGGAATCGCAATCTTCTATCATTTGCCTGCCTCCCTGCCTGCTCTCCTATCTCCCTTCCCTCCCATCCTTTTTCTTTTTCCTATGTTGATGGAGAGTGATTTTAAAAAAATCTTGAGAGTTGTCTTGGATTGCATTATTTTAAAAACTATTCTTTGTAATATTCTTCTACTTGTCAATTTGTTTTCTGTGTTTTATACTCTACTTTGGTCTCAAGTGTCTTTTTCATTATTTCATTCTCAGTTTATTTCTTTCATCTTATGTAGGAACTTTTATCTAATATAGTAAGAAATTTGGCCCTTTTCTTCCTCTCTAGGTTGGTTAATAAGTATTTAAAATAACCACAAGTGATTTCTGTAGCATAGAATATATAGATCTGCTCACATTCTTGAGACCACTGAGAAATTTCTTAGAATTACATCCCTTAAATCCTCTTGTTCCAAATTTAATATTTTGTAAACATGTTGCTTTAAATGGCTTAGCTTTTTCATTTTTGTCTGTGGCTTCTAGCATTTACTAGACATTGGCATTTGGCCCACGGACTGGTATTGGTAACTGCCAAGTACAGCCTCCTCTTAAAAAACTCAGGAAGAATACAGAAGCAGAAATATTTGACTCTGGATCTCAACCAAGGTTGAATCTTATCCCTCCATCACTTATTAGTAGAAAGACCTTGGGTAGATTACTTAAACTCTCTGCATATTCCTGTTCTCATTTTTGAAATGGGCATATTAGTGACTACCTTTGTAGATAGTGTAGAGGATTAAATGAGTTAATGCCTATAAAACTTAGAAAAGTGCTTAGAGTATAGGTTTTTAAAATTTTTTTATTTGTATTTTTTAAAGGAAGACAGAGGCCTGGGTTTCTGTCCACTTTGGCTGAGTTCTATTTTGCCTTGTAAATAGTTGGCCTCTACTTGCTGTTGCCAGTTTTCTTAATAATTGTCCCTCAGGTAATTTGGTTTTATTTCAAATTGGGCTTATTTTCTTCTCTTCTGGTAATCTAGGTTTTTATAGTTCTATATGCTTTTTGTCATAGAAAACAACTTGGGAAAATTATCAGGAAGACTATACATTGTTATTATCAGTGATGATTTTATGACTTCTTAGTAGGGGTTTTAATAATAGATTTTTGTTGTATGTAGTAATAGAGGTTGTTTAAAAGATAAAAATTCTTTCCCTACACTTATTTCCCTGTATACTTTTTGTGAAATATTAGAATATGTCAGACATATAACACTCAAAAGTGAAAGATAGATTCTCTAAATATTTACTCAGTGCTTAGTATATGATAAAACACTGTTAAGTGTTGAAACAAATTGTGGGTCATAGTTTGTTTTATACTCTTAATAGGCTTTAAAAAAGTTTTATGTAATAAAAATAAGTAGTGTTATTTATGAAAATAAAGCCAAACTTAAATCATTCTTTTATTATTTTTCATCATAATATATTTTAGATGGTTTTTATATTAATATACACAGTTTGAATATCTCTTATATGAAGTGCTTGGGTCAGAATATTTCAGATTGTATGGAGTTTTAGGACTTGGGAATATTTGTATAGATTTTACCAGTTGAATGTCCAAAAACTGAAAATTTGAGATGCTCTGAAATCTGAAGGCTTTTGAGCATGATGTTGACCTTTTGAAACATTTTGAATTTTGGATTTTTGAATTAGGCATACTGGATTTGTACAGAGTTATCCCATTCATTTAAACTACTTTACAGTATTGTCTTGAGTACATATACTGTAATTTTTTTTCAGCTTTAATTGAGTTTATTGGTACATTTTAGGGATACAGTATAGTTACATTCATTATTGGGATCTTGTACCTTTACATGACAAGTCTTCGTTCTCATTTTTTCCCCTTGTCCCTGCCCTCCCTTCATCCCGCTCCTCCCTTCTCCATCTACAAACACTTTATTTCTATCTTTTCATTATCTCACATTTTTTTCTTTTTCACTTTTTACCCTTCCCCTACCTGTCCCACCTTCCCTACATCTTTAGCTTCTTTCTTCCCATTTCTCAATGTCAGTAATCTTATTAGGATCTTTTGTATTATTGCAGATTATTCACACCAGAGAAACTATTTGGTATTTACACATGTGTGCCTAGATATACTGTAATTTAATTATTAAATTTCTATAGATGGATTCATGTTTACAGTTTCTCATGACAAGCAGTGATACAGTGAAAATAATTTTACATATACTTCTTTGGTGTATGTGTTTCTGGAGAAGATTCTGGAAGTGGAGCTGCTGGGTCAGTAGTGTATAAATTCAGAATCTTAATGAATTATTTCTCTTATTTAAACATTAACTTTCTTGTCTGTTTTTCATACTTATAGGAAAATTAGGCAATTATACTTTACCAATTTAATGGGCAAATGCTTTTTAAAAAAATTTTTTATTTTAAACTTAATAATGAAGCAGGACTTTCATTACTGTTTTTATTGACTAATTTTATTTTATATATTCTGATATATTCTTTTTCATATCTTGATCTGTTTTTTTGGATTATTCTTTATTTTATTGAATAGTAAGATTGTGGTATATTAGTGAGAAAACAGACCTTGTCATATGTTTAAAACTTCTTTCAGCTTTTTAAACAATATAGTCTATACCTTCATAGAAGTTTTAAATTTATAGGTAGTTGGATCTGTAAATCTTTATTACAGCATCTTGATTTTATTTCATTTATCAGCAGGGTAACTATCAAGAGTCTGTTTGCCTGAGTTGGTGTAGGTTTAACCTATTTTAATAATGTAACAATACTTCTTCCCCTTTGCTAAAGTGACTTAGTTTGGGTGAAAAATTGCAGGTTTTATGTTGGATAGGTGTTTACTTGGCATAGTAATTTAGAATATTGTAATACAGAAACATTAGTTGTTTGCTGTATTCTATACTAGTAATACTGTATTTTTCCTTTAGCTTTCAAAAACCTCTTGTTTCTGTTATTTTCATGATAAGCTTACTATAAGCTTCATAAGAGTTGCTGATGTTAGGTGCTTCCAGAGCAGTCACACTGAATGACTTTGTCTTCATTCTAGTTTACAGAGACAGTTTACTTTTTATAAGAGGTGCTTCATCATACTTGATTACCTGGTATTCTAAAAAATGATGGAAGCTTTTATGTGTGCATATACACATTTTTGGTTATATCTTACTAAATTTGTAATTAAATCTGTATAGCTATGACCAAAACTGTTAACCTGTCCAAATAAAACTTTATTACATTAAGGTTTTTTTAAGTGTGTGTAACCTCCAGTGTGACTAACTTTGTACTTGGATTGTTGGTTTATTTTATTGTTGTTGTTTTTGTATACTCAGAATCGAATCGAGGGCCTTTGCATGGAACTTCACTCCCAGCACTTTGTGTGTGTGTGTGTGTGTGTACTGGGGATTGAACTCTGAACCTTGGGCTTGCAAGGCAGGTGGCAGAACTACTGAATTGAAACCTGGGTCCATTTTCAGCGCTTTTTAAGAAAGAATGGGATCATTGGATCCAAGTTGGATCATTGGATTTTGTAGTATGCTAACTAATACTTTTCAGACTTCCTTGAGAGCTGCTTTGTATCCCAGTGGCACTGTAACAGCATTCATAAAACCTTGGTACTTGCTATTTGTCAGCTTTTTTTTTGTTTGTTTGCTTTTTGCTAGCTTATTGTTGTAGTATTTGCAAGAGAAACAGATTTAATGCAGGACACAGAAATTTACAAAATTAGCTGACAAGGCAGGGGATTTAGGTCAGTGCCACTGTGCCTACCTCACAAGCGCAAAGTCCTGAATTCAATCCCTGGTGGTGATGGTGGTGGTGGTAGGGAGATTAGCTGATAATATCAGCCTACATAGTGAAATGTAAAAGACTTTGAGAGATCTGTCCTTCCATTAGAGATCGAAAAAATCTAGCTGAAGGCCTGGAGCCCAAGGCATTGTCTTCTTTGAATCTGTATCAGGAGGCCCAGGAATCTGTGATGGAAGACTGAAGGGTCTGTGCCAGCAAGCCCAAGGGCTGGTGCTGGAGTTTGGAGAATCTGCGCCAGAGCCTGGAGACGCCTAAGGTAAAGGCGAAGGCCTGAGCGCCAAGATAACAAGGACAGTCTTTGTTGACAGCAAGGAGAGCTCAGCTTTTCCTCGGGGGAGGAAAATTAGTCTCAAGATCAGCTGAAAGCCTTCCCTCCCATTCTCTTTTTATACCGTTCTGGCAACAAGCCTCCTTAAGTGGGTCTTCCATGCCTGGAACTGTGCTGACTCGATTCAGCTGGGCCTTACCCACTCAAGTTGACAATTAGTCTATTAACCGCCACACTTACTTTGCTACTTTTTTTTTTTTTTTTGCCAGTTGTTTCTTTTTTATAATTTTAATTTTTATTAGTAAATATTTGCAGTACTTAATGATTATATTCATCATGGGGAGTTAGTAAGTGTACATAACACATCTTAATTCTTTTTAATTCCCCTTCCCTTCCCTCCCACCTCCTATCCATCACTTGGTCTCCTTCCCATGTTGCTAGCCTTTTCTTAATGTAGTTCTGTGCCAAAGACCTTTTTATAACACAAACTACATGCATTACATTTCCTTTTTCTGCTACCACTATTACTGCTTGAAAGGTTTATAGCATTTAAAATGAATCATTCTCACCACTGATTGTAAACTGTAAATCATCCTAAATTTTTACTTTATGTTTGGTGAAGTTGTCTGAAAGGCCAGTTTTATTTTTCCTTTTAGTAAAATTAAAAATAATTGTTTAATGACACATTCGTTTCTCAGTATCCATGGGAGATTGGATCTAAGGTTTCGTGCACATTTTTAGATGGGCAAAAGACCTAGAAAGACCAAATACACTCAAGTCCCATATATAAAACGGCAGAGTGTTTACATATGACCTGTGTACATACTTTAAATCTTTTTGTTACTTGTAAACCTCAATACAGTATAAATACTATATAAATAATTGTTATACTGTGTTATTGTTTTTCCTGAATACTTTTTATCAGCAGTTGTTTGATTCTGTGGTTTCAGAGAACTCTAACATCTATGTTGAAAAAATCTAAAAAGATTATTTTTAGACTTGTGGCTGTTTGTTGTTTTTACCTATGTTTCTCAGAATTATTGTTTATATATATATAATATATATATACATGCAACTTTTAGTCTAATAAAATTTTAGAATATTATTGTGCAGAGCAGAGCACCTGTAGGCGTGAAAGAAATCTTCTCGTCTGCACCCTGAAGTTTCCGTGAAGTGAACTAAAGGACAGATTAGCAGTAGAAAAGGCTCACAAATGTGCTAAAATGTGTGAAGGCACCACAGAAGGGTGATTGTCCAGTAACCAATGAGGTTTGGAAACGTATATAATACATTATTTTTCATAGGTGGGGGAGGAATGTATTTTGGAGTAATAAATGATTTTTAAGGGAATTTAATGATTCTAGTAATCTGTAATTGATTCTGCTTAGAATTTGAATGGACCGAAAAATAGACAGTCTGTTCAGTGTGCAACATTTTCTACTTTTCCTTCCTGTGATGATTTTTATCTTCCTGGGTTAATGAAATCTCAGGGAAGGGCTCAAAGGCAATTGTGTTGTTTTGGGGGAGGCGGATCTAGTTTTTAGGTATATAAGAGAATTTCAGAGAACAGTCTCTTCCCGTGTATGAGGTGGGGAAAAATAAGGGAAGGTCAGAGACTTTAATTCTTAGGTGGCTTCTAAAACCTTTCAGTTTCCTCTAACTCAAGTGTTCGCTGTCAAAGCATCATAATTTGGGATATTTTTGAGTTCTAATATCACCTATAGGAAGTTTTCATTGTGTTGGCATTAGCTTCTTCACGTATAATAGTTGAACGTGTATTGGACACAATGTGATGTTTCATCACGTGTATATATTATGTAATCAAACCAGATTAACCTTATCATTTCATTTATTCTTTCTTTTTGGTTAAAATACTCAAAATCATTTCTTTAGCTATTTTGAAATATTCAGTATAATATTGTTAACCATTGTCATCCTGTTGTCCAATAGAACACTAGAATTTATTCTTCCTGTTTTTGTATTCACTGACCAGTTACCAATCATCTCCTTAATCTCTATATTTTCTTAGGCTCTTGTAACCACTTTTCTTTTCTCTACTTCTATGAGAATAACTTCTTTATATTCCATATATAAGTGAGATAAATGCTCCTGGTCTCTCTGTGCATGACTTTTTCACTTAACATAATGTCTTCCAGTGCCTCCATGTTGCTACAAACGACAGGATTTCATCCTTTTTTTTTTTAAATGGCCAAGTAATATTCATACATACACACACACACACACACACACACACACACACACACATATTGCATTTTCTTTATTTGTTCTTCTGTTGAGAGACATTTGTCATCTTTTTTTGGTTTTGTTTTGGTTTTTTTTGGTACCGGGGATCCAAACTGGTACCTTGTACTTGTGAGGCAGGCAGCGGAACCACTGAGCTAAATCCCCATCCCTGTTGATAAGACATTTAGATTGATACTGTATCTTAGCTGTTGTGAAGAGTGCTGCCTTAAAGATGGGAATGCTAGTATCTCTTCAACATATTGACTTTATTTTCTTTAAATATATTCCCAATAGTGGAATTTGTTGGACTATGTGGTACTTATGTTTTTAGTTTTTCAGAGAACCTCCAAATTGTTCATAATTGTTATACTAATTTATATTCCCAACAATGTATAAGAGTTCTCTTTGTCCATATCATGCCAAGATTTGCTATTGTTTTGTTTGTTTTTTTGGTAGTAGCCATTCTAATTAGAGTAAGGTAATATTTCACTTTTGTTTTAATTTGTGTTTCCTCGAAAATTAGTAATACTGAGTATTTTTTCATAAACCAGTTATGTCTTCTTGAGAGAAGTGTTTGTTTAGGTCTTAGGTCTTTTTTATTTATTTATTTTTTTGGTATTGGGGATTGAACTTGGGACCTTGTGCTTGTGAGGCAGGTGGGAGGCACCACTGAGGAAAATCTCCAGCCCAAGAAATGTCTGTTTGGGCATTTTGTTTTGTTTTGTTGTTTTGGTACCGGGTATTGAACTCAGGTCCTTGCGCTTGCAAGGCAGGCCACCGAACCACTGAGCTAAATCCCCGGCCCTGTTTGGGCCTTTTGTGCATTTAAAAATTGGATTATTATTATCAGTTTTAGTTTTGCTGTTTAAATTTCTTATATAGTCAGTACATTAACTGTCAGTTCCATAGTATGAAATATTTTTCCACTCCTGCAGGTTGTCTTTATACTGTATTGTTTTCATAAAACCTTTTTACTTTTATGTAGTCTCACTTATGTTTTGTTTGTGTTGCCTGCGCTTTTGGGATCTTATGCAAAAATCTTGCCCAAACCAATGTCAGCGAGTATTTCCCCCATTTTCCTCTTGTATTTGTGTCATTTTTAGGTCTTACAACTAGGTCTTTACTCTATTTTTTGTTGATTTTTGTTTGGTAAGAGGAAGAGTTCTAATTTCATTCTTTTGCATGTGGATATCCAGTGTTCTCAGCAACATTTATTGTAGATACTATCTTTTCTATTTTTCAGTTCTCTACATGTTGAAAATCAGCTTGATTGTAAGTTCATGAATTTATTTCTAAGTTCTCCCAGAAACTTAGTCAGTACTGTGCTGTTTGGGTAACTATAGCTTTGTACCATATTTTGCAGTAAAGTAATGTACAGTAAAACTTTGTTCTTTTTGTTAAAGATTACTTTGGTTATTTGTGGTTGCACATGAATTTAGCAGTTTTTTTTCCTGTAAAGAATGTTATTGATTTTTTTTAATAATCATTGCAGTGAATCTGTGTATTGGCTTTAACAGTATGAGCATTTTAACAATATTAGTTCCTCCAGTTCATGAGTATAGAATATCTTTATTTGTGCCTTATTCAATTTATTTCATCAATGTTTTATAGTTTTAAGTGTGCAGATGTTTAGCTCCTTGGTTTTTTCCTGAGTATTTACTTTTTTTGTAGTATTATAAATGGTATTATGTTCCTGATTTTTATTTAAATAGTATTAGTGGATAGAAATGCCAGACCTTTTTTGGTTGATTTTGTATCGTGTAAACTCTTCCTAGTTTAGTAATTGTAACAGATTTTTAGAATTTCCTTTTTTTTTTTTTTGGTACTGGGGATTGAACTCGGGTCCTTGCGCTTGCAAGGCAGGCCACCAAACCACTGCGCTAAATCCCGGCCCCAAGAGTTTCCTATTTTTAAAATCGTGTAGTCTGCACTCAGGAACAATTTAACTTTTTCTCTTTTCATTTGTATACCTTTTAAAAACATAGGACAAGATCCTCTTGCCTCAGCCTTAGCCTCCTGAATAGCTGTGACTACTGGTGCATCCTGCTGTGCATGCTGCCATGCTGGCTTTTATGTGCCTTTTATGTAATTCTCTTGCCTGGTTTTCTGGCTCTGACTTTTAGTACTTTATTGAACAAAAGAGGTAAATGTAGGCATCCTTCCAGTACTTAGAGGAAAAGCTTTAAACTTTAATCCATGGAGTATGTTAGCTGTGTATTGGTGTTGTGGTACATTTCTTTTATACTTAACACGTTGAACGTTCTTAACATACAAGGATACTGAATTTTGTCAAGCTCTTTTTCTGCATTTGTTGAAATGATTATTTTGTTTTTGTCTTTAATCTGTCATTGTGATTGTGTCATGTTGTTGATTTTCATATGATGAACCATTCTTGTATTTCTGTGATGAATCATACTTGATATTATGAATGATCTGTTTTAATAAGCAATTGAATTTGGTTTACTAGTATTTTTGGGGGGTTTTTGCATAAAGGATGTAATGTTGTTGAGTTATTTTGGTATTAGGCTAATGCTAGTGGTATTAGAATTCATGTAATGAATTTGAATATATTTCCTCCTTTTCATTTTTTGTAAATAGTGTGAGTAGAACTGGTAGAAGTTCTTTTCTAAATATTTGGTAGAGTTCAGAAGGAAATCCACCAGGTCTTGAGATTTTCTTTGATGGGAGACTTATTATGGATTCAGTCTCATTCCTCATTATTTTTCTGTTCTCATTTTCTATTTAAGATTCAGTCTTTGGTTGAAGTTGCCAATAAATTTACATATTTATTCCAGGTTATCCAATTTCTTTGTATATAATTTCTAAGAATTTATGTTTTTTTATATTTCTAATGTATCAATTGTAATGTTTCGTTTTTTTATCTCTCATTACATTTTATGAGTCTTCTGTCTTTTTTCTTAGTCTGATTTAGGAAAACCAGCTCTTAAGTGTTGTTGATCTTTTCTGTTGTTTTTTTAAAAATCTCTATTTCAATTATTTTTGTTCTGATGTTTATTATTTTGTCCCCTATATTTACATGGAATTTCATTTGTTCTTCATTTTTAGTTCCTTGAAGTTTAGTATTAGGGTTTTTGAAATATGTCTTTTTGAAAGAGACATTTATTCCTTCCTAGAACATCTTTTGCTGTATGTAGGTTTATGTATGTTGTGTTTCCATTTTCTTTTGATCAAGGACCTTTTTAAGTTTCCCTTTTAATTTCTTCATTGACCTGTTGATTGTTTAGGGATGTATTTATTTCCATATATTTTTTAGAGTACCTCTAGCTATTAATTTCTAGTTTTATAAAGTTGGGATCAGATCATATAGGCTGTCATTGTGATCTTAAATTTGTTAAATTTTGTTTAGGGGCCTAACATATGATCTTTCCTGGAGAATGTTCATGTGCAATTAAAATAATTTGTATTCTTCAGCTGTTGAACGGAGAGTGTCTCTTAGGTCCATATAAAATTCAATGTTTCCTGGTTAATTTTTTTAACTGGATGATCTGTCCCTTATTGTAAGTAGTGAGAGTTGCATATTGAACACCCCTTCTATTATTTTATGGCAGTCAATTCTTCTTTCAGTCTTTTAAAATTTACTTCATATATTTTGTACATCAATGTTGGGAAAATATGTATTTGTTGTTATTGCATACTCGTTCTGAATTAACCTTTTTATCATTTGTAATAACCTTATTTATCTCATTTTACAGTTTTTAATTTAATCATTTTATGGTTTCTAATTTAATTTCTACTGCTTCTGACATAAATTCAGCTATACTTGATTTGTTTTTATTTCCATTTGTGTGGAATATCTTTTTGCAGCCATTCATTTTCAGTCTATATATTTTCTTTGTTTTGGTAGTGGGGATTGAACTCGGGTCCTTGTGCTTGCAAGGCAGGCCACCAAACCACTGAGCTAAATCCCCAGCCCAGTCTATATATTTTCTTATGAGTGAAGTGAATCTTATTGGCAGCATATAGTTGAGTTTTATTCTTTTAAACCATTCAATCATTATCTTTTAATTGCAGAGTTTAATCTATTTACATTTAAGTTTTGTTTTTTTTTTTTTTTTTTTTTTTTTTTTTTGGGTACTGGGGATTGAGCTCAGGTCCTTGCGCTTGCAAGGCAGGCCACTGAACTGCTAAGCTAAATCCCCGGCCCCTTAAGGTAATTATTGATGTTTAAGGACTTAACATTTTGTTAATTGTTTTGCAGATACTTTCTTTTGTTCATCTCTTAGTATCTTCCTGTGTAGTCAGGTGGTTTTCTCTAGTATGTTTTTATTCCTTGTTCTTTGTTTATAGTGTATCTACTATATATTTTTGCTTTGTGGTTACAGTGAGACTTATAAAAATCATTGGTATAATGGGTTATTTTAAACTGTAACAACTTAACTTTTAGGATAACAGGAAAAACTACTGGACATTTTAAGGCTGTCCTCATTATGAATTTTTAACAGATTGAGTTAGTTGTTACTTTTAATAATTTTGTCTTTAACTTTAAAGACACAAATGACTTATACACTATTATTACAGTATTACAGTATTCTGAATTAGACTGTCCTTAAGTTTACTAGTAAGTTTTATACTTTCAAATGCTTTTGTGTTATTCATTAGCATCCTTTTTTTTTAGTTTGAAAACTTTCTTCAGCATTTCTTTTTTTTTTTCCCTTGGTACCAGGGATCAAACTCAGATCCTTGCCACTTGCGAGGCGGGTGGTGGACCATGCTTTTTTTTTTTACTTGTAGGGTTTCTGCTGAGAAATTTACTGAACATTGTATTGATATTTCTTTCTATCTGATGCGATTTGGAGTTTGTTCAATGTTGCATAGTACTTGGGTGCCTCAGGCTTGTCATCAGGTGCTAGGGATTTTCCAAAGAATGTTCTGGTCTCTGGATAGTTCTAGTTGAACTTTCTGTGGGGAGGAAAAGGGCCTAAGACTCCCTACTCAGCCATCTTGCTAATGTCATAAGCTTTTGTTTTTGGTACTGGGGATCGAACTTGGGACTTTGTGCTTTTGAAGCAGGTGGCAGAACCACTGAGCTAAATCCCTGGCATAACATCACAAACTTTTAAATGTTTCTTTCTTTGGATTTTTATTGTGGACATTTTCAGTTTCATACTGTATAAACTGGAGGAGAATTTTCATAAAATTCTTTTAAATATTTATTGAGGCACTAATAAGTTAATGAAATAATGATAAATTAAAGTTTCACTGTTACTTTTGCAATGTGTATAATACAGAGAGGGCCAGGGATTTAGCTCAGTAGTTGTGTCCCCTGCCTCACAAGTGCAAGGTCCCGAGTTTGACCCCCCCATATTAATAAATAAATAAGTAAGTAAATAAATAATAAATAAATTTGGAGAGAGAGAGAGAGAAAGTTTCTTTGACTTTTTATTAGACATATAGTCAGTCAGGTTTCTTGTTTTATAATATGTAAATGCCTACTATAAAACCTAATGTGTTGGTTTTGTTTTTTGTTTCTTCTACAGAGAGTGATAATGAACTCTCCAGTGGAACAGGTGATGTGTCTAAAGATTGTCCTGAGAAAATCCTATATTCTTGGGGAGAATTGCTAGGAAGATGGTAAGATTTTTTTTCTTATTAAAAACTTTATATTTACATAGTTGTTACTTTGTTATGTTAAAATTTGCATTTTAAAATAATAGTTAAAAGAAATAATATAAAAACGAACTTAAGGGATGAGTGAATGGGGGAGACAGGAAAGGTAAAAAGATGAAAAAACGTGTTAAGATTTGTTATACATGTATCAATTCTTACAAGGAATGTAAACATTATGGGTCTACTAGTAAACTAAGGATCTACATGCATCTACTAATAAACTAAAATTGATAAAATATAATAATTGCAGTATAATTAATAGTTACTCTTTGTCTTACTAGGTCTTAACTTGCTTTCAGAAAATATGTTTGCCTTATTATTCTATTCAGATATAATATTAAGAGTTGTCAGTCTTGTGCTGCATCACAAACATACCTAAATATCTATCGTTAAAGGGTTACATTTCTTTTTTTTTACCATATTTATTGTCCCTAAAAGGGGCTGTAGAGTTTAAAGTTACTCATTTTGCCACTAATTATAAAGTGTAACATCTGTTTTATTCTTTCTATTTAAAAGTATTTTACATTTTAGAAATATTTTACTTGGAACTATAAAAAGGTGTACTGTTTATAATTATTAAAAGAAATGCTATTTATATTTATGATATATAAGTTCTTAAAAAGATAATCATGATTTCATGTTGGAGAAGTTAGAAAAAATACCAGTCAAGCAGAAGACATGATATATTATTGGCTACACATATCAGATTACATGCATGTAGATAGTCTAGGAGAGAGACTCCATGTTCTGGGTAGAATTTTTTCTTTTTTTTTTTTTTTTTTTTTTTTTTTTTTTTGGTACCAGGGATCAAACTCGGTACCTTGCACTTGCAAGTCAGGTGGCAGAACCACTGAGCTAAATCCCTGGCTCCTAATTTTGTGCATTTGTACAGTAAGATAGAAGTCAGAATAATGAAAACTTTAAAAAATCTTCTATAGAGGGGCTGGGGTTTGGCTCAGTGGTTCTGCCGCCTACCTTGCAAGAAGAAGGGCCTGAGTTCAATCCCTGGTATGAAAAAAAAATGTCTATAGAGATGGTAGTTTGTGGTAGTTTTCTAGGTATACCCTAAGAGAGTCCTTAGTTATAATTTAGAAAATAGAATATGTATTAACAGTTCCCAGGTATTTATTTCATTTCTTATTGTAAAGTCTAGAAACTGGTTTTATTAATTTTGACCAGGGGCTGGGGATTTAGCTCAGTGGTTCTGCTGCTTGCTGTGCAACCACAAGGTCTCAAGTTCGAACCCTGGTACCAAAAAACAAACAAACACACAAACAAAAATTTGACCAAAGTGTTGATCTTATTATTTTTAAGGAAATAATCTTGAGAGGAAGGAAGTGTCAATTGCATTTCTTTATTAAAGAGAAAATTATATTTTATTATCTATACTCATACAAATATAAAGTGAATACATTTCAAAGGATATGTTTAATTCATTAATGAAGAACCAGAAAGATATTACTACCAGTAAAAATGAGGTTTGATTTACAGACTTATGTACTTCAACTGATTGTTCACTTGCACCTTCATGAATAGGAATTATTTGCATAGCTGTGGATAGAAAACGTTTACACTGTTGTCATTTTCTATACATTATCTCCTACCTGTTAAAAGTTGAAACAAACCTAGTTCAAAAGAAATGACTATACCAATCAAAAGGAAAACTAACCAATCAAAGACTAACTAGTAATATAAATAAATCTAGGCTGGAAAACAGAAATCATGGTAGGGTTTTCAAAGAGGTTTTAATGCAGAGTAGTAGTTTATAGTGTTATAAGGCTGGAAGGACAGAAAGAAGACAGTAAAATAACTGAAGAAGTAGAAAGCAGCTGTTGCCTGTGAAGGACTGAAGAAATGAAATGGGAGAGGTATTTCAACCAGAATCTAGGAGCTCATAGAAGATCAAGGAGCTATTACAGGGACTTCTAAAGAGGATTGCACAACTTGTTGGTTAGACTAAGAGGATACTCAGATCTGTTAAGATTGAGAAAGAACTATCTGGAGAGGGGACACTGATTAGTTCTTTAGTTTGGAAGAGATACCCTGATCTCTGACCTAATAGTGAGTGCTGATGCTTCTGGGAAAGCCTGATTGGTGTTGTACTTCTCAAGGATTGTAGTGTAGCGTTCTGGGAATGCATTCCCATTTTCCCTTCTTCTACCTTTGATCTGTACATGACTGTTCAACTGTTATCATTTGGAGACCCTAACCTGAAGTCAGCTTGGCAGTACAGTCTGTTTAGTATACAGATTCTTAGGCCTTGCATCATTGAATAGAAAATAGAAAAGCAGTTAAGAGGCAGTAGGCAAATAATTGTACAAAGGAATTAGCTTATCCTAATTTTCATTCACTCATTTATCTGGATCAGTTGAATCAGACATTATTAACGTTAGTGCTTTTTAGGCAGGGATAATAATCAAGAAAAAGCAGAACCAACAGCTTACCCTTTGTCTTAGTCACTGTGTTATTACTGAGACATAATTCCTGACCCCTGCAATTTAAAGAAAAAGAGATTTGTTTTGACTTACATTTTGTAGAGATTCAGTCCATAGTCCTCTGGCTGCAAGGCAGGACAGCCTGGCAGACAGGCATAGTGGAAGAGGGCTGCTCACAGCATGACAGTGAGGAAGCAAAGAGCCAGCCAGTGGAGGTGCAGGGAAGATAAACCCTACCAGGCCACGCTAACAGTGACCTACCTCTTCTGGCGAGATCCCATTTCCTAACAGTAAGTCAGCCATAAACTCATCAGTGGATTAATCTACTAGTGATTATCACAGGCCTATGATCTAATCATCTCCCAAAAGCCCCACCACCACCTGTGAGTGCATGAGGCTTTGAAGCAACATCTAGATTTAAACCATAACACCCTCCTAATCTCCTTTACCTTTGGTCTGAAGGGATTCTTTAATGGTTTGACCCTATGGATATGATTGGTAATAGGTAGACACTATGGCAGTTTTGATACCATAGCTTGGCTTCTTATGCTGTATGTTTTACTCCCTCCTTGCTTTAAGTTATTTGTTGGGGAAGCTGAGGAATTTATAGGACCTGAACACATTATATAGATAAGCAGCTGTTTGTTTTGACAGCTCTGCTCTGTGGCCAGGATTTATTTTTTCCTAATTCTGTACTCAGGAGTAAGAGTGTATTCTATGATAACTGCTTCAGAAACCAAGGGCTTTTTTCTTATTGGATGTTAATACTGAGAATTGGATGTTTAGTTTGTATGGTCTAATACACATTCCTTCCAGAATAGCAAAGTAGAGCAATACTGAAAAATAATACCTTGCACCTCAATTTAAATTAATCACCAAGAAGACATTAAGATATGCTATAAATCTGTATTGTGAAACTAATTTTCTTGATAACTCACTCTCATTGACCAAAAAAATTCAGTTTGATAAGACATTTGAAAAGAGAGAGTGATTTAGGCAGGAAAAGTTTCTGCTGAAACTCAGAGAACAAGATTAAAGTTCAATTTGTAGTGCTAACTTGGTATGTTGCTTGGACAAATCATTTAACCTTTTAAGAGGTTCCGTTTTTGAAGTGTGTTTACTCATGCATGCCAGCTTTGTCTTAGAGGTGGATATCTTTTTCAGGTTTTTTTTTTTTTCCCTCTTGTCCCTTGATTAGGAAAATAGACAAATTCTTATATGTATGTATTTTATATTTTGGGGTACATCATTCCTGTAGAGTTTATACTAATATGCTGGGCTTTTCCACTCTCAGAAAGTTAGGAATCAAAGAAGCTTTCTCATTCTGATAAAAATTACTTGTTAAAACTCAACAGCTAACATCTCAAGAGTGAAACACCTAAGATCAGGATAGAGATGTCTACTCTCAAAATCCTAGGCCAGTGATGGTGAACCTTTTAGAGCTTTTAATGATACAAATAGCCTGCTGTGGCACACATGCCATAGGTTCAGCACCATTGTCCTAGGCAGTGCAGTAAAGCAGGAAAAAGACATAAACAGGGTCAAGGATTTAGCTTAATGGTTCTGCTGTCTGCCTCACAAGAACAAGGACCTGAATTTGATCCCTGGTACCCCCCCCATGCAAAAAAAAAGAAAAAGACATAAACAGAGTTGAAAGGAAAATATAAAATGATCTCTATTTGCAGACATGATTTTATTTGTTAAAATACAAAACGAAATAAGCATAAATATCCTGGAAATAATGAGTTTTGCAAATTTGTAAGATATGTTAAGATGTAAACATCAATCTTATATCTATATACTAACAATAAAAAATCTGAAATAAAAACCATACTAAAGAGCCAGAATAGGTGGCCCACATCTTAAATCCCAGTATTTGAGAAGCTGAGTCAGGAGGATTGCTGTGAGTTCAAGTCCAGCCTAGGCTACATAGGGAGGTCAGGGCCAGCCCGAGCTACAGTGTAAGACCCTGTGTGGGGGGTTGGGGTGGGGATGAAACACTTAGGTAGAAATCTAACAAACTGTGCTAGATGGCACTAAAAAAAAAGTAATGAAAAAAATAAAAGAAGACAAATAAATGCGGAAATGTACTATGTTCATGGAATGACAGAATGAATATTCATAAGATTTCAGTTTTTCTTAAACTGATCTGTATTCTTATTGAAAATTCAATAAAAATCCTAGCAGATATTTTTGGTGGCAACAAAGCAAATTCTAAAATTTGTATAGACTGGTAAACTAAGGAAATAGAAAAGACAGTTTTGATAGTGTAGAACAAAGTTAGAAGATACACTACTTGATTTCAGGGTTTAGGAAAACATAGTAATCAAGCGAGTACTGATTCAAGGATAGGCACTTAGCTCAATGGCACAAACTAGAGTCCAGAAATAAAGCCATGTATCTGTAACATTTTTCAAATAAGATATACAAATAGTCAACTAGCACATTAAAAGTATTTTAACATCATTAGCCATCAAGGAAATGAAAACCACATTTTTCACCCCCCCCCTTTTTTGTGCTGGTCCTGGGATCGAACTTAGGACCTTGCACTTGCGAGGCAGATGTGGTACTACTGAGCTAAATCCCTGACCCTGAAGATCAAATTTTTGATGAGATACCATTTCATGCCCATTAGGATATAATAAAAAAGACAGATAACAAAAGTTGGCAGAGATACGTATAAATTAGTAATATAAAACAGCAGTTGAATCTCTCATATGGTGTTGCGGAAAATGCAAAGTGGTACAGCAATTTTGGAAAATACTTGCTTTTAAAATTGAACTCCTACTCCCCATACCACCCACCATTTTCCATTCTACTCTTACATATTTATGTAAATGAAATTACAGTTTATCTGTGAATGATTATGACAACTTTGTTCATAATGACATCAAACTGGAAACTGTGAAAATTTCCTTCGACAGGTAAAGGGACTAAACAAGTTTGGTGCATTCATTCAGTGGAAGACTACTCAGCAACTGAGAGATTTCAAATACTTTCTGTGACATATGATTTAAGTAATTTAATGCTGCATTGTCTCTTTCATATGAAATTACAAAAAAGCTAAAACTGTTAACTATAGAAAGTATCAGTGGTAATCAAGGGATGTAGGTGTTGGAGTAGTGTCAATTATAAGAGGGCACAGATGATGTTTGGAGAAAATGTAACTATCCTATAACTTGGTCATGGCAGTAGTCATACAGTTGTACATATTTGTCAAACTCACAGAACTATACAGTAAAATGTTGAGTTTTATTCTGTGTAAACTTCTTAACCTGTAAAAAGATGAAAGACCATGGAAAGAGGAAAATATGGGTGAAATTTATATATACAGTGCATAGATTAGTTATCTGAAGTGTGCCATTTACTTCTCTTAGGACAGTTCCTTTGTATCCCTTGCATATTCATATTCATCCCTTCCTCCCTCCTTACTTTGACTTGTATTAGTTAGTTTAGGAAACACTGCCTTAACAGACTTTTCTATTTCCCCTCATTAAAATTCTGTCAAGTACACATGGCCTCTTTAAAGTTATAACTGCTTAAAGGCATCTGTTACAGTATGTTGAGGTGCTCAATAAATACTTATTGACTGAGTATTGATTATAAATACTTATGAAATAGTACTATTACAGATTTTTATCCATTCAACTCTGAACTCTGAACATTTTTATACTTACATTTTGATTTTTATTGTATGTGGTTTTTGAAATAAAATTAAGTTGCTATGTTTCCCATTAGATTGTAAATAGATTCATTTCTCTTATACCTGGCTCCATCTTGAACCCTGAGATTACTTGTCTGTCTTGTATCTTGATCCTGTCATGACATGGTGAGATGTTTTGACTTACACATTTGAAAAAACATCATTCTGGAGGTGAACTGAAAAATGAATTATAAAGGAGGAAAGGTTGGAAACAGACAGAATAGCTAGAATGTAATTGAAAATAATCCATGGGAGAGATGTTTTCTTGCCCTAGGCTGGTAGCAGAACGTGACATGTAATCAATATATTTTGAGACAGAGCTGATAGTTTATATTTCCTGTGTGTACTGAGAAAAAGAAATAACTGATAATTGTTCAGATTTTTGTCTTAAACTTCAAGAATACTTGCTATTTACTCAAATATGAGAGGAGAGGAAGCACAAATTTGCATGATAAAAATAAAGATTTTGATGATGAAATGTCTTCTAGACATTAGTGAATGTGCTTATTAGTTGATTGCATATAAGAATGTATTCAAAAGAAATACAAGGAAGGAAATATGACTTTGGAAGCCATATATATTATATATAAATATATATTTAATAGCCTTCAATAACTATATATAAGTATGTATATGTAGTTATTAAAGGTGAGATTTCTTGGGGAGTGAGTCTAGATAAAGAAGTCATTGCGGGGCTGATCCTTTGACCACCCCAATGTTTGGAGGTTGGAAAGATGAGGAAGATCATGCAGAGGAGTCCAGTAAAGCAATACCAGTGAGATAGAAAGTGAACCAAATTAGAAATCAAGTAAACTATGTTTATCAAGGAGGAAACCATCAAGTGATAAAAGCCACATGAAGCCTGAGAATTCCACTGGATTCAGCTTAGGAGCACAGCTCATTATAATGGGAAAAGGTGAGGCATGGCTGCGAAAGTAATAGCTGGCATTTGGGAGTTCTTACTATGTGCCAGGTGTTTTCATAAGTACTGTACACGTCAGTTAATTCAGTTGTCACAACACTGAAATACCATATTATCTTCAGTTTAGAGAGGTGAAAATTGAGGCATAGCCAGGATAAATATATATAACAAATAATGATAGCAAGTAGGTAACTTAAGGTCCCACAATTAGTAAGTTGCCCATGACCATATGGTAAGTGATTGGCAGTCAGTATTTGAATGTAGACAGTATCTGGTTGAGGAGCTAGAACTCTTTTAATAAAGTAGACAGGTAGGTTGCTGAATTTATTCATGTAGGAGTACTAGTGGGAAGGTGAGTAGGTGAGGAAATTGACACTATGACCAGGCAGTGCTTAAATCATCTAGTAACGGTAAAGAGATCATAAGGAATGTGGACCGGTCTGGGGATTTAGCTCAGTGGTGCCACTGCCTGCCTTGTAAGCGCAAAGACCTGAGTTCGATTCCCAGTACCCCCCCAAAAAAAGGATAATGGACCAACAGAATATTTTTATAAATAAAAATTTCTCTTAATTTATAAGATAGAATATTAATAACTTGATTCAACATAAATTTCTGAAGCAATGTGGAGATACATAGACAATTACATAGTGCTTACCTTTGAACTTAATAATCAAAGTGTATAGAATGCCTACTTATAACAGATAATTTAATAAAATACTTGAAACACTGAAGTGCTGGATTTCTTGACCATTTTGTTAATTTTTTTTCTGTAAAATATGAGTAGATTCACTTATGTTACACAAGTTTATATTACACAAGAATTGGCAAAATTTAAAAATTGCCCTTAAAATTTCTTTTTAAAACATTAGTCTTCCTTGGGTTCAGGAATTTTTGAAGTCTTAAAATAATAGTTAAATGTTGTGTCAAGATTTTTTGGGGTGATTTATTAGGGTAAAGCATCAGTTGTGTAGAGCCCTACACTTTGTGCCTTGAGAAAATGTTTCTTTTAAGTGAGGAAATACTGTATTCTTAGCGAACTTTTAAATAAAATCTAGCAAAATATCTTGAAATCTATTGTTAAATAACTAGATAAGTCTGTTAAAATCTTTATAAAGTCAGAATTCACATAGCGAAATATGTGATAAGAAAGATATAAAGGAAAAACACCTAATACTTTAAAATAGAGAAATAGGATAATATAGAAAAAACAGAGAACAGACTAAAGTCTAGTAATGGAGGCTTTTTATAAGTGATTACAGTTAATCTATAGTGAAGAAATAAGTCATGAAAAAAAAACCCCAAGTGAATGAAAGGAAGAATGAACATTTCTGATGGGAGAACTTCAGGGGAGGGGAGGGAGAGAGGAAGAAGGGTCATAAAAAGCATTAAGCTGTTGTATCCGTGCACCATCGCCCCACGATGAATGGCACCATTCTGTTCTTCAAATATGTGCTAATAAAAATTAAAATAATTCCTGCTCTAGAAGTTGATGTTTATGCCAAGTATTCTAGGTCAGTGCTATCTTGTTATTAAATTTTTCAATAGTTTGCCATATATTTTCAAGATCAGAAGCAGTTATCCAGAAATTACACTGTATAATTCCATAAGTTCCTTAATAATTTAATATTTAAATAACCAGAACTGGCATTTTGAATGCATTTAACATCTAATACAAATGTTGCTACAGTTTTCAATTTATTTGTAACCTTTTGTTAAAAAAGGTTAATTTTGTTTTATAAATATATTCCTTTATCAAAATTGTATTAAATGCCTTCTGTGTACTAAGTACTATTTTAGGTATTTAGAATACCTAAGTAAAGAAGACATAGAATCTTGCCCTTGTGGTGTTTATATTCATACTTTTAGAAACCAGTTGATCACTGTACAGTGGGAAAATATTTGCTTATGAGTTTTTTTAAAATTTAATTGGTACATTCTCTGTAGACAGTACAGTTACATTCATTACTGAGATCTTGTACCTTTACACGCCAGGTTTTGGTTCTCATTTTTTCCCCTTGTCCCCCCCCTCTTCACCCTCTACCCTCCTCTCCCCTCCCCCCCTTCAAACACTTTAATTCCATTTTTACATTTTCTCATATTTTTTTCCTTTTCCCTTATTCCCTCTTCCCTATTCTTCTCACTGTCCCTACATCTTTGGTCCTTTTCTTTCTATTTGCTAATTGTCCCATTAGGATCTTGAGTACTATTTTAGTTTTTCACACCCGAGATACTATTTGGTATTTGCATATGTGTGCCTTATTTATTTCACTTAGAAGTATATCCTCAAAATGTACCCATTTAAGTATGAATGAATCTACTTTCTCATTCTTTATGGCTGGGTAGTATTTCATTTTATAGAAAAACCAGATCTTCTTTATCCAGTTTCCAATTGATGGGCAGATGGGCTGTTTCCAAGTTTTACCTTACAAACTGTGCCGCTGTAAACATGGGTGCGCATATTTCACAATAGCTTATGAGTTACTTTTAAAGTAGGTATTTATTTTGTTTCTAGCATGAGGTTTGGCACATGTCATAACTAGTTGACTGCTTTGCAGTTCCTGATACCCGCAGTCTGTCAAAGCAATGGCCATGTGTAGTTATATTTTAATAAAAATATTGAAAGCAAATGATTATTTTAATAAATTGCTCTTTGTGTCTTCTGTTGTCATAGATGTGTACTTGTAGCATTTGAGTTAATATCTCTGCATTAGAACCTCTGAGGTAATCCAGTGTTGTATGCAATATAATTGATGAAGTGTTTCGGGATAGTCGATAAATTGTGTTTACCAACAGTATTGTGAGTCAGTTGTTTTTAAAATTAAAACTGTTTGAAATTAAAATTGTTTTTAAAATTAAAAAAAATTTATGACTACATGTTTGCAGGGCATAATGATTATATTCATTGTGGGCAGTTGGTACATGTACATAATATGTCTTTTTTTTACATCCCTGTCTTCCCTTTCCCCCATCTCTGCATCCTCTTTCCATTTGCCAAGTGATTTGTCTTCTTCTAATTTTCTATTATCTTTTATTTTTGTTCTTTAATTTATACATACTTTCTCATATAAGGGAAAGCATGCCACGTTTATGCTTGATTTATTTCTCAAGGTGCCTCCATTGTAGGAAAATGGACCCTGTTCTTTTTAAATTCAGTGTATAAAGATAAATAGTGTCCAGGTTTTTAAGAATACTGAAAAGACATTTTCATTATTCCTGGCCAGACAAATGGCTGAGGATTTGATAAGACAGAATGTCAATTAAGTTGAATTATATAAAATAAAATATTTATTGAGGGCTGTTGACTATTAATTTGAAAAGGATAGGTATATGCATTTGTATATACGAGTGTATACATGTGTATGACTTTGACTTTCAAAAGATTAGGTAAATCATTACACAAACTGTGAGCCAACAGAATATTTTAATCAAGGTGATTGATCTCTTTGTGCCTGCGATGTTGGAAGTATATTGCACTAAGATGAATGGGTTATTACAGAGGTCTGAGGTAGATAGACGTTCATGGACTTTAAAGAGATTCACAGTTATACCCATCATCTAGCTAAATTTTTGTATTGTTGAATTATAAAAGCTAAACTGATAATACTGATGGGCTTGAACCAAAATTAATTAGGAGATAGAAACTGTATGATTTAACACCTTTAAAAAACGTGAGTGTAGAGCCTCTTTTTGCACTTCATGCAACTCAGCCTGAGAATGGGGTGCCCTGTAGTTGTGATGGCTCTATCAGCCTTTTGTCCTGCAGTCATCTCCTACTACATACACTAGCCTGCCTGCCATACATTGATCTCAGAAGACTCAGTTCTTTTTATGCACATAGATATATGAACATACTTGTTAATATAAATAAGTTCATAGGATCATTTTTAAAAGTAAATGAAAGGGGGCTGTCAGTTTATCTCAGTAGCACCAGCACCTGCTTGGCAAGTGCAAGGTCCTGAGTTCTATCCCTGGTTTTACACACACACACACACACACACACACACACACACACACACACACAGAGTAAATGAAAGGAAGACTTTTTTTTCATTAAGTTAGAATGATAGCTCACCAATAAAAAAGATGAAACAAGAAAAAAATAAGTCAAAGACATCATTAAAAAGCTTAAGAACTATTGTTTCATGCCCCCTGTCATGTTTGTCTTTGATCCAAGATTATACTTTTATATAAACTAATAGATATGCTTTATGTCTCAACAGGGAGGTGTTTAAAGTGGTAAAGGGAATATGAATGGTTTGTTTTCTTCTTTCCTCAGGCACAGTAACCTTGGTGCACGACCAAAAGGGCTATCTACCTTGGTAAAGAGTGGTGTACCTGAAGCGCTGAGGGCAGAAGTGTGGCAGTTGTTAGCAGGCTGCCATGACAACCAGGCAATGCTGGATAGATACCGAATTCTTATCACAAAGGTAAAAGCATTTTTGATATTATTTCATGTGAGGTAAAATATTAAATACTGTTTTTCGTCGCTCCCATAAGTTGTAAATATGTTGAACCTGTTTAAAATGTATATTGGTATCATGTACTTAATACTTTGCCTTGTTTTGAGCACTTGTTGGATAATAGTAAACAATGTCTGTAATTATCTTTGAACATTTTATGCTGTTTCATTTTTTCATTCATGTCTTTATAATTTGTTTGCCAAATTGGAATATACACTTGGCCCTCTGTATCCTGAGCTCTGGTTTGCATTAGTGCACTCAACAAACTGCGTGTTGAAAATACTTCAAAAAAGCTGCTTCTGTTCTGAACATGTCCAAACCTTTTCCTTAGCATTATTCCCTAACCATTATAACTATTTAAATTTTTTTTTTGTACCAGGGATCGAACTCAGGACCTTGTGCTTGTGAAGCAGGTGGTGGAACCACTGAGCTATATCCCTGGCCCAATATTAGAACTATTTACATAATATCTACATTGTATTAGGGATTATAAGGAATCTAAGATGGTTTAAAGATTATGGGAAAGGGCCGGGGATTTAGCTCAGTGGTTCGGTGGCCTTCCTTGCAAGTGCAAGGACCTGAGTTCAATCCCCGGTACTAAAAACAAAAAAGTATATGGGAAGTATGCATAGGTTAAAGGCAAATACATACATTTTATGTAAGGACTTGAACATATATGGATTTTGGTACCTGCCAGGGGTCTGAAACCATAGTCTCCCACAAATACCAAGGGACAACTGTATTTGTTTTGCAAGTGTTTTCTAAGTTTCAATTAGACATTTATCCTTTAACTTTTATAGTTAGAATTTTACATACTGTATTGTAATTTTTAAATGAAATTAAAAGGATTTCTGTGCTCATGTAACCTTACACCTAAATGATGTGGATAGTTGTCTAGATCTTTATTCTGTTAAGTACATTTACATTTCCAGTGTAAATTCCTTTGCTTATATCCAAATAGCTCACTTCAGGCCATAGGTAAAGATAACTGTTGGCCTTTTCCTCTTAAGTCTCATTTCCCTCCTTAATGTACTCTAAATCATAGAACTTCAAATAATAGTAACTTTTTGTTTTTCAAATTCTCTGTTCATAAGTGAGATTTTCAATAATATGACTTTGTTCTTCAGAGTATAGCAACTTAAATATTTTTATCTCATATAATTCTTCCTTTTTTGTTTCCCTCTTTGCCTGTTTTCTTTCCACAAATTGTCTTCCAAATGCCTGTTGGTACTAAATTCAGGTGAAAGTGCAACTTTTACCATTGTTTAGAGATAAGCGATCTCCACAGTAGGATATGGTGTATATGGAAAAAATGTTCTAAATTCAATTTGTATTTTGAAAATAACAAACACACGAGATGTTAAATTACACTTGTATTTGCTGAGCCGTGGTCCTTGGGTCCGATGGCCACATGTATTGTGGTTCAGAAGTGGCCTGAGCCTGTGGAACTTTGCACCCTTAGAGTGGAATGATGGTGGTACCCACACTCATATATTCATGTTCAGAATATTACAGTTTTCTTGCATTTTCATGTGCTAGATTAAGTGGATTTATAAGTTATCTACTTTTAACTTAACCTTTGTAAAATGGGTGGATGATTTAAAAGGTTATTGTTATAAGATGTTATATATAAAGATATGTTAAAAAGTAAGCTATTACTTCAAGGAAGAATTAGCATGTGGTAGTGAGTGACAAAGCAACTACTTTCAGAAATAAGTTCTTGTTCAAAAGAAGGACATTTTGAAACATTTGGCAATTTAAATGTCACTATGTGACTTTGTCACTGAAAATTACATGCATGCATGGTTTACTATGTATAGATCTCTTTTTCATGTAAGTAACATTATGCATTTTTGATGACTGTTCTTGGATATAGCAGACACTGCTATATCTCTTCTTCCATTGACAGTGAGAGGCTTTGTTGATTCATTCCTTTTAAGATTTTAAAGTTTAGGAAAGATATAAAGAATATTGTCCTCGGCTGAGGATTTAACTCAGTGGTTCTGCTGCCTGCCTTGCAAGTGCAAGGACTCGAGTTCAATTCCCAATACCAAAAACAAACAAACAAACAAACAAACAACAAAAAAGAATATTGTTCTTTAATAGTATTTATGAACTCCTGATAATATATATTCATAAATGTGATAAAGGTTTGACCAGTTATATGAAACACCGTGAAAGTGTTGAATATCCAACTTACAGAAAAAACTTGGCTCAAGAGAGAATAGGAAAAAGGAAATTTTTTTTTTCACTGAATAAAATATAAGCAAGATACTTGAAAGCCAAAGAACTATGTTTCCAAGATTCTTTTCTTTCTAGAGTCCTTGTGGTGAGTTACTGTCTGCCAATAAAGATGGGAGGGAAGCAGAAATCATACTACTTTTTTTCTGGCAAGTTGAGCTTCACTAGTTGTGAAGTTTTTCATTTGGCTCTGCACATTTCATTCTCAATCATAATGTGGCTTCAGTGTCCTGAGGTTTCCTAACCTGCATGGCAACACCAGCCTTCTGATCCTCTTGACCTTAACTATGGTGGCAGGCCTGCAAGCCAGTATCTTCAGTATTTGGTTCTTCTAGCTCTTCCAGTGGTCAAGTGCCTGAATCCCTGAGTTAATTACTTTTTTCAGTATCTGAATCCTATCTGATATATGCTTGTCACAGGTGGCTGTTCTGCATCTCACATTCATTATGTTTGGAAAATAAGGAAAAAAGTACGCTATCCATGTTAGCCAAACCAGAGACAAAAGGCACAGTCTTTTAGACTGCTAAATCATCCAAGACTTGTGGTACCAACCACAAGTTTTGAGTTCCCCAGGGTTGTCCAGACTCCATACCAACTGGCACAAATTTGAAGGTCCCACAGACTCCTTCAGGTTTGATAATTTACTAGAATGATTCAGAGAACTCAGAAAAGTGCTCCACTCATGATTAAGGTGTTTTTTTTTGTTTTGTTTTGTTTTTTGGTACTGGGGGTTGAACTTGTTACGTGTGCTTGTGAAGCAGGTGGCAGAAGCAATGAGCTAAATCACTCAGCCCATGTTTTGTTTTTTTAAATAGCAAAAGGATACAATCAGCGAAAGGAAGAGAAGCATAGAGCAAAGTAAGGTATGAAGAGAGTTCCAGATATGATGCTTCTTCTATCATTGGCAGAGACTTCTCACCCTCAGGGACATACCCTCCCAGAATCAATGTGTAGCAGTACAATTTTAGAACTAACCAAGGAAGTCTACCAAGCTGTTGTCCAGATTTTTTATTGGGATTTCATTACCTAGGCTTAATTGATTGTATGTTCACCCAACAGATTGAACTCTGTTTCTGGACCCTCTTCTTTCCTCCCCAGGGATTGGACTGCTATCATGCAGTATCACAAGCCCCCAGCCCCTAATCACAAGATTGGTCTTTGTGGCTTGGCCAGCCTCATTATGAGTCTTCTACTAATGCAGCATCTGTGTATTCCCTGATTAGCATAAACTATTGGATGGTTTTGGAGGCCCACCATGAATAACTCTTCTATTATTTAGTCAGAATTCTAAATTTCAGGTATTTAGAGGTTACCTCTTATGAGCCTGAACAAATATCAGGCATCTCTGGAGTAGGTCTGAATAAAGTCCATCGCTTTTTTTTAAAGTGCTTTCGCTTGCCAGGCATGTTGGTTCACACCTGTAATCCCCGCCCTCGGGATCTGCTATAGAATATCTTATTCTAAAAATGCATATAATGTTAGTAATTTATTTCAGAGTGGCAAATGTTTACTGTTTGGTACTTGAGATTGAGTAGCAGTGTGCAATTGATTATAATAAATACTTCCAAATTCAGTTTGTAATTCTATGATAACATAAAACTTCAATGTTATTCCTACTGTTAACAGTACAGTTTATAAAAAAGACAGTATTTTCATACCAACACTGTAGAAATGTGTTGATCGGATTATGTGTTCTGAAACTCAAGTCATAATATTTCTGTGATAAGTACAGTGCAATGGTATATTTAATTTCATTGTCTTCCTTGCATCGTAGCCAAACATAATAAGATGAACATTATTATTTCTAAAAATGATGCTCTCCTTTTACTTTGTTGAAGAGTAGAAATAAGACGGCAAATGCTTGTAGCTAAGAGTATATTTATATACTTTAGTGGCAAATGCTTGACCTTCCACCACTCAGTGGGAAGAGCATGAACACTTATAGGCTTTTCAGTAAGAAATGTTGCCGTATTTGGCACTTGTTGGTCATGGTTCAACAGCGGTTAGTCTCTTCTTTTGGTCTAGTTCATTTTTCCTGTCTTATTAAGGGAATGGCAAGATTTCAAGGTCAGTTAATGAAATGGTTCAGCTTGAACAAGTAGAATTGCTATATAAAAATCCTACCAGAGACTGCAGATTGCACAGCAAAGAAGGAATCAGAAGTACAGAAAACTTAAAACAGTGTCTGTGAAAAAGTAGTCAGTCCTTTGATTCTGTAGTCAAGGTAAAGCTAGTTGAAAATCTGTAGCTACAAGAGATACTTTATGTCTGACATATTCTAGATAAATGAAATTTTTTCCCAAGATGGATCCAAGGCCATTTGCTGACTTATTCATATGCTCATTTATTTAGTTTTTCTTTTTTTCCTTTTTGTAAACTATGTTAGGTCCTGGGTAAAGATGGTAAACTGTGAAGTGATGTTGTTTTCCTAGGTAACTTACCTGTCTTGCCAGGGAGAGCAATAATCTGTGAAACAGCAGTTCCTGTTGTACCACTCTCTGTTGTTTTTGCTAGGTAGATAGGAACCTCAAAAAATTCCTGGCCCGGAGAGTTTTGCTGTAGTAATTGGGGCATGTGGGTTGAGACGTTCTGAATCATAGTAGGTCAAGCCTAGAGAAAAATACTGAACAGAGAAAGGGACTGCCATTATACTGTGGAACAATCATACTTGGTGGCTTATTGGCTTTTATAATATAATCTCCAGAAAATAAAGGTAGCATGTATTTTTTGACTGACAGGGAGTAACTATAAGGACAAAGGTATTTAAAAACAGGAAAAACTGAACTACATACAAGTGAGGATGAACCAGGTCAGAAGTTATAGGCTGGTGGTGTGAACCTAACACTTCTATCCTACCCTTGAGGAATTTGCAGTCTATTGGGGGAAGCAGCCAAGAAAATGGCAGACAGGTTAATAAAATGGTTGAGTGCTAGGGCACAAGTAGGGCAATGACGAGAGCACAGAGACTGGATCAGGCCACTCTAGCTAGGAGGGATTCTCATAAGAGGATGAGTGAAGGCTGAGGCAGTCCCTGTATAACAGCAGAGGGTTGTGAAAGATTCTGCCATGTTTATGGGAAGTTCAGTGGGACCCGCGGGACCCTGTAGAATGGGAAGGCTAAGTGAGCAAGGTTGGCATCTGGCTCTTGCTCATTGCTATCACCTTAGCACTCAACACTGGATTCTCCTTTTCTGAGGGAATTAATGGACAGTATGGTGGGTGTTATGTCTAGTGCTTTTGTATGTGCCCTCTGTGTAACCTTGAAGGCTTCAGTCATTTGATTCTCCTTTTTCATAAGGAAAGAAGAGGTGCAGAGAGATTGAGAAATACAGTTAATAAATAATGGAGTTGATATTTGAACCCATGAAGTAGAAAATTCTAAAAATGAAGTGAAGGGATAGGTCATTCCCTCTTTTTGTTTTAATGATCCTGAAGCAAATACTCTTTATATTTTCCTGATCATTATCATTTTTTAGGTGATCTGAAGGAATGATAGGAGGATGGCGACCCCACTCTACCTATGGTTAGAAGCTAACAGAATTTAGAGCTTCTGAAGTGAAGATTAAATCTTAATTGCTAGCATGTGGAGCACTGAGTAATAACCACATTTTCACATATTCTGAGCCATTTGATATGGGGGAGGCTGTGTATATTTTAGGACAGGTTGAATTTTATGTAGTGTAACAGAATTGTATGTGCAATTTCAGTAATTACAAGGCATTTGTGATATAATTTATAAAGTCAAGAGTACTGATTAGTACTTATGTAAGAGAATATATTAAATTGTACTGCTTTGCTCTTTTGTAGAAGTGATATATTTTACAACATGCGTATTCTATGCTTAGAATAGAATATGTTAGAATCAAAACAGGCCTTTAATTGATAAGCTTTGAGAGATAACATAATCATGAGCCATTTTCTCCCTGACATTTGAATTTTTGTTTATTTTTCCAAATGGTCTTTTCTTTCATAGGTGTATGTATTCTTTCCTTTTTAAAGAATTTAAGTGTTATTGTTTGATAGGCCTAGATTTGAGTCTCATTTCTCCCAAGTATTAACTTTCATTTTCTAAGCCTCTTTTATATTTGTAAAGCAGGCGTAATAGTGATGTCTACTGGGATTGTGCAAATTAAATAAAATGGTGAAATTCTCAGTACACAGTAAGTACTCAAGATTAGCTTCTATTTTTATGAGTACACTACATCCTGAGCAATAATAACAATGATAATGGTAATAACGATTATGATTCTACAATGGTCTCAGTGAAACTGTTAGGTTCATATGATTACTGTATTTGATATTTTGAGGAACTCCCCAATCTTGGGCCCAGTTTTTAAAATTGAGTTGTCTTTTTTATTGTTGAATTGTAAGGTTTTTTGTATATTTAGGATACCAATTCTTAATCATTTAGTAACTTTTTAAGAAAGGTTTTTGTGGTAGGATCTCACTATGTAGTTCAGGCTGGCCTTGATGTTCTTGGTGTTCCTCCTGCCTCAGCCTCCTGAGTGGTGAGATTAGGCGTACACCACTGTGCTGAGCATCACTCTTGATTGAGAATCTTTTATGGGCCAGACTCTATGTGATTTCTAGGGATACACAGATGGAAAAAGTTCATACCCTTGAGGAGTACAGATAAGGGAAAGCCAGGCCCTTACACAGCTAGAACAAGTATATTAGGATACAAATTATGATGTCTTAAGTTTATAAAATACAGAGGAACCAGTGACAGCTCTGTTTGAGTTGAGGCTGGGAAAGGGTTGTAGATGATAAAGTGTCTGAGGTAGGGACTTAGAGAATATGTCTGAGTGGGTTAGGAAAAGGGGTCCTGTAAAAGGAGTGTGTTATGTAGTAATTCCTGCCATTTCATGACTAGCGTGGATTATTCAGGGAGCTTAGACAGTTTATTAGACAGTTTATTTTTTCCTTCCACACTGCCACCCAGTTGACCAGCTACATCCACTGTTCATGAATTAATGCTTTTCCCCTTCTTAAATAGGAAGAATTTAATTCAAGTCAGTTTTTCTTATAAGAAATAAACATCACGAAAATCCTCAGAAAAAATACATTATACCAAAATGATACCAGCAGATAATGTTTGCTTGGTCATCTAGGATTGGTACAATAGAATTTTATCAAACTCAGGACCTTGTGCTTGTGAGGCAGGCATAGTCTTATTGAGCTAAATCCCCAGCCCTATACAACAGAATTTTAGCCAATAATATTATAGTATCTGTTAAAAATGCTTGAAATACCTATTGTATGTTTGGTACTGTGCTAGGATGATAGTGCCTATTAATTTTTTAAAACTATTAACTGAAAGAATATTGTTGTTGGCTAAAATGAAATACTATAAATTTTCACGGGAGCAACACCATATTATAAACTACAGAAAGTATTTGCTTAAACCTGTATCAGAGAGCAAAATGAGTCGTTTTAAGTATTTGGTAGTTGGTGCCAAAATCCTTTTTGGAATAATAAAAAAAATCATAAGAGCATCTTCTTTTAGGATTCTTCAAGTTGTCTGCTTTCTTGAGTATTGTATGAACAGATAAAGCTTCCCCATGTTTATTCCTGTCAGATTATTGGTACTGCTCAGAGTAAAACATGTCTTCTCTCTGTTCACCAGTGTGTTATTGTAGCAGATGGCTTTTAATAAAACATCCCACTAAAGAAAAAATTTTACTTTAGAGGAATGTACTATAATTATACTACTGGAAATTCTCAAGAGGAAGTGTTTAAATTGGTATTTTTCTTAAGAATAAAGAGCATGCACTGATTATTTAATTAAAACTTCAAATAATATCAGTGTTTTATTTGATAGGCTTTCATAACTAAATAAAAGTGTATACATAATTGAACCAGATAAATATTTGCTTATTCTTTATGTGATATTTACCTTTTAAAAATTGTATGCAGTGAGTTAGTCAAATAATACTGAGCAATAGAATTCATTGAGAGTCACAGCATTGCTTAATTACACGGCTGCTCTGCTCTCTGTCATCACCTTGTCTAGTAGTGGGAAATGAGCTTTTTGATAGAATGAGGTTATTCCAGCTGGTCTGTACCTTTGGCATTTATAAAAATCACAGGGTTTTTTTTTCTGGTGCATAGTGATATAGTCATAAATTTATGAAATTTTCTAATTAAAATTTGTAATACCTTAAAATTTACTAACCAAAAAAAAAAAAAGATGGGCAAGGAAAGTAAAGACTGTGCTTGTATTAATGTTAATGCCTTAAACATGTATATACCGCAAGGTTTTTTCTTAAGAGATTCACAGTTAGTGAAAGTTGCTTTAAAAAAGTGGGTCTTGAGTTCAATCCCTGGTACAAAAGAAAAAAAAAAAGTGGGTCTTTTTTCTTCTCTTTTTTTGCATAGTAAGGATAGTAGTTTCTTACTATGTAATTATACTTTTGCTTATTGTTATTTTACCATAGCACAGTAGTTATCCTTGGTCATCATATCCTGGGATCTTACATTTTCTCATACCTACCTATAATGATATCTACCTGTATGAAAACTGTTATTCTATGTGAATGAGAGGTAATAGCTTTCCTGTCAATTCTCCACCAGTGGTATTTGTGTAAAAATTAAAAAATATATTCTGAATTATTTTTATGTTCTGAACTAATGTGTTTATTTGCTAGTAGCAGATTTAAATTTTGACATCCTTTCAACATTGTTTCAAAGTAGATTAAGGAAAATTTTCATATTAAAGACAGAATAATATACTTACTGTTTTTAGAAAAGTATGTTGTTCTTGTGGAGCATAAATCATTCTGTGATATAGTAAAATCAGTAATATAATAAAACCTCTTGTATAGCTATAGCTGTATGTATGGCTATAGAATGAAAGAGAAAAGGGAATCTTAGATCTGAAAAAATTTCAAGACCCTGGGATTACAGTCTTGGATCCCAATTTGATACTACCTTCACTGGCTTTAGCTCATATTCTTAGAACATATTTATGTTTCATTGGGTAGTATGATGTGCTGAGTCTATTACAGGGCTTTTGCTTTGGCTTTGAGTTTTCTTTCCATTCAATTTTATGTTTAGATGTGTTTGTCATTACTTAGTGTCAAGGTGGAAAAAAAAAGGAGCTGTGAGTAGATAACTAGTAGAGGCACTAAAAGTCTAGCTCCAATCTTCCACCACAACATATTTAACATTTTAAAGTTTATTTTTTCTTAGGGCAGGTATGTAGTATATAATGACTATATTCATCAAGGGGAATTGGTACATGCAAACATTTTTATTTCTAATGAAGGTAAAAGTATATCAGAACTATTGTACTCCTCAAATTAACTATCATGGGTATTCATTCTTTTTTCCTTTAGAGAGATCTCAAATTGTTACTAATGTCAAAAGGATTCAATCACTTCTGCCCTTAGAAAAGCTGAGCGCTAATTATGGATATTCATTCTTTCTTCTTTAAGAGAAATGTCTAATTGTTACTGATGTCAGAAAGATTCAGTCACTTCTACCCTTGGAAAAGCTGATCTCTGACATATTTATGAAAACTGCTTAATCTCGTAATAGATGACTAATTTTTTGAAGACAGCATCAAGAAGCTTTTGAGACCTGCAAAAATGATGTGAAAAGGAACACTTTTCACTTTGCTCTCTAAATCTTCAGTTCTTGTGTGAAAAAGTAGAATGGCAGTTTTAGATTGAAAGCTTATTTGAATTTTTCTACCCATCGGTCCAGTTAGTATTTAGGCCTTCTAAGTAAGGTTCCATTTCTTCATAATGATTAATTAATTGAATTCATTATAGTTTTCTTACTTTATTTTCCAGAAACCTCAGATTACCTTTGCTTAAAAAGTTTCAAAGCTCAAGTATTGGCAGGGGTGATTTGGGTACTTTGACAAAAATTTCAGTCTCATTTGGTTTTATAGGTCTGACCTTGCATTCAAAATGGCAATTAGTCTTTGTTGTGAGGTATTTTAGATTTTTTTGAGTAATCTAAAGCCGAACTTCCTATTGGGACTGATGATGTACCTATGGATACTGAGCTCTACTTTTTCTATCTCACTTTTGTGGAAAGACCTTTTTCCATTTGAACAAAAAATACACTGAGCTTAATCCTGGGAGAAAGCTGATGTTTCAGTAGTACCATGAGGGAAATCATTTTTCAGTTCCCAGCGGCATCAAGTAGCCCTCCATTAAGTGTTCTGGGACTAATTAATCAGGAAACAACTCTAATTAAAAGGGAAACTGCTCATCAGCTGCCAGCTCTGGCTGTTTTACAGAAAGGAACTACAGACTGCCTACTTGCACTTTAGCTTCTAGCGGCATTCTTTATTTGTGTATATCCTAATTGAAGGGAATAATTTAAAGATAGATTTAGCAAGCTTTATTTTATAGTGGTAAAATTTAGTATTTAATGCACTTTTCATATATTGATTTACATGAGAGCAATAATTTTGGAGTTAGAATAATGTGGTCGATCTTTAAGGCTTTTAAACTTCTAATATTATCATGTCTTTCAAATCTTTTAACCATGCTACTTAGAAATGATGCAGACAGCATTTGAATAAGTATGTGAATATATTTAAAAATAAACATTTGTCATGCATGGTCAAAATTTTAAAACTCTAGCATTTATTAGCAAATAAATCATATTGACATTCTGATGGCATAACAGTTTGACTTAAGTCTTAGAGAATTACTGTATGAGAGAAAATATAGTCATACCTTGGTACTTGACTGCTCGGAAACTTATTGAATTTGATACTGGACCCCTTTTGACATGAAATTTTGTCCTGATACTCATCATTTGTTTGGTATTTCATACACAAGCTAGAATTTGAAGGTGTTGAGTGTCTTCTGGCTCATTATCCTTTCTACCCAAACATTTTGTTTAGTACTCCTCCCTTTAATGTGTAAAAATGTAGCCAGAAATATATTGTGATGATAAGTTAAACTTGCCTTTGCCTGGAAATGAAGTAACACATACTAAATGCATTAACCCAGTCTCTTTATTTCTATTACCTTTTAGAAATCACTCCCAAGAAAAAAAATGATTTTAGATACTATTCATGATATATTTGAGTGATATATTCACTGGCATAAACAATGATATGAATCTGGGATATACTATATACTAATCTAGATTATTGATTTAGAGAGTACTTGGGTGAATGTTACTAATTTAATTTGTGGAAGTGCCTTATAAATGAAACTCATTATTTAAGACATATCTAAATGCTGAAGATCCTGGATGATTCAGTTCACACTAGTGTTTTTTTCTTTTTAACCCTAAAAAAGTAAAGTTTTGCTTATTTTGTGACAATAAAAAGGATGGGTAAAAGTTCAGCCCTGCCGCAGTTTTCCTTATAGTCAGAGCGCCTCTCACCTTGTAGAGTGTGAATTGCCCCTTCCTTTTTGTACGGGAGACAACTGTATTTTGCATTGTGTCTACTTGTAAGTGAATGTAACATATTGCCACTTTTCCTTGTTTGAATATAGAATTGTAACACTCCTTGGTGTCCATTTTGTACATTTCCAGAGCCTTGTGTATATTTCCAGTGAACTTTTTTGCAAGCTCACTTGTGACCATATGTCTAAATTAACAAACTTGTGTATGCTTATGCCTGGGCAACTGTTATTTGTAACTCTTGTGTGATTGTCTCTAAACAATGTGTGATCTTTATTTTGAAAAATACAGAATTTTGGTATCTGAAAAAAATGCTGAAGGAAATGTGTAGCTTTTAATTTTTGTTTCTAATATGCCTTTTATTTACTACACCTTTGTAGTACATTATGATTACATTCACCACAGGGATTTGGTACATGTATGTGATATTTTGAACTTTCTTCCACTCTTCCCCTGCCCTCTCCCTCCCTGCACCTCTTGAACCCCTTCATATGTATTTATGTATCATACATGTTTGTGGTACATCATGATAACATCCCTCACAGGGACTTGGTGCGTGTACTCAGCACTTCAGCCCCCCTCCCCACCATGAGCAGGTGTCTTGACTTGAACACTGCCTTCCGTCCTGTTTGTGCTACGTAGTAAGCAGTGTTGTTTGAGGGTCCGTGGTGGATTCTGCTGTTTAGGGTCCTGACTTTATTCAGTTTGGAGGGAGGAACTCTTTTAAAAAAAGAACATTTTTTTGTATGTGTTGAGTTTTGCAAGAGCAAAGATGTGAATGTATTTCTAGGGAACATATTTCTTGAGAACCGGAATGGAGGCCAAGCTAAACTTCATCTTCTGCTAATATCACAAACTGAGAAAAAACTTTTAAAAAAAAAATGTCAAAGTGGGCCGGGTATTTAGCTCAGTGGCTCTGCGACCTGCTTAGCAAGCGCAAGGTCCTGAGTTTGATCCCTGGTTACCCACCCCCCCAAGTCAAAGTGTTACTCCAGTTTTTGTTTTTGTTTTTTGGGACAGGGTCTCACTATGTAGGCTAGGCTGGCCTTGAGCTCACTATGTAGCCAAGGCTGGCCTCAAAATTGAGGTGATCCTCCTGAGTTTGGGTTTATAGGTGTTTACCACCCTGCCTACAACTGAACTATGCATTCAACCTGGGGTTTCTCCATTTTTTTTGCTACTGCCAGAGCCTTAAGATACCTTTTTGCTAGGCAACAACAGTAACTTTGTAAGTGGTCTTTACACTTCCAGCTTTTCACATACACCTCTTTCCTACAGCACATTCTCCACATTACACCCAGAGGACTCTTCTTAAAAACCTTTTGAGGACATATTTAGAATAATGACCAAGATACAAATATATTTATCATTTTTGATGCTTTTTGTTAATTCCCGAAGAGCTTTCTCTCTGATATCATTTCCTTTGATCTTAAAATAATTTCTTTTGCATTTCTTATTATTCCAGTCTGTTGGTGTTCTCTTAGCTCTCCTTTATTTGTTATTTAAAGTCTGTATTTTGCCTTCACTCTTAAGGGATATTTTCACTAGATAAAGACTAATAGGTTGATAGTTTTTACTTGCAGCATTTTGAAGATGTTATTTCACAGACTTCTGGCTTCCTTAATTCCTGATGAAAGTGTGTTACCATTCAGGTTTTATGGGTGTGGGACTTATATGGATTCATAGAGCTGCATTCTTCGAAGCTCTAAATGTGTTTGATTAGATTTTCTGCTATTACTCTTTTGATGTTCTTAATAGTGCTTGAACAGGATCCTTGTATTTTCATTTTGCAGATTGTGGTTTCTTTCAGTTTGGACACTTATAAATATTACCAGTCAGAATATCTTTTCTACCTATTAGGTGAGAATTGTCTTGGGTCTATGCTGCCCGTGGCTGATTAATAAGGATTATCAAAATTTAAGCAAATGTTTTTTAATGTTTGACAGACTTTCATAAGATTTTTTGAAAAATAGAAAATATATCTCACAAAAACAAGAATGTCTATTTGACCAGCTTCAAACAAATTTTAATAGAAAATAAAATTCATAGGCAGTCATTTAAATTCATAGTTTATATGGTTATTTCTATTTACATTCTAATTTTATCCTAATAAAAGCCCTTGGATTAGGCCAGTAATGATCCTATTCCCCTTCATTAAATGTGCAACTACAGGCCCATGGGGAGTTACATAAAATAGTCTTCAATGAGTTATACAATAATTTGTCTCTGATTAAAACTTGCTTTAAGAGATTTTTCTTTATTATTGATAAAATACTGACTTTTCAGCAGTTTATGATTTTTTTTCTGAAATGTTTTAGAGTCTTATTTAATTTTCCATTTTTCAAGATTAAATGAGATTAGATATTTAACTATCTGAGGTAAATATGATAATTAGTTTACTGTGATTTTTTTCTGCAGTGCTCTACATTGAACCTTGGGTTTTGTGCATGCTAAGCAAGTGCTCTACCACTGAGCCACATCCCTAGCCCTGTCATGATTTTTAAATAACCCATTTTTTCAGATGAAAAGTCTGCATTTACAAAAACTTATTTAATGGGTTACGTAAATGATAATGACATGATCTGAAATTATAGACCAAATTTCTAACACATAATTCTGTGCCCATTTTTTAATGCTGCACTATCTTCTTTTGTTCATAAGTGAATATGGCAACATGCAATATGCATTCATTCATATCTCACCGTATTTTCCCATCGTGTGTTTAGGCTGTATCTGACATGGTATGAATCGCTCAACGCTTTAATGAATCAACAGTGAATGTAAATAAATCTTTGGTGGTATTGCTTGTTATTCTTTGGACTTTTTTCTTTTCTGGAAAATATACAATAGGTGAAACGATCTTACAATGAAATGCATAGTATGTCCAAAGTGCTGGGTATCTGTACTTTAAATTATGAATCAATAAAAAATTTTTTAAAGACTTCTGGGCCAAAAAGGCTATTTTAATGCTAAATGACATGCTTTGGAATGAAGAACACTTTATAAATATTTATGTTTAATAATTTTTCTATATAACCTTTTTAGAACTCTTTTCAAGGTTTACATCTTGCTTTGTTCCTTCATTCCTTCCTCCTTTTATTTGTCCTTCTTACCTTCCTTTTGTAATATAGTGTGTTGTTCTCAAAAGCTATATTTTATCTTTTTCCAGGCCTTCATATCTAATTTTGGAACAATTTCTGTAGGTAATTTAAATACAGAAGGTAGATCGAGTGTTCCTTTTCCTTTTGGTTTATATAAGACATCTATGTAGAACCAAACTTTGTCTCTTTCCAGAAACAGAAAAAATAGGATATGTAGGCTAAAGGCAAGTGATCTGAGAAATAAGCTCTGTGTTTCTAAAAGTGTTAGTAGAGCTTAAAAGAAAAGACTGTGTTTGACCAAGACCAAAGGATTTCAGAAAGAAAGAATAACATGCAGGCTTTCAAGAAAAAGTTTAGTGAATGAGAAATGAAGGAAAATGTATTATTTTTATGGCCTATCTAGAATGTAAGATATATCTTTTTCTTTTCCCTGACCCCCCTCTGCAGAACACATAAGAGTGCTATATATAGTAGTGTTGTCCTAGAGTAAGACTTAGTATGGTGTGCGAGGACTACCCTTAATGTGGCTTACTTTGAGACTTCGTGCCTTTGGGGTACATAGAGATATTGGCTCATAGCTTTAAGCCTTGCTATTTTTTACAGCCTGTATGTGGCATTTAAAAATTAGATTTTTATTTACTTCTATTAAAGTCAGTCATTTATGTATTTCTTTAGTTATTAAATGCTTTTTCATAATATGATAAAAATATACATTGCATTACACTTGAGGCATTTTTATCATTTTTCAAAATTCAGTGCATGATCTCTTAGCTGTACGTACTCTAATAGTAACTGTAATTTTGGTGAGCAATTGGCTATTTGTTTCCTGTAAGAAAACAAAAAAGTGCTGAGTAATTTGAACCACGTACAATGTGATAATTATCTTGAAATCACACTTTTTTTGAAGTACCTTATCACTACCATGAAATAAAATTAGGAATGAATTCTAATCTTTACCACATCTTACTGCTTTGTGTATGCAGTAATATCATTTATGGCACGTATTTATGTTCCACTTGTGTACTTAGTTACTACTTTCTAGCATTATTGTTATAAAATTGCAGTATATAACTGGAATCCATGTTGTCATTGAATTAAAATAAGTCCACAATAGGTTTATCATTTAGCATATAGAACAGAATGGTCAAATCATCCCTTTTGCAAATAATAGGCTTTTCTACAATTTTATTGCTAATTTTCATTGATACAGAACATTCTTATATAGTGAATGTTATTTAAGATGTGTAGGTCATAAATCACAGCACTGGACATCTTTTTGTCTTACCAAATTTTTTCATTGGGATTTGTTGTGACATTTACTGTAAATGATGTTCGACCTGCACAATCAACTATATAGTAGTATATGACTCTTTATCTGTAGTCTTCTGCAACTACTATCTCTACCTTTGTGTCCCAGCCCACATTTATGATATTTGGACCTCTTAATAGACACGCTTGTGAATTAAGCATATGTGTAGACACTCAGGACTCCCAGGAACTTTAAAATGACATTTAGTCTTGCTGTCCCATGGTTTAGAGGGTTATTACTATATCTCATTATATAAATGAGACAGATAAGCAGTTAGAACTGGGAGATGTTGTGGTTTCCTCCTTGTCATGCAGTGAATAAAAGTGAGCTGGCGTTTTTTGTTTTTTTTTGTTTTTTGTTTTTTCCCCCATAGTATTTGGTTGAGACATGAAGAATATTTGCAACAAATGTATTTCTCTTCAAACCTAGATTCTTATAATCACATCCCCCAATATAATGAACAAATTATACATAATGTAATAATTTTTATTCATATACACTCACTAAAAATGTGAAATGAACTAAGAAAATCTAATCTGATTGTCCCATTATCTTTTCTTAGTGATATGGTTCGGACAAGTGTTTTCCACAAATACAGTACATATTTATCTTACCTAATGACTATTTGTCTTGACTGTTTATAGTAGTTAGATCTATTTTATACAAAGGTAAAATTTACAGATATAAAATATTCCAAACATATTGGATATATAGCTTCACTAAAAAAAGCCTAACATTTTGTTCACAGATGAAAATTTTAGTTGTATTACTACATACATCTAGTTTATTAGGAAATTCTAAGAATTAGAGCTATATTTATAATTAAGCTTTATTTAGAGGAAAGAAATTTTATTGGTTGAACAGCATTTATTGTGATTCTCATTTCTTGAATGGCATAATTTTACTTTCTGTTGCAATCACTTAACCATCATGTTATCATGAGTTCTGTAAGAAATAGTGCCTGTTTAATACTTTTTCTCTGGAATAACACCGATAATTTTGTTTCACTTTGGGACATATAGCTGTTCCCAGCCTACTCAGTGCCATGTCAGGGCATAAAATCATCTTGACAGAAACCTCTAAATTATAAATAGTCCCATAATGACATTCAGCTTGGGCGGTACATTCTAAAAGGAGTTATTAAGCAAAATGTCATTCCAACCCATTGCTGTAGCTAGAATTCTTCCCATTTCTGTAGCCAGCTTTTGGTGCCCAAACCCATTTGCTAAGCATTTAAACAATTAAGACTATCAAATTTACAAGTAAAAAGTCACAATAAATTGTTAGATTAATGGCTTCCTAAAATTTTCTAAAACTTTCCCATCACAAATAAGTCTTAATATATACCTTTGCCCTATGAAGATTGCTGAAAAATTGGAGACTTAGGACTTTGTCAAAGATAAAATTATAGTAAATTTGGATAGCTTTTAATTGTGATTCCAGATTAGGCAGTGTCTCTTTCTGTAAAATAGAATAAATATCTGATGAGCTGAGCAGAGGAGATTGGCTTTATAGACAGAATGAGGCTGAAGAAGACAGAAAAAGAGCAAAAAAGTAGTTTGATTTTTAAGTTACTTTCCTTGTAAATGTTATGGTGGAGGAGACTACCATATCATGTCATCTAAAATTTGTCTGTTTGCGAATTGTTCTATTTGCTCTCTTTCTCCAGATTTCTGAAAGCCAGAAAAGGAAGGGGGTGGGTAGGTGGAAGTGGAGGGGTGTGGGGAGGACAAAACAAACAAAAAAACCAGTTTTGGTTTGGTAGGCTTAGAAGTTCAGCTGAAAAAAAAACCCCTCTGGGAGAAAGATACAACCAAAAAGGAGAACTACAGACCAATCTCCTTAATGAATATAGATGCAAAAATCCTTAATAAGATACTGGCAAACAGAATACAGAGGATTATTAAGAAGATCATCCATCATGACCAAGTCGGATTTATCCCAGAGATGCAAGGGTGGTTCAACATACGAAAGTCAGTGAATGTAATACATTATATTAACAAAGTCAAGGACAAAAACCATATGATCCTCTCAATAGATGCAGAAAAAGCATTTGATAAAATTCAACACCCATTCATGATAAAAACCCTGCAAAAAATTGGAATAGATGGTCTATACCTCAATTTAATAAAGGCTATTTATGAAAAACCATCAGCCAACATCATATTGAATGGCCAAAAACTAAAAACCTTCATGTTAAAATCAGGAACAAGACAAGGATGCCCACTATCACCACTTCTCTTCAATATAGTTCTGGAAACATTAGCCACAGCAATTAGACAAGAGAAAGAAATTAAAGCAATAAAGATAGGAAAGGAAGAAGTTAAACTATCATTATTTGCTGATGATATGATACTCTACATTGAAGATCCAAAAAACTCCACCAAAAAACTTCTAGACTTAATTGACAGATTCAGTAAAGTATCTGGATACAAGGTGAATACCCAAAAATCAATAGCCTTTCTATACACAAATAACAGACAGACAGAAAGAGAAATAAGGGAAAAAATTCCTTTTACAATAGCATCCAAAAAAATGAAGTATCTAGGAATCAATCTAACAAAAGAAACAAAAGATCTCTACACTGAAAACTACAGCACTCTGAAAAAAGAAATCGAAGAGGATATAAAAAAATGGAAAGATATCCCCTGCTCCTGGGTAGGAAGAATCAACATAGTGAAAATGGCCATACTACCGAAACTGCTATATACATTCAATGCAATGCCAATTGAAATTCCAACACTATATTTCACAGAACTAGAAAAAAGAATCCAAAAATTCATTTGGAACCACAAGAGACCTAGAATAGCAAAAGCCATTATAGGCAACAGTCACATGGCACCAGGTGTAACAATTCCCAATTTGAAACTATACTACAAAGCCACTGTGATAAAATCAGCATGGTACTGGCAAAGAAATAGGCCTGAGGATCAATGGAACAGACTGGAAGACACAAAAACAAATGCAGATGTACTCAGCTACCTCATCTTCGACAAAGGAGCTCACCATCCTCAGTGGAGGAAAGATAGCCTCTTTAATAAATGGTGTTGGAAAAACTGGATATCAACCTGTCACAGATTAAAATTAGACCCTTATCTTTCGCCATGCACTAAATTAAAATCCAAATGGATTAAAGATCTAAATATTAAAACAGAAACATTAAACTTGCTGGAAAGTAAGTTAGGCAGAACTCTGGAAGACATTGGTATAGGAAAAGACTTTATGAACAAATCCTCAGTAGCACGGGAACTAGCAGAAAGAATCAACAACTGGGATCTCATCTTACTAAAAAGCTTCTGTACTTCAAAAGAAACCATTAGCAGAACTAAGAGACAATCTACAATGTGGGAAAAAATTTTTACCAGCTGTACCTCAGACAAAGGACTATTATCAAGGATATATAAAGAACTCAAAACAATCAGTCCCCCCAAATATAAAGACCCGATCCAAAAATGGGCATCCGAAATGAACAGACATTTCTCATACAAAGAAGTGAAAGCAGCAAGAAAATATATGAAAAAATGTTCCACATCACTGGTCATTCGAGAGATGCAGATGAAAACAACACTGAGATTCCACCTCACCCCACAAAGAATGGCTGCTATCAAGAAATCACACAATAACAAATGTTGGCGGGGTTGTGGGGAGAAAGGAACCCTCCTCCATTGTTGGTGGGAGTGCAGACTAGTGCAACCACTATGGAAATCAATATGGAGATACCTCAAAGAGCTTGGACTGGAGGTTCCATTTGACCCAGCCATCCCTCTGTTGGGTATCTTTCCAAGAGAACTAAAAGAATCATATCACAGAGAAGTATGTGCACCCATGTTTATAGCGGCACAGTTTGTAATAGCTAAATCTTGGAAACAACCTATTTGCCCATCCGTTGGAAACTGGATAAAGAAGTTGTGGTTTTTCTATAAAATGGAATATTACTCAGCCATAAAGAGCGAGAGAATAGATTCATTCATAGGAAAATGGATACATATTGAAGATATACTCCTAAGTGAAATAAATAAGTCCCACATGTGTAAATACCAAATAGTTTCCCTGGTGTGAATATTCTGCAACAATGCATAAGATTCTAATAAGATTACTGACATTTAGAAATGGGAGGAAAGGAGCTAAAGGTGTAGGGAAGGTGTGATACGTAGGGGAAGAACAAAAAGGGAAAAGAAAAAAATGTGAGAGAATGAAAAGATGAAAATAAAGTGTTTGTAGATGGGGAGGGGAGGAGGGGGTGAAGGGAGGGCAGAGGTAAGGGGAAAAAAATGAGAATCAAGACTTGCCATGTAAAGGTACATGATCCCAACAATGAATGTAACTGTACTGTATCCCTAAATGTACCAATAAACTCAATTAAAAAAAAAAAAAAAAAGAAGTTCAGCACTCCATGGTTTAGATATTCCTCAAAAGGCATAGCACTACCAATAATTTATATATGATAAAAGAAGAAATATACCAGAAGTTGATCAATGTCATTGATACACATTTATACTCATTCTTATAAGCAGCTATTGGATATTAAATAAAATTTTATGAGTAATTTTCCCATTGTAAATATTAATTGTGTTACTTAGTATTCTTTGATTTTTCAATACCCAGTTGATTCTAGCATCTTATTATTAGGACACTTAAATCCTACAAGAATCTATTTTTAGATGGTGGGGATTTAGCTCAGTGG
>NW_022900923.1:17670784-17767068 GCF_012274545.1 Fukomys damarensis
AATATATATAAATCAAAGACATTTTTTCTTGAGCAAAATTGTACTTTTTCAAAAAAAGCCTAATATCACTATTGCTGTAAACCATCTGCTTTTAATAATGCTTTACCTGGTTATTTCAACACCTGAAAGTAGGTTCAATAAAGTGATTAGAAGATAAGTAAAAATTTGTAATGAGAGTCTCTATCGCAAACCCATAATAAATCTAACTCTGTGTTTATGCTCATCATGTGAAAGACTCTGGAGCACTGCAGGGTTGAAGTTGGCATTGTGGAAATGTGGATGCCAGATTAATAGAAGCATTTAATCTGTTAAAATGTGTTTATGAACATTTTCTTAAAGTTCTATTTCCAAACCCAGTAGTTTGTTAACACTTGCATTGTGCTGTTTGGTGGGCCAAAAACTATCCAATATGATGGCTGATCCCTATTTCTGTCTTCTAATTCAGTTTTTAATAATCTTTTCCACAATCCTTTTGAGTAAGGGCATTTATTTTTCCTGGGCTTCTGGCAGTTTAGTGATGTTCATTCCTCTTTTAGGCATATCTTGGAAACAGCATAATAAATTTATTCTTTCCTCTCTCAATTTCTGTTTCTTAAAAGTGATTTTTGTCAAGAGTTCAATGTTCTGAAGTTGTTCCCTCTGCTGCCTAATCACTTTAGCCACTTTACTTTGAAACTGTCTGCTGAAAAAGAAAGTTGCACTGGCAGATGTAGGTCACTTCCTTTTTTTTGTCATTTTTCTCATTCCTCCATAACTTGACCCAAGAATAATGAGAAAGTATAGTATTTTTAGCTTTTTAAAAAAACCTTGTGGGCTGGGGATTTAGCTCAGTAGTTCTGCTGCCTGCCTTGAAAGTCCAAGGTCCTGAGTTCAATCCCTGGTACCAAAAAAAAAAAAAAAAAAATCTTTGTATTCTGGCTGAATTTAAGCCACGTCTATCTCTAATATTTTAAGAAGATCATGCTATATGTTCTAGATTAGGCTCGAGCTCTATAAAATATTCATTTATATTGATATTTATCAGGAAATGAACACAAATTAATTAACCTGATTCATTTAGCAAATTTATCACCTTCTGTTATGTATCAGGTGCCACTAAAGACAAAAATAATAAGAGATATTCTGAAAAGAGCTCATAGCCTGGTGAAGAAGGTCAAATATACCCTAACCTGTGTTGGTTGGTGAATTAAATTACACAGTTTTCTTTAGGCCCCTGCAGCAGACTCTTAGTGAACTCCTGGTTAGTACATCCCAGGACTAAAGGCCAGAAGGTGTTTTGGTTTTCATCTGGGCTGTCCCCCAAAAGCCTCATGTATTTGGAAGGTGGTTAAATCTTGGGAGGTGTTGTAGCTGACTTGCTTAGGTTTGGGATCTGGTTGGAAGAGGTATATCACTGGGAGCCTGACCTGGAAGTTATATCTCCATTCCCTGCTTCTCTTGTTCTCTAGGCTTCCTAACTACCATGACATAAGCAGTTTTCTTTTGCCATGCCCCTTAAAGCCCTTTCTACTTTGGAGCCAGCCAACTAGGCATTGTTAACTGTGAGCTAAAATAAATCTCTCCTCTTCTAATCTGTGGGTGTTGAATATTGTGGCACGGCAATGGGAAAGTGACTAAGACAGAAAATGTCATGTTACTCTTCCATCATATATCTAATACATTCTTTTTTTTTTTTTGTGGTACCGGGGATCGAACTCAGGTCCTTGTGCTTGCGAGGTAGGCCACCGAACCGCTGAGCTAAATCCCTGGCCCTCTAATACATTCTTGAGTAAGCCATATATTTATAAAGTCAACAATATCTATTTTTTAATATGTCTTTGGAGAAAGTGCTAGTCAATAGAAACATTGTTTAACAAACATACTAAATATCTATGATTTATGTATGTTAGACTTCATGAGTGATGCAAAGATAAGTGTTTATAATATATATGTATATAATATGTACAATATATACTATATAATATATACTATATCACATATATATCATATACTATATATATAGTATATATAATATATACATATGTATTATATACATATATATGGAGCAGCCTGAGGGTTAAAAGGGAGGTTTGTGGGGGCAGGTATGTCAACCAAGATACTTTCTTAGCCCTTGATGTAGTAGAAGTGTATATTTAAAGGATCATTTTAGGATTATTAACTGTATTATTTCATATAATTCTTTTGTATCTGTTCATAATGACAGAGTTGGATATTTTACTTAAGGCTAATGGATACTGTGGACTCAAAAATTAGGTTAGTTCCTTATCAACTTAGTTACATAGTGTTTAGTGTTGCCCTCCAGGGTACTTAGTCTTCATATCAAAAGGTATATTTTGAATATCAACTACTGTATATGTGTCGGAGTTTTCAACTTTGAATAATATTCTAAAGCATTTTGTAGTGAGGGAGAGAGATGCTCAAAGACACTCTACCAATGATGGCTATTTTGTCCTTTCAATACTCTTTAAATATATGGAAGCAGAAAATTAAATATAAATCGTTATACTTTTAACTCTCATGACAATAAATCTAACAAAAGTGAACTAGAAGCATTATAAAAATGCATACTTACCAGGTTAATGCTGTATAAACAAGATTATCTTCCTGAAACTAAATTACTACTGACCTTGTAAACATAATACTGACAGGTAGTGTGGTGTGTGTGTGTGCATTTTTTTAAAGCTTGGCATGCTTTTGAGGCCATGTGTCTTCAGATAATTCAGTTTTTTTTTCAACACACTTTTTCAACCCTCTGGAAAAATTTTATGTGTGGAATGATAGATCATAAAACCTTCACTTGGTACATCATTTACATATTTAATCTCTTTATGTTCTGTTTTCTTAGCCTGCAACAAATTAAGAACTAAACATGATGATGAATGCTTCAACAAATGTTGACATCACCATTGGATAACAATACTTTGTTATGAGATAGCAGTGAGATTATCAGAATCTACTTCAACTAAAGATTTTGAATTGCTGTAGAAATGAAAATTGAAAACAATTTAAGAGCATTTCTGGACATCTAATAATAATAATAACCTCAAAGATTTCTTGGACTCCAGTTGGAAAATTATTATAAAATGTATAAGGTATACATATACAGAGGCATACATACGTATGAGACAGAAACAAGTAGAAATCCAACAACTCTTATAAAATTAATCATATATGCACTACATAGATCTAAAATACTCTAGTAAAATAATCACTAAATCAATTATTGCAAAATTCATTTTTGTAGGTGCAATCTAGTCACTTTATACAGTTATATAAAATTATATTAATTTTTGGTGCTTTAGAGTGTAAATATTTTAAAGAAAAATAATATTTTGTTGGTCAGTTTTGATAAGCACGCATTAACAACACAGCAAGATATTGCAAATCATTCATTTGAATTATAATAGTTATTTAATAAATAGAAGGAAATTGAACTCAGGACTTAAATAATAGTGTTTATGACAAGCCATATTCTTTACTGGGTAAGGGGAAAGGAGTTTGTTCTTTTGAAAGCATTCTCTTCCACAATTATAAGATTCCACAGTAGCTATCACTAGTGAACAAGAAGTAGTACTTAACACTTACTGTCTAGGGCTGAAGAAAACTATGGCACTTTTTTCACCAAAATCTGCTCAGTTCTTCTTTACTAGCTCACAATTATAGCAGCAGTTTTAGGGAGAAAAAGAAAAACAGAAAAGGTATAAATAAAGCAGCAGTGGATGGTCTGCTTCTAGTCAGTTCTCTCTAGTCCATGTATACTAGAGAAATATGCTATGTTGACAGTATAAATGAATGTTGTCATTGAATCTTGGTCATTAGTATGACCAAGTAATATATGAAACTAAAGACTTTTTTGATTGTCTAATGCAGAGCATATAAATCTAAGGATTTCATTTCCTAGTATGACCATCTCTAGGAAAAAAAAAAACCTGTTACTTCTTAACTGAAATTCTTCAAAGGCCTTTACACTACTTATAGAACTTTTATGAATTTTGTCATTTATGAAGTAGCATCCTAGAACCTTGAGCAATACCTAAACGTATGATAGGCCTTCAGTAAATATCTTGTTCTTGATAGATCAATCTGGCATAGCACTGTGGCAGTAAGTAGATTTTCCCCCCACCTTTATGATAGTCTAGAGTGAAATAGTGAAGACTTGAGTTTAAAAGACTAGAAAATACAGAAATGACACAAACTAAATAGTTAAGATAAATTCAACTTTTAATAAAAAGGCAGATGTTGGAGATGGGAAAAGGGATCAGAGGAGAAGGAAGGGAAGTGGGTAGGGATGGGGAATAAGGAACCAAAATGATCAAAGCATGCTATGTACATGTACCAGGTCCCCAAAATTACTCTAGCTATGAAATATTGCAAAGATACACTAACTTTAAAAAAAGGGAAAATTTTGTTATACTTCATGGAATTCTATAGCATGTAGAGGTATCAAAGACATGTTGTCAAATATGTATTAGTTGATGGGGAATAGAAGTAATACAGAAGAGATGCTTAAGTTCTTATGCTGAAGTTTTTGTTTTTTGTTTTAATTTGGACTTCAGATAACTCATAAAGACAAGAGCATGAGTATTACAAGTTTTCTTTTGAAAACTGAGTCATGGATGTTGCTTTTCAAGCCAAGTTCAGGTTTGATTATTCTATACTTCATGTTTTTTTTTTAAATCCTAGTTGCTATAACAACTTTGATATTTCTTTATTATTTTTAGCACTTCAGTTGCCATAACAATAAGATATCTTAAAAAGTAGCAATTTCCACTTATATGGGAAGAATTCTTTTCAATTAAAATGAATTTGAATTAATATTTCTTTTCTATAATGCAAACCTATAATTTAATATGTGATTATACTTTGCTATTTCCATACAATTTTTTTTCCTCATTGAGTTTATTGATACATTTTAGGCATACAGTACAGTTACATTCATTTTTGGGATCTTGTACCTTTACATGACAGGTCTTGGTTCTCATTTTTTCCCCTTGTCTCTGCCCTCCCTTCACCCCCTCCTCCACTCCCCCTTTACAAACACTTCATTTCCATTTTTTCATTTTCTCATATTTTTTCTTTTCCCTTATTACTTTCCCCTACCCTTCCCACTTTCCCTACACCTTTAGCCCCTTTCTTCCTATTTCACATTGTCCCTTATATCATTAGGATCTTATGTACTGTTATAGTTTGTTCACACCAGAGAAACTATTCGGTATTTACACATGTGTGACTTATTTATTTCACTTAGGGAGTATATCCTCAATATGTATCCATTTTCCTATGAATGAATCTAATTTCTCATTTCCATACAATTTTAACAGACTTTTACAGGAGATATTTTATGGTTAAACTTTTTCCTTTATGTTTTTACTGTGCAGAATTTGAAGGGAAATGACCATTTTGAACCCTTTCTCTGATACATTAACTTGATAGAATTATAGTGTTATAAAAATCATATTAAATAATTTAATTTTCAGATTATTTCATAATGAAAGAAAAGCTATTATATGGGACATGGAATTAAGCTTGGAATCTCCTTCTATCTTTTTTGAGACAGTGTCTCCCTCTGTAATTCATGTTGGTCTTGAACTCCTTATGTAGCCCAGGCTGGCCATGAACTTGGAGCAGTCTCCCTGCCTCAGTCTCCTGGTATTACAGGTGTGCGCCACCTGTTATGTTATTTTTTAAAGTGCATTTCAAATATTTTTGTGCCATATTAAAATAGTTATGATGTCACTTATCTAGAATAATTGATAATGTAGGCCTACACTATGGTACTTTTACTCAGAACAGTACTTTTATTTGAGAAAAAAAATTCTACTAAGCTTAGCTTTTGATATTTTAGCCTTTAGAAAATTAAAATTGCAAATTAGAATAGGAAGGAAAAGATGCTGTTATGTGTGTACTATGCAAATAAAGTCAGAAATATATATATATTTTTACCTGGTTATTGTACTTGAAAACAATTAAATCAATCTCCTCCTCCTCCTCTTCCTCTCTCGCTATACATCTGCATGTATCTATCCAGAAGCTCCAAAAAGTATGAGTGCATTAGAAGACAGTGTTCTATATTAACAATCTTGATATCAGCCTATTAGCAAGCATTAAATTATATTCAGAATTCTTTGTTTAAGAAGGCAGAATAGATAGATTATACATCTTATAAAAGTTAAAATGTGCATACATTAATTTAAGAAGTCCCTTTATTACTTGGGAAATGTAGGATCCATATAATTAAGGCTTTTTTGGTCTGAGACTTGGTGATTTTTATTACTATGTTGTTAATCACAAGATTTTCCTAACATGAATAGTTAGGAATGTTGATGGAGTTGGTAATTCAATAAAATAAAAGAAAGTATTGCTATTAGTTTGCTGAGCTTTGAATGAACACCTGCTCTGCACTTCATTTTTATTATCTGATTTTCCCAACCAACTTTTAAAAGAAGGAATTATCTCCACTTTGCAAATGGAAGTTGAGACGCTCAGTAAGAATGACATAACCAAAACCCCATAGTTAATAATTAGTGCTGTCATTGTGCCAACCCAGTTGTGTCCCATTTCCAAAGCCTACACTCTTATGTCTAAGTCATAGTTTCTCCTCATTTTCAAATTACTAATTATTAAACATAATAATGTATGTGAGATAATATATGGAAGATCAAATTGTACTTTTTTTTTTTTTAACATACCAGGGATTGAACTCAGGACCTTGAGCTTGCGAGGCAGTCGCCACACCACTGAGCTGATTCCCTGGCCCAAATTGTACATGTTTGTATTTTCTTGCTCTGCATACTATTTTGACCAATCCATTTAATTTAACTAAAAAAAGTTTGTTTTTATTTTTTTTGGATTTTTGGAGACAGGGTCTTGCTACATAGTTCTAGCTGACCCTGAACTCAGTATGTAGTCTCGGCTGGCCTTGGACACTTGCCTTAGTCTCACCAGTGCTTTGCCATCATAGGCATGTGCCATCATTCAAACATTTTTTTTAATTTGGGTTTTTCTGCAGTGATAAAAGTTAAATATATATACAAATTAGCATTTTTTTCTCTATTTCCCTTTGTAATTGATTCAACTTAATGGAACCTTTCAAAGCTTGGCTTACTTAGCCAGTTGTCTTAAACCTCAGCTAACCACGGCAGTCTGAAAGTGTCACACAGATGCCCTTTAATAAGGCTTCCCTAACCCAGGGCCTTACTGCCTCTGCACTGCTTTGTCTCTGAGTATAGCACTGAGCCGTGAGTCAGTTGTACTCATTGATTGTGAAAGTATGCAGGGGCTAAATATACTTACTCTGCTCCCTAGTGTCCGTTTGTTTATTTTTGATCTGTTGTTTTTATAAATTGTAATAGCTTTTATTCTTGGTGAAACATGGCTTCAGTGGGTTTTAGTATTCTTCTTTTTAAACATCAGTATGTGTGATTTCCTGGTATTGTCACAAAATTTACTCCAGTAATTTAGGGCTCTCATTTTGTAGTTATACACAGACATGCAGTACTCTATACCTGCAAGTGCAACCATAGGCTTAGAGTTGTCTTTGGTTATAATTTGCACAAGTATTAAATGTTACATTTTCATTAATTTTGATCTGTGTACATGCCTGTAACCCACACCTATCAAGGGGGTGAAGGAAGGGCAGGGACAAGGGGAAAAAATGAGAACCAAGACCTGTCATGTAAAGGTACAAGATCCCGGTAATGAATGTAACTGTATTGTATACCTACAATGTACCAATAAATTCAATAAAAAGAAAAAAAAAAGGTACAGCATGTTTCCCTCATTCCTGAAAATTCCCTTATACTTCTTGTCCATAGGTGCTTGAGTGTGTGTGTATGACGTGTATATATTCACGTGCATGTGTGTGTACACCACAAGTACTCTTCTGCTTTCTTTCAGTAAAAATTAGTTTTCCTTTTGCAGAAACTAATGTAAATCATGCAGTGTGTACTTTCTAAGGCATGACTTCTTTTTTTTAGTTGTTAGATTCATCCATATTGTGTGTATCCCCGTGTTTCTCTTTCTGACTAATATTCTATTGTGTTTTTAATTTTAGGACTCATGTATTTAGGTAATAGTTCATTTGTTACATGTCTTGCTAATACTACCTCCCAGTTTTGGTTTGCTGATTATTTTAATATCTCTTGATAAGAATTTTTATTTTAAATAGTTTTTGTTAAATTTTTGTTTTACAGTACTGCTTGTATTACCCTAAAAAATCTTTGTTTACTTTTATGTCTTGAGGATATTCTTTTTCTAGAATTGTTTTTAGAAGCTGTATATTTGTAGTTTCAATTTTATGTTTTGATCTATGATCCTTTTCTACTAAATTTTTGTGTGTAGTATAAGGAAGTTCAATTTTGTTCGCAGATTGGAATTCAGATTTTTCTAGTACAGTTTACTGAAAAGATTTTCCTTTCCCCTTGACTTGTTTTATACTTTTCATTGTAATTTGATTGACCATATAATTGTGGGTTTATTTTGTTTGTTTGTTTTGGGTTGTTGAGTCAGGGTCTCCCTTTATAGTGCAGGCTGGCTTTGAACTCACTCTGTAACCCAAGCTGGCCTCAAACTCATGGTGATCCTCCTGCCTCAGCCTCTCAAGTGCTGGGATTACAGGCATGTGCTACCATGCCAGGCTTAAAGAGTTTTCTTTCCATGGTGTCACTAACTTAAATTTTGCTAAATATTTTAAATTGCCAATTAAATGATGCATAATGACCAATATTTCTCTTTGAATGTACTGTTAGGAGATTAATTTTTATAATACATTTTCCTCCTCTTTCTTGTGAATGTAGTATGTTGTACAAGGGACTGCAAGTAACTTTGTTTGTTGTGAGCTTCCCCAAAACTTTTCCAGTCCTCATAGATTCTATTCTACATTTTTATATTAAAAATGTTAAATACTTACTTGTTGGACTAATATTCTTGCCCAGTGTTGTAGTGTAGACACTGGAGAGCTAATGGCAAACAAAACAGATATTTGATTTTCTTGTGAAGCTTGCAGTCTAGTTGAGAAGACAAATTGAATACAGTAAGTAATTATAAACTGATAAGTGTGGGATCTTGTCTCATATAGTGTAAGAACTCAGGGAAATTTCCCCAGAGAAAGTATTATTTGGACTGAGACCATGATTATATCTGAATTAAAGAAGTGTGATAGCATTGTAACTATCTGAGATAGTAGGAACATAGTGAATTTATGTGGGACTGGGTAGAGGGAGATAGGCTGGGAGAGGTAAAGGCAGTTTGGGCAATACTAAATAACACAGAAGAGAGATGAGATTGGACAGATACTCGAAGACTAGATTTTATAGGCTATTTTAGGATGTTGTACTAAGTGTAGTACAAAACCTCTGAAATATTTTAAACATGATCTGGTTTGCACTTTGGAAAGAATATACTGTCTGTTTTGAAGATAATGAATTGCAAAGAAGCCAGAAACAACTCAGAAAGATCAGGTTGAAAACCCCTGCAGTTGTCCAAGCACAAGATCGCTATAGTTTGCTGGGCACTCTGAGAGTGGAGGTGGAGAAAAGTTAGGGAAGGTGAGGGGTAGTTGAGGGAAGTGGATGTAGGTTGAACACATACAACTTTTGGTACCTTTAAAATATATTAAAAGATAAATTTTTACTTTACCCTGTATGTGTTTACTTGTTATGATTTTATAGTGCTTTTAAATAAAAAATCAGATGCTTGTGAGGTCATCTAGTTATCACTTTTAGCTATTAGAAGTAGTTGTGAAATAATCCCAAATAATGATTCCTCTTAGATATTTCTTGATTAATATTCATCAGTGGAAAGGACACAGAGGTAGTTAGTAATGATTATAAAAAGAATGGCAATGATAAAACACCTAATGACCCTTCACATGAAGAGAATGATGCCAAATGTGAAAATAAAGAATGCTGCATGTAATGAGCTATGTAAATATGATATTAGCATCCTCTTATTATTAGAGCTTCACATTATAAATTAGTTCCCATTGTATCCATATCAGAAAAAAAATGATAGAAAAGAACCAAAGTAGGGGCTAGTTCAGTCAGTTGCTAGAAAGAAGAAAATTACCTTGTTAGAACTCTTGAAGCTTTTTTTCTTTTAATTTAGTGGGAGGAAAGAAAGAGGCTTCATGGGTCAATGACACTTTTTAAACTGTATCATGTTCATATATCTTTGGAAGCATGTGTAATTGCGGATTATATGCAGTGTTTTTAGATTCCAATCACTGCCAGTGATATATTTTTGGAAATATATGTGTCAAAAAAGCAATCTAGTATTTTAATTCTTCAAATGAGATTTTTTTGCTATTTCTTTAATTTTAGAAATATTACAATTCAGAACAATTTTTAAATGTGTAAGTCTGTACTTTAAAGATAATATGTTTAAATTTCGGTGACTGAGAGTTAGCTTTAGTAACTCACAGATTTAATTTTAGAATTATTTTGTAATAAAACTCATGCTTTTAGGTGTCTCTTAAAATCAAAATGCTTCCTTGTAAAGTAGTTATTTCATATTAACTTTAAATATTTACTTTCAAACCTAAATAGATTAATCATTATAAAATTTTTATTCTAACTGGTCAGATATTTCTGGTAATGAAAAATATGCTTATCACTCTGTCTTTCACATAAACCTCCAAAGATTTTAGCAACGACATAGTCTTCCGGAAAGGCAGCTATACATGAAGGAAGGAATAGGGCTTTCTATTCTTCAGAAATTATTTTTATGAAATTTGAAGTAATTCTTCTAAAACATATCCTGACTGGCAGCCATCAGTAGGAAATTGGAAATAGGGTTTATCAAAATGGTGTTAAGAATGACAGTTTTGACCAGTATCACAGCTCTGTATTTGTAGGTGATCTACACTGACTTTGTCTAGTGCCCACTTTCTTTCTTTTTTTTTTTTTTTTTCAATGCCCACTTTCTTCATTTGACCAATGACAGTTATGGTGCTCACTTCATAGAGATTTAAGATTTTTATGGAGAAAATATGTAAATGTACATAAAATAATGTTTGGCTCATAAAACATGCTCTGGAAAATACTAGTTATCTTTCATCTTGCCTTAACTTTCTTGATTTATCTTACTTCTGAAATAAATTTTAAATTAAGTCAGTTTTTAAGAAAAGTGCTGACACCATGGGAAATATGTTTAGGTAAATGCTTGTCTGTAGTAAATAAAAGTGAATGTTTTTAACATCCATCAAATATTTAAGAAAATATCTAATTTCTTTCTTGTAATTTGGACATATGTAGCTCAAGCATTCCAGGACAGTTTTTTCACCCGCTGGCCCTTTCCACATATTAAGATAAAAAGGGGGCTACACAGTTGTTCTGTTTATTCTGATGTATATACTTGTCTGAGATCATGTTTGACCTTAAGTATTTCTCTGAATAGATTTTGACATACTAGTTTTAGGTCCAGTGCTTTGTTTGTACATTTAAACGTATTTAACTGTGGGTGTGGCTGGCATTGGATAAATGAGTAAATGTCTTTTAACTTCTAATCAAAATACAACTATGTATTCTGTAGAAAAAATAGTCATGTCACTTCAGTTCATGACGACTTAGCTGAATTTTAATAATTAATAAGTTTTTTTCTGCCATTGAGCATTAGGTTACTGCTGACTTTTTAGTGTCACAGTACCTTGTAGTAGTTTTCTACAGTTTAAAGGTGTATTCCAGGTTTTGTTTTGTTTGTTTTTTTCCCCTATATGGTTCACAGGATATAACCTGTACAAATAATGTAGGAGAATTCCTTTAGAAGTTCCTAAATGCTATGAGCATATTATAAGGATTGGTCAATTCCATTGTTTCCTTTTGTCAATCTTGATCGGAGCTTGCTGAGAAGTCTATAAGCCTGCATGTGCCTGGCAACTGTTACCTAGTGACAGTTTCAGCTGCAGTAGCCATTGGCTGTGTTGTTGATTGGGGCAGGAGGACCGAGTCACCTTTTCTGATGGTGAGTTCTGCATCAGCTCAGGATGAGGAGGGAGGAGCAGGGCTTGAGCTCAGGTGGAGGCAGGCAGTGATACTGAGAGATTGTGAAGAATCTACCGGCAGCATCCTGGTAACTGCATCGCAGTGAATCGGACTTCAGAATAAAGCAGCCTAGCCTAGCAGCTGATAAGAGTGAATGTAGGTGAGAAGTATTACCTTATTTCTGTAAGAAGAGAACTATTTTGTGTTAAGTGAAACTAAGAATGTAAAAGGAGGACTATCCTGTGGCTATAACAGAAGAAGGATTTCCCTGAATAAATGTGGTAGTGCACAAGGAAATAACTTTCAGAAGAATGCTTTCTATTAAGCTGCTGCATTGTTCCTGAAGGAAATGTTTTTATTTGTAGTGTATGCCTTTTCTTCAAAAGCTATGACAACAAAGACTGATAAGAGACTCTTTGAAATGCTTATAGTTTAAGGGGGAAGAATAAAAGACTTTGGCAAATGTTAACCTGATACAAGAATGACCTTGGAAGCCTTTTGTATGGATTTTTCCTGCCAGCCTTTCAATATTTCAGAGTCGAAGATTTAAACTCATCTTGATGTTTTGAGGTATTTTAAAGCAAGTCTTATCTCAAAACCTACCTAATGGCCCTGGTATTAATTGAGCACTTGCTCAAAATAGAATACAAAAATAGAAGAGGCATTTTCTTAACATGTGGTGGATACATAATTGCAGATACAATAAACAAGGTAAATTTCCACTTTTAGAATATTTAATTGAAGTAATGATTTTTTTGTGTTAATAATCTAATGAAGTAGAAGGGTATAGCAGTATATGAAACTTAGTAGAAATAAGTAATAAATGATGGTAGTATTTGTAGTCAGATAAGCTCAATGTATAGGAAGGTTTCTGTTGTCTAAATTTCAGCTATATTTGCATATATGAGGAATATGGGTGTATGCTTGTAAAAAGAGAAATAGCTTTAAGCAGAAAATTCACTGTAATGCTCCATTATAAGGAAAGCAGCATATCAAATAATGAAAATTACCTTCAGTTGTAGATGCTGAAGTTAATGGCTAAAAAGATTTCACTTTGTTTTGTTTTGTTTTTTTGGGGGGGCGGGTACCGGGGATTGAACTCAGGTCCTTGCGCTTGCAAGGCAGGCCACCGAACTATTGAGCTAAATCTCCGGCCCAAAAAGATTTCATTTTGAAAGGGAAGAGATATAAATTACATGACTGTTAGTAGCACCCAAAACTGTAATTGACTAAACATTTTCTCTTCAAAAATGCTTTAAAAAGCATGCAGAATTAAAACTTCAGGGGTTATACTGTTTTTAGGTTTTACTGTTTGAACTCACTGTATGTTACCTTCCCTTACTAGAAATATACTTTTTCTTCCTCATGATAGCTATTGGGCAATCTGGAGTCTGTTACCCATGATACGCTCCTTTGTACCCATTTAAATATGAGTCTTGGAATTAACCACAAAATAATTTTTCTTAACTTGAAATCACAAATCAGAGGGAAATGGATAGCAAAGTTTACCTATCAGCATCAAACCTGAACTGAGCCCAAGGACACTCTTTGCCACACTGAACTTTCTGTTAGCTTTCTAACTGTGTCTGAGATCTTAATTATTTAAATTCTAAAATGTGGTTGCATTTTCACCATAGTTGAAGCAGGAAGCCTGAGACAATATAAGACCTTTTCTCTTATTTTTTTCTAGTTGATCCCTAAGAAACTTTCTCTCTTTGGAGATAAAAACAGCATACACAGAGAAGCTTTCCTTTTCTTGGCAGTTTTTTCTTTTTACAGATATAATTTTTCATACTTCAAGGTAATATCTACAGTATTTTCTTTAAAAGTGCCATTTGTCTGCAAAAAGTTATTTGAGAGCACCTGAGGAAGCTAATCAGCAACCTCTTTTCGCCTTTTTAGCTTACCCTCTTCTCTTATCCCCCAAAGCTGAGATGTGTCAGTGGTGAACTAAAGCTGATGAAGAGACCTGAGCACTCTGGGACGTTCAGCTGTAACAGAAGCACTGACATTGTCTGCCGAAGCAGGTTCTGAGGCACTTGTGTGCAGAGTTTAACAGATGCTGGAAAAGGCACTTGCTTGCTGGAGCCAAGACTGCAAGTTCCTCTAATTCCAAGCCATGAATGAATCCAGGGGGACTGACTGGAAGATCCTGAACATCAGCAGTGGCATCGTGAATATGTCTGAGCGTCACTCTTGCCCACTTGGATTTGGTCACTACAGTACAGTGGATGTCTGCATCCTCGAGACAGTTGTTATTGTCTTGCTGACATTTCTAATCATTGCTGGGAATTTAACGGTCATCTTTGTCTTTCATTGTGCTCCACTGTTACATCATTATACTACCAGCTATTTTATACAAACAATGGCATATGCTGATCTCTTCGTTGGAGTTAGCTGCTTGGTTCCTACTCTCTCACTTCTTCACTACTCCACAGGTGTCCACGAGTCATTGACTTGCCAGGTTTTTGGATATATCATCTCAGTTCTAAAAAGTGTTTCTATGGCGTGTCTTGCTTGCATCAGTGTGGATCGCTATCTTGCAATAACCAAGCCTCTTTCCTACAATCAGCTGGTCACCCCTTGTCGCCTGAGAATTTGCATTATTTTGATCTGGATCTATTCCTGCCTAATTTTTTTGCCTTCCTTTTTTGGCTGGGGGAAACCTGGTTACCATGGTGACATTTTTGAATGGTGTGCCACCTCTTGGCTCACGAGTGCCTATTTTACTGGTTTTATTGTTTGTTTACTTTATGCTCCTGCTGCCTTTGTTGTCTGTTTCACTTACTTTCACATTTTCAGAATTTGCCGACAGCATACCAAAGAAATAAATGACCGAAGAGCCCGATTCCCTAGCCATGAAGTAGATGCTTCCAGAGAGACAGGACACAGCCCCGACCGACGCTATGCCATGGTTTTATTTAGAATAACTAGTGTATTTTACATGCTGTGGCTCCCCTATATTATTTACTTTCTTCTAGAAAGCTCCCGAGTTTTGGACAATCCAACACTGTCCTTCTTAACAACCTGGCTTGCTATAAGTAATAGCTTTTGTAACTGTGTGATATACAGCCTCTCCAACAGTGTTTTTCGGCTAGGCCTCCGAAGACTTTCTCAGACAATGTGCACATCTTGTACATGTGTGGAAGATCGGGAAACACGAGACCCCAAACCTAGGAAACGGGCGAATTCCTGCTCCATTTGAAGAGACTAAGACAGTAAATCTAGTGTAATCTGACAGTGGGTTTGGATTATATTCTTGATTCATCTGGAAAGTTGCCAGAGAAATATTTACTTGAATAGTTCATTGTTAAATGAGGGATGAAATTAGTATCTCTTTTTTAAAACTGTTTTGATGGAGAAAACTAGAGGAAAGGAGGTGTACAGGGTAATCTCATGAGAGAATTATAGTGTATGAATGTAAATGTGCAGTAACAAGAATAATTCAGTACTGAGGATCAAAAAAGTGTCTCAAGTCTTCTGTAAGACATGAGCAAGCTTCTTGACACCTGTTTGTCTGTCTGTACTCTCTGCCTTTTTCTTTGTCTCTCATTTTGTCTCTTTCCATGTCTCTCTTTTTGTTTTTGTGGAAATTATTTTCATAAATTATCCTTTACAGAAAAATGCTACATATTATATATGTGGCCAAGTATAATCTTTTGTATCCATGTAAACTTTTAAGTACACTAATCTACAAGCTTAGGGATTTCTTTGTGAAGATGAACAGTAAGCATTGTGTTTTGTGATCTGTCACACAACCCATTTGTTCATGTTCTTATAAGTTTTTCTGCAGCCCAAATTTTATGCTGCAAACCAACCAACCAACCAACCAACCCTATTTTATTCTTCTGGGTAAAATGACTCTGCCTTTCCCCCACTTTGCTAACAGCCTATTAGTTTTTCGTCTAAATCCTATAGTATCTTATTCCTGAAGTGTCTTAGCTAGTGAAGGAAACTAATAAATAAAGCAACCATTATGTTAAATAATTTATTCCTTCCAATAAAGCAATGTAGTCACCTATTGGGGATAGTGGGTCAAATATTTTTAATGGGGTTTGGGAACAATTTTATCTTATTTCTTTGAAGTCAGTTCATGTGCCTAATGTGGTGTCTTTTTTTGCTTTAGTAGAGCTTTGTTATTTTAAAGAAAACCCACAAGTAATTCTACTGAGTGGTGGTGTATCATTCTTAATACTACTAGGAATGTCTTTTAAAAAAAGTAAAGCATTAACTTTTTTGTGTTAGGTCTAAAATAGCTTACTGTTACATCCATTAGTCATTTGTGTGATATTCATGTGCACATAATATATTTTTTAAAACAAAGAAAGTATAAATTATATTATGTGTTCTGTGCCTCATGTTTTCTTAACACAATACAGAAGTCAATGTTGTTTAAGTTGTCAACATTGGGCAAAGTATATATAAGAACTTATTTTAAAAAGAAAATACTTTTGTGTGGTTGTTATTTAGATATTTATATTAGACGAAGCTGCATTCTTAGTGCTGCTGAGATTATATAACACACTTAGTTATCAAATAAAAGTCAAAGCTATCAGTATTGCATTTTACAATGGCCTGTTTTCAGATGTAGAGATTAATTTATTTTTTAGTGTGCTGAGATTATGTAATAAATTGTCAGGGGTTTAGAAGTAGCAAAGTGACAGTAGATGAATTAATAATGAGGCAGGTGTGAGCAGTGGAATATCTATACCTTACTTTTTTATAAGTTGGAAAATTTATATAACACTACTGGTATTTTTCTTCTCAGCATAATATTTTCCTTGTTTTATGAAATGCATTTAATGAAATGTGCCTATGACTCTTTAACTTAGAAGCCAACCATGTTTGCGTACTGGTGATTTTACTTCAGAAATCCTTTAGTAAGAAATGTTGTCCTTTTGTTGAGGTTGTTCTGAACCCCTATGTATTTTTTAAACAAATAAGAAAAATTTAAAGTAAATAATAAAGTAGTATTCTATATATCAATATTAGACTTTGTTTCAGTTTAATAAACATAAGAATCAAGAGTTTGTTTGTCAATCAGAGCCCAGTTATTTTGTACTTCTCTCATAGGGGTTTATTGTTATTCTTGTTCCCTGTTTGCCAATGTATCCTTGAATGAGTTCAAATGTACCTTTTTATTTTTATTTTTATTTTTTTTTCCGATTCTGGCGATTGAACTCGGAACCTTGTGCTTGTGAGGCAGGCGGTGGAACCACTGAGCTAAATCCCCAGCCCCAAAGTGCACCTTTTAAATTCAAGGAAAATATGAAGTTCAAGGCAATGTAGCATTGCTAATTTTTCAGACATCCTAAATAAAACCTTCAACATTAAATATATTGTTTGGGAATCAAATTTTGAATCCTTTAGTCTCAAGTTTAAATATAACTTGAAGAGATCTTTAGATGCTCAAGAAGTTTGAAGCCATGCTTATTGTGTTCTCTTCTTCCTTTTCCTCGTAGTAATGAATAACAATTGTGTGCCAGGCTTAATGTTAAATTTTACATTTGTTACCAAACTTAGTCCTCACTACAGCCCTGTGAGATGGTAGTATTGTTATTCACAGACTAAAGATGAGGAAAAAATTTTTTTTGGTACCGGGGATTGAACTCAGGTCCTTGCACTTGCAAGGTACCCACTGAACCGCTGAGCTAAATCCCCAGCCCAGAATGAGGACATTAAAGAAAAGTGATGTACGCAGGATCACTGAACTAGTCAGTGACAGAGTTCCTGCACACTCTTGGCCTGGAGCCCACGCTGTACACTCACCATTATGCTGTATTGCTTGCTCTTTTCCAAAGCCTTCAAGCCTTTTACCTGTCTGTACTTTCTTCCCTATAAAATTTCTAGAGTTTTACTTTTTTTCTAACTCTCTATCTTCTGCTACAGTTTGGTACTTGTGATCTTTTTCTTTGATCTTGTAAGTTTCTTTTATTAGATCAGCAATCTGAGAAGCTCAAATCTACCAGTTTAGTCTTTAATCAAACTGAAACCCCAGGGCATGGTGTCTCCTTGATACTGCTTTTGTTCATTTTTGTTAAGTTTTCCTTGAATAGCTTTTTTCACATCTCTGAATATCTTTTAGAAGAAAGTCTTTTGAAGGGCAAGAATGGAAAAGAAAGGCTTTATTGCACTGCAAGGTGACTGAGTCAGGCAGTTTCTGGTTCAAGTTCTTTGCTTACTGCAGTGGTTTGTGTGTAACAGTAGCGCAGGCATCTGCTTTATTTTAACATTTTACTCTGCATAATAAAGTAATACTTAATTTGAAATACTCTTTTTTTTTTTTTAGATTACTATGTGTTAAGAATAGGCAGCATAACTATTTTTGCCATCATCCTGTTTTATTCTCTGGTCCAATTTGGTTATTAAATCATAGTAAAAAGTAATGCTGTGTTCTATCACCTAAGGATCCTGTGATTTCTGTAGTTGTTTCTGAAGTTAGGCAATGTTGAAAAGGCTTTGTAACCTATGATTGTATGAAACCTGGGGTGATATCCTGGCCCTAATACGCTGTTTGGCCTTAGGTAAAATACTGAATGTTCCAAAATGTCAGTTTTCTTATTGATAGAGTGAGAGACTTGTTTCTCCCTGTTCAGATGGATTTGAAGACTAAATGAGATTTTGTAGCTTGTGTGCTTGGCATACCTCCTTGCACATAGAAAATGTCCAGAATGTGGTAGCTGCTTTTTTATTCTTGTGGGTACCATATTTTTTACCATCACAATTTAAAGATCACTAATTCTAATTTAAACAATCAATTTATTGATCATTAATGTTTTCTAAAATATCACTATTTTTCACTTTCAAATCTGTTAAACCTAGATGTTTTTAAATATAGACAAGTTCCATAACTTCTAAAACTCCTGTTTGTCCGATTTTAGAAATTTTAATTCGTTTTGTTTTATTTTTGGCTAAGTGCAAATAAGGATGATAAAAGTTTAAAAATGCCAAAACATAATTCAGGGTGGTAGCATTACCTTAATTGTGAAGCACAAAAATAGTCCAAATTTTAGTTTCTTCTCTAAAATTCAAGTTGTATTTTTGATTCAAATGTTGAGATAGCAAGAAAAAAATAATACATTTGTCTGAGATTATGCCCTGACAAAACTATATATGATGTGTGTGTAATAGTTCTTACTGGATCACACATGTTATGTTAATAGCACCTTCACACTTTTTTAATTTACTTTCAGATATTTTATAATTAAGTATGCTAAATTGATAAAATTGATATATATTATGTGATCAATTTAGAGAGGATTAAAGATAATTTAGTAAGGAACAGGTAGAAAAATCCTGCTTTTACTGTAACAACCTAAACTATATTTGACTTTTAAAATTTTATTTTGACAAAGAAAAATGATTCAAAATTCTATTTAGAATTGTTAAAGTAACACATTTCAAAATAGAATATAATTTCTTATTATTTATTTATTTTTTAAATTTTAAATTGAATTTATTGGTACATTCTAGGTAGACAGTACAGTTACATTCATTACTCGGAGCTTGTACCTTTACATGCCAGGTCTTGGTTCTCTTTTTTTCCCCTTGTGCCCACCCTCTCTTCACCCCCTAGAATATAATTTCTTTATGTAAGAAGATAACTTCAGTGAGTTTGTATCATGGTTGTTTTTTTTTGTTTCATTTTGTTTAGTTTTGTTTGGTACTGGGGATCGAACTTGGGACTTTGCCCTTGCAAGGCAAGCGGCAGAACCACTGGGCTAAATCCCCAGCCCAGATCACAGTTTTTATAAAATGTTTTGCCATTAATTATTTTGAAATCTAATTTATATAGTAATCAAAAGTATACATACATATGCATTTGCATTTTTCCTTTTTTAGAATACATTTTTGAGGAAAATCTTAATATTCACCAAATTAATTTTGTCTCATTTACTACTTAACAATGTTTCAAGACAGGTTTTTAAAAAAATGTAGAAAATGTCCAAGATCCTTAAACACTACTGAATTTTTAGGTATATTTATTTGGAACACATCTGGAAAAGTGAATTTTAGAAATTTATATTTAGAATGTGATATAACTAGTCTTAAGATAGCTTCTATTATTTTAATAACCAACTTTACGTCTAGCCTTACTTTCTCTTTTTAAATGAGATTTAATAATTATATTTGTACAAACCATTAACATTTATTAGAGGACTTTAACTTGATTTACTTTTATAGATTTAGAATCAAGGGGTCACACAGGGCAAATAATTGTGTGCACATGTGTGGTTGTTTGTTTTAATGCTTCACTTGTACCCAAATTACAAATTTGGCACAGTACTGCATTATCAATTTGCAGTCACTTTTAGGGTTTAATTACTTTTCATCCCACTCAGAGTTACAAATTTTTAAAGAAAACATATTAGTGGACTAATTACTAGAATTATAGAGGAGAAATCAATATTTAGGTTTTTACCCATATACCAGAAATTTTGCTAGTGCCTGGAATTATATATTGCAAGTGTACACCAGATAAATGGATGGATGGATGGATGGATAGAAAGAAAGAAAAATAAAGAAAACATTAGATTTCAAGATACCATCCATGGATGGAATTACTTATGATGTTTCAGAATCATAATATGGCACATTCAAGTGATTTACTGTACCATGAGAAAAATAGAGACAGAGTTAAAAATAATAGGATGATTCGCTTTTATAACTGCTAAAGGGTTTGTTAGGGGGTGATGCTTGATTTTAGCCTTATTCGTCCAGGCATCAGAAAGATTTTTGACATATGGATAAAAACCTAGTTATTGATCCCTGCTGTATGACTCCATTGGTTTCTCAACTGAATGCTGTCAATGAAATATAAATCTACTCTTTTTAAGTAATTTTAACATCTATATAGTTAATTTACATACTTTCCTTTAGCTCTTTCTTCTGTTTGGGTAAAATTCTTTGCACATAAAACTTGTTATCTTTATTCAATTAATAATGTCATTTGTCATTTTACTTTTAAATATAGAATCAATAACTTTGGATATAATCATTGAACAGTAGGAGTATTTAAACTTCTTGTCAGCAAATGATGGTCTTACAGTCTTAAAGAGTTGATTGACTTATAAAGCAACAAGTCTGTGTTGTAGTTTCCCACGAAGAAGTAAAACAGAAAAATTTAAGAACAGAAGATTTAGTAGTATTGAGTCAAGTTTGTATGCAGTTCTAAAGTGTATATGTTCTAGAAGATTTTATAATTCTACATTATCAGTAAGACCTTGGTAATTTGTAAGTTAGAATATGAATAAGATACAGTCATATTCATATCTAAGAATGTGCCTTGGTGAGTACTATCATTTCAAAACTAATCCATTGGGAAAAATTTCCTTCAAGTTTAGTAAATAGGTGAGAAAATGAATAAATGATCTTGACCATACACTTTGATATTTCATTAGAATAAAAGCAAACAATATTGCATCAGAATAAAGGCAAACACTTATATGTGATTTTATGTACTAAGTAATTTTCAAAACCACTGAAGCAGTAGAGCCATCGTTTGAACTTAGTCTCAGTGAAAACCTTAATAATTTATCATGTTTTTCTAAAAAATGAGTAGCATAATGTCATGTAGAATGGTATATTAAAAGATAATAAAAGATGACATTTCTGCTAGTTTGATCTTAAACAAAAGATTGCAAAGAATCATTAGGACTCCCTCCCCTTTTTGGAATAGTCAGTGTAGGGTCTTAGGAGAAGACCAGAGAAATCCTTTGAGTGAAAAGATAATGCTTTGTTGAATATATCCACTAACTTCCCTTTTCCTATTTAGCACCTTCTAATTTCTAACACCTCTGTAAACAGGATTAATTGTAGCCAATCCTCTAAATTTATCTGTAAATTCTGCCTCTCCTAATTCCTGTCTTTTTCATATAGCTAACATTCTGTTTTTCTTCTTCAATTTTTTTTGTCTTTATTTTTACTTTTTAAACAAATATTGTACCTGAAGGAAATTTGGGGGAAAAAACACTAGGTCATGCATAGTTTCCTTAGTTATGATAAGAAATGTTGCTTTTGCTTTTTTTTTTTTTTTCTTCTATTTGTCCCCTATGGTGTAGGAATCTTCTTAATGTACGGTTTTTAATTGTATTGACTTATATTTTTCTCATATTATTCCATGCTGTTTTTAAAAATCTTTATAAAACTTTACTCCTATTTAGTAGAATTTTCTTATAATTTTAAGAAAAATACTTAAGTCACACTGTATGAAGATAATTTAAGATTGTTTATATATTTTGTCAAATTGCTTTTCAAAAGGAATGAGTCAGTTTATCTTTTACCAATAATGTATAAGACTATAGTGTTTTACAACGAATTTGCCAACAACAATTCTATATTAATAAATTAAGGAAATTAATTTTTCACTTTATCTTTGGTTCTTTGTGATACTTTTCTTCCCTGCACTACAGTTTAAAAATGAAATTGAAGATATATTAAACAGGATGGATCTCTTTTAAACAAAATCGTCGCAAATACTTTACTTCAGAATTTTTTGAGCTTAGATCATCTTCTCATTTTTATTAACTTACCAGTTACTCTCTGATCCTTTTTTGTTTTTTAAGTCCATGTATTATTTTGAGAACAATGAATTCTGTCAGTGCTGTACTCTCATTGTTAGTGCTGTCTTTCAGCCTTGTGTATTTCCATGTACCTTGTGTATGTGCTACACTTTGAGAAGAGCTTAGAAGTTTTTTGCATATTCTTCTGCATCTGTTGTAACAGTGACATCCATCCTGGCCTCTCCAGATGAATTAGTCTTTGACTAAGGGAGGAAATGCCTTGAGGCTTATGTCCTTGAAGAGTTTGTAGATATTGAGAATTCAGCTGCTAAGGACTGAGGACTCCAGGCTTGGGTTTGGTAGTTATGATTTCCTGCAGAACCATGAGTATAATTCTCACAGTGGTGACTGGAACACGGTAAACTAGTGAGTGGCTTTGCCACTTTGTAGAAGTCATATCTGACTTGAAAGTCTCAGGAGCAGACATGCTTTCAGTTCTGCGGTTTTTCTTCTCATTGTATCTTTTACATCTCTCTGGTTTTACTTCAGTATACTTTGTATGTGGTAATTACTCCATTACCTGTCTAGCCAAGTGCAAAGCGCTTTGTATATAGTAAGCCATGTATTTTTGAGCTGAGGGGAATTTAACTGTTAGGAGTAATTATGTTTCTTGAGTTTCTTCCCAGCCATCCCTTTCCCTCCAGCTCATTGTAGGGTGTAGTTGGATTGAAACATCTTTTTCTCCTGTCTTTTTGTTACTTTATTAATGGAGAAGATACAGAAAAGAATATTTTGGCAGAGTTGAAAGATTGTTTAGTATAGCTATTATTTCATATAAAGTATTAATTGATTTCTTCCTTCCATAATCTATATTCAGTGGAATTGTAAAGTATTCTCCCATTCATGTGCAAGTCGAGTGAATTTTGGGGGGGGATATCTCTGGTTTTTAGGTAATATTTCTTTATATTCAACTGAAACTAATGCCTTCCTGACTTCTTCTAATTGTGATTATATGGAAAAAAATATATATATATACCTCAGTAGAACCATTATATTTTAATCAAGTCTTCTCTTATTTTTGAACCATTCTCATAAAATGTGAGTTTGAAGCTCATCATCAGCTTTTCCTTAACAAAACTATGATATATCCTTCTATATATCATACTCAGAGATTAATATAATGCTCTGTGTATAATATGACGAGTAACAGGTAAAAGTGGGGATATCATTTTCCCATTGTTTATATACTGTACTATTTAGTCAAGAAGAAATTAATTAGATATCTTTCTAGCTATGTTTTCCTGTCTTAACAATAAAATATTGAACATAGAATGCATATCTTTTCCATACCTGCTTAATTATATGTTTCTTCTTCCTCTATGTACAAATTTTACAAAACAATTTATTTTATTTTTAAAAACCAATCTTACCCAGACATGTTGGTGCACATATGTGATCCCAATGCCTGGAAGGCTGAGGCAGGAGGATGACTGTGAGTTTAAGACCAGTGTGGACTAAATAGTGAGTTCAAAGCTAACCTGAACTATATAGTGATACCTTGTCTCAACAAACAAGCAAACAAAGTGTGTGTGTGTGTTTCACATTACAATAGTTTGGATTTGGAGTGTCTCACAAAGGACCGTGTGTAAAAGCCTTATTTCTCGGTGGGTGCTATTGGGAGGTGGTAGAAACTTTAAGAGTTGGGTCCAGTGGGGGGGTCTTAAATCATTAGGTTCATGCTCTCAAAAGGGATGGTGAGATCCTGCTCCTTCTCTGTCCAGCTTCTTGCTGCCCATGTTGGAAGAGCTCATAATATTTAGTATATCATCACAGTCATGGCTCAGATATATTACAGCCAAAAAGATGTAATGCCACATTTGCAAAGGGAATTGAGTGGGAGTATTTTAGTCCTCTCCCAGTAGAGTCCCATGATACCCATTTAATTCTTCTAGCAACAAGTTGTGACAGCGTGTGCAAAGTGTTGTGTACCAGGGAAGCTCATTAGACACTTGGAACCCAATGTTTTCACTGGGGGCTAGTCACCTCTTCCTAGCACCTACCAAAATTCAGATATGAGGAAATCAAATGTTTAACGTAATCCATGTTTTGCACAGTCAAGGCATAGTGAGTCACCTTTTTCTTTTAGAGAAAGTTTTATATCAGTGTAGCTAATCACTTATGGCTGTGTTCCCAACAGCTGCTGAGGAACAAGCCTTACAACCAGGCTATTCTAAGAATAGGTGGACTTAGTTTGCTCTGTTGAGCATTTTCTGTACATTGCCTTATGTTAACATTTATTAGAATACGTGTATAGTGTAAGTGTTTTAGGGTTTTGGTGTGATATAATATCTTATATATAGTACACACCAACATGAGTCATTCAGTTTTCTTTATGTTCATAGAAATGACTTTGAGTAACTTAGAATAACCCTAAGAAATAACTTTGATGAGATTAGACATGTTTTTATATCAGTAAACCTTTCATTTGTAATACACCTTTCCTTATCATTTCTGTTCTTAACCATAGTCTTTGGGGTCAATCTATAGCACTGTCTCCCCAAAGTATTCAGGGTATTTCAGATTAACACATCATGCAAAAAAGATACTGAAATTTCAGGTTATGATAAGGATCATGAAGAAAATAAAACAGGGTTATAAGATAGAGATGGGAAGTTGCTTCTCCTTGTGCTTGGTTGACAAGTGTCTCATCATTATGTTTGCCCTCCACTGTAGCAACATGCATGGCCTTTGACATTTTCAAATCCCGTCATGACAGACTTCTGGTATGTTAATGTTTCCACATACATAGGAAAGTGGGGACTCCTTCATTATGTGTGATATGGAGCTATTTGGGTTATAATGGCCACATTGGTAAAGCCACCATTTAAAAAGTAAGAGACAAAAATAAATGTTGGAAGTGATTGTTGGTCTTAAAAACAGTATTCTCACAGTGCATTCATGGACTAGTAGCTGCCATATTAGACAGTGTACTTTCCTGTACACTATAGTCTATAATGCTTTCCCAGATGTACTTGGCTGGTTCAAAGTCAAGGTCACTCTTACTTATTTTGAATTTATAAAATCAATTTGTTGAACATAATTGTTTCGGTCATTCCATAATTATTTAGCTTTCCTTCTTGTTTTACTTGATCTTTCTGAATGGCCAGAAAACAAAATTCATGACCAACCGCTGGGCGTCGTGGTGCATGCCTGTAATCCCAGCAATTAGAGGCTGAGGCAGGAGGATTACCACATGTTCGAGACCAGCCTGGGCTACACAGTGAGTTCCAGAGCAGTCTGAACTACATAGTGAGACCCTGTCTCAAAAAACAAACAAACAAACAAACAAACAAAAAATTAATGACCAAGAATGTATCTGCCATTCCTAAGATTTTATAATAATTCTGTAATGTGAAGATTATCTTAACAAATGACAGCTTTTGTCATGACTCTTATGAATTCTCTGACTTTGAAAATCTCTTCTACACCAAACTTTTCAGTGATACATACTTACTGAGGGAAAAGAAAAGAATAATGGTTTCAGTTTAATATGCATTTGAGTAAATTGCCAAGTAATGGGAAAAGGGGAGACAGAATGTACTGTATTAGAGTAGAAAGCATTTGGTTTTGGTGTCAGACACCTACCTAAGAACAAGGGATGTCTTTCCATTTTCTGATATCTTCTTTGATCTCTTTTTTCAGAGTGCTTTAGTTTGCAGAGTGGAGGTCTTTTACCTCCTTTGTTAGATTGATTCCTAGATGTTTTATTTTTTTGGATGCTATTGTAAAAGGAATTGTTTCCCCAAATCTCAGTGAGTGTTATTTGTGCACAAGAAGGGTATTGATTTTTTTTAAGGCTATTGATTTTTGAGTGTTGACCTTGTATCCAGCTATTCTACTGAATTTGGTTGTTAAGTCTAGAAGTCTTTTTGTGGAGATTTTGGGGTCTTCTATATAGAATATCATGTCATCTGCAAATAATGATAGTTTAACTTCTTTGTTTCCTATCTTTATTTCTTTCTCTTGTGTAATTGCTGTGGCTAATGTTGCCAGAACTATATTGAACACAAGTGACAATAGTGGACATGGTTCTTGTTCCTGATTGTAGGAAACAATGAAAGATTTCAGTTGTTGACCATGAAACCTGAATTTTTGATAAGCTCAGCAGGTAATATATATAAGCACTCAGATGTTTGAGGATTATTACATGAAAGTATGCTGGAAGTTTCCTTCCCTGGGGTCGTGCTGGATCCTGAAAATTCTGCAGGAAGAATCACTTACCCTAAGCTTTCTGCCCCACTGAAGTTCCAAGATGATTAGTCTTAAGACATTGATTGTGTCAGTTAGAATTAGAATCAAACATACACTTTTCTAAAGCTGTTGGATTGAAACGATCTATGAACATCAATTATGCTCAGTAGACCAATCCTGAAAGGAAACAAAATTTCAATCAGCTCAGAGTCCTGAAACATCTCAGCTGCCTTCACTGGAGAATGTCATACCAAATAGGCTCTTACTTTAAAGTGTAGGGAAGAACTAGATACTGTCGAACTGACCTGCAAAAAAGAAAGAAAAAAAAAAGTACCAGTTGTTTCAGGTCTGCAAGAGCAGAGCTTTCTCTGGTAAGAGAATTTTCATCAAAATTCATCTTGTGCGTGTGATCATTTACTTTGGCTATCTGCTCAAGTTGCTCTACAGCCAAGGTTCAATCGTCTATCACTAGCACAGGATCACTCCTGCATTTGTTAGATACCTGCTGAAATACCCTGGCTCACCATCTCCCTTTGTCGCAGAATAAATACCTTTTCATACATTGATCTGTCTTCCTCTCACTTTTCTGTCATCAGCCTGAGACAGTTTCTGAGTTTCAGAGTTTCAATCAAGTGCTTTTACTTTTTAGTCCTTCAAATTTCAGCTCGGAAAAATGTAATTTCTCACATGCACAGTCAGTAAAAATTTGTATCAGAGAGGAAAAAAATAATGCCATATTTTGTATACAGAGGTGGCAATCTTGAATTTTTTTTTTGGAAGTAATATGTTTTTATGAAAGTCTACAAAGCAAAAATAAATGAAAAGAAAAGGCATGGAGGAAAAGTCTGGAGAGAGCCAGACTCAAGCTTCCAATTGCCCTCGCCCAGTTGAGTTACACAGGATGACTTTAGTTTCCCCAGTATCCAGTTGCAAAAGCACATACTGTATTGTCTGGCAGTGAAGCTTGCATGAGAATGAGTCCAGAGTTTTTAATCAAGAGTCTATCACATAGGTGCCCTTGGCCTAGCAAAATTCTGTTTCAGAAGGAGAGTGGTTATTTAGCATAAATCACATTATTTTTACAGTTAATTTATCTTCAGCAAACCACACTTATCAGTTAAACCATTATGGGAACCCTCCAGAAATTCAAGTTTACTGATGCCAGCGAAGGGCCAGCCTTCTAAGCTGGTCTTTCCAAAAATAGCAATCTCAGGCTTGCTATTGTTGACTCTTTTTGGCACAAAAAATATTTCATACTAGAAAGAAAATTAAATATGTATCAATCTGTTTTTATTAACAAAGTTTATGTGTAATAGAAACAAAATATAACCCTTATCATTGTATCAGTTCACCAGATATATCGTAAGGTTATTTTTGACAAGTGTTAAGAAACCAAGTTATAGTAGAGTGGAACGCTGACAGATCTTTAAGGTCAAAGTATAGAACAGTATTTTAGGTTATATTTTCTTATACAGTAAGAATTATCTATACAGTCTCTTTTGTAATGAAGCCTCAAAGAGATGGATACTTTAAAATAAATTTTGATTTTAAGAAGTACTCATAATATATCACTAAGTATTGATATTATTAATTCACATTTCTAATAGATTGCTTCTTTATTATAGATTTGTAAGAAAATGACACAGTAGGAAGATTGTGCCTTTTCCAGCTAATGTTTATTGTTACCTTTTCTTCCCCAATCCTTGCTAGAATTGTCCAGACTGGGTTAGAATGTTATTAAACAAAGAAGTTAAAATTTTTATGTAGTTTCTAGAAGGTCTTTAAAACTTATCCTGAGACTGAGTTTGTGTGTGTGTGTGTGTGTGTGTGTGAGTGTGTGTGTGTGTGTGTGAAAAGCTGCTAAAAAATGAAAATGTGAATGTGTTGAAAATCAAATGTGTTAATTTTCAAGAGAGCCATTTCAGTAATTCAGTGTTGGTGCAAAACTATACCCTACTTAAATGGAGTTTTGTCATATAAATTGAGGCATGGAAATTATGAAAAGCTCAGCATTAAGAACAGTGGTATCAAGGACCATTTCCAGAATATTTTGTTGAGATTTAAAATAGAGATTAATAACTTCTTCGGTTCCATAACATGAAGTGCTTGCCCAAGGTTTTGCCATTTCATTATTGATATTAAACCAGAAAAATACAAAGAAAAATCTATTTTTGGTGAATGATGAAATTGTGTAAGTTTGATCAAGAATTAAGATGGGGAAAGAAAAATATAATGGTTATATTACAAAGGTTTTGTCCTGATCTCTCTGATGTTTATTGTGAAGTTGGGAGAATGCCATTCATGTGATTTTTTTTTTACCCAATTGGAATCTTCTCAAGTAATTAGAGACAGATAATTTTTATCGTCCTCAAAAGAGTGTCCAGACGTCTTGATAGTGTTTCCTCTCCTGCACTGCTTGTGGCTCTTTCTTTCCTTAGGATGATTATTTACCTGGGAGACTTCTTTTGCTAGCTAATGGTTTCTGGGCTTATCCTGAATTCTTAGACATCCCTTGAGGTAAGCATTATTTAACACACATAATTAAATAATGCTACATTGTAAAAGTTTTTAAACTTTCTTGTAAAGCCAACAAAATCTCTTAGAATCTGCATGTGTAAAATATATAATTACTGAGCTGCTCAACAGGTTGAAGCTGAAGCAGAACTAGAAGGCCCACAGACATCCACTGTACATAGTGTTATAAATTCTTGGAGATTATGGATCTTCTCCAGCTACTTTGTTTAATACAATAAATAATAAAAAGAATGATCAGGGAATTAATTCGTATCTATCTATTCTCTATAGTTCTTACTTTTTTCTAGACTTTCTCTAACCACATTTCTTTCCATGGCATTTAAAGATAGTGCTTAGTTTTGTACTTAAATGTTACTAAGTTACTAAGTGCAAATTTTTATTTATTTATTTGTTTATTTATTTATTTTTTGAGACAGGGTCTCACTGTGTAGTTGAGACTAACCTAGAACTCACTATGTAGCCCAGGCTGGTCCCGAACTCACAGTGATCCTCCTGCCTCAGCCTCCCAAGTGCTGGGATTACAGGTGTGTGCCACCACGCCCGGCAAGCTCAAATTTAAAAAAACATAAATTTTAGGTGATAGTGTAATGTGTTAGTGTAATATTAGCATATATTAAGTAGTTAATAAATATTAAAATGAATACCTTTATTTAACACTTGGCTTAGAAATTATGTATTCAATTTGTAAAGTGTTATTTTGCATGTGTTGATGTTTCTAACTCTTCTGTTATTTTGTGAGAGCTAGATTATTTCTTCAAGAAAAATTATTAGCTTTTAAAAAAACCTTTTATGTCTACCCCCACCCTAAATCTCAGCATAATAGAAACACTTTAACCAAAGAGAATTACACTGTAGTTTAATTCTTTTCTTTGTACCTCTTCCTGACATTGACAAGTAACAAGAATGTTCTTTGCCTCATGAGGACAGTGTGTAAAGAAAGTGTATAATTAACATAGAATAAATTTATACCCATCTTCAACCACTAAGTTTTTGACTATGGTCATGCTACTTAACCTCTCTGACTCTTTATTCTATCATCTGTGAAAGAAGAGAAATTAATATTTATCTTGTTGTTTTAAGTAAATGAAATAACATTTGAAATATCTAGTCATGCAGTGTGTATTATACATAATATTTGTACTTAAGATATATTGTCATATCCAAGCAGGGGAGGTCAATCTGCTTTGACTAGTGATGTCTCAATGTTAACATCACCTGAAGATGGTTAAATTGCAGTTTTAGATTAAGAGGTGGTGGTAGGTGTGTGCAGGCTTCTGACAAACCCCCAAGTGAAGCTGATGTATAGGTTAGAGACTACAGTCTGAGTAGTAGGCATCAGAGTATTCAAGATTCCCATGTGTACTTTTTTCTTTTGCACATGTAGATTTGGATAGTCTCTGTGTTGTCAGATATAGTGACTTGTTTTTAAGTTAATAGTTGTTTTTGTAGTTGTCCATTACTTTGTTTTGAAAACCTTCTTCTTGTAAAATGTCAAGGGCACAATTTTTTATATCTTGTAGTGGTTTGTATCACACATTTATGAGCAAACACTATAGGTAAACAGGAATATCCTGCTTTTAGAGGTTTCATAATTTTATTAAATTTGAAGGGGCACCACATAGGGATTTATGGTATATCAAGACTGAGAAATTCTTCAGCCATTTTCTCTGACTGGGTACGAATGATCTGTAGTCTAAAAATTACAAGTGTAAACCTAAATACTCAATGTCAAATTAACTTTATAAATCTTTGTAAATTGAAATTGAAAAAGTATTGGCTAACAGTCAGGAGATAGGAATTGTGGCTTTGGTTTTTCTGAACATTTATTTAGAGGGTGACCTTGGAAATGTGAGTTAATTGTAGCTTTTCCATACATTCATGACATTCTATAAAAGGAATTTTTAAACAAAATGTCAATCATCTAGGAAGAAAAAAATGACAACTTTTTAATCTTCAGGATTCTGAATTCAAATTTAGAACTTATTAAATTCTCAAAAATTATTCTAATGTTATTTAAATTTTAATTATATTTGGTTTTGAGATTTTAATAGTAAATTTTAGAGCAATTTATTGACCAGTTGACTTTTTTTTTTCTTTTTTTTTTGGTACCAGGGATTGAATTCAGGTCCTTGCACTTGTGACTTGTGAGACAGGCTGTGGAACCACTGAGCTAAATCCCTGCACCCCCCACCTTTGACTATTTTAACCATTTCTTCAGAATTTGAATAGACTTTTGTTTTTGTTTTTTTTTGGTACCGGGGATTGAACTCGTGTCTTTGCGCTTGCAAGGCAGGCCACCAAACCGCTGAGTTAAATCCCTGGCCTGAATAGACTTTAATGAAAATTAAAATTTAAACTATAGTTTCAGGTTATTTTGCTTCTAACATTATGCAGAATTATCTATTAAAATAAAAGACAAGACACAAGAAAATTATGAATTTCTTAATACTATCAAATACTTGTCAGCCACTGTGTGCAACTCTTACAAATAGCACTTTAATTTGTGAACCACAAATTAAAACAGGAACCAACAAAACGGATGCTTGGCTATATTGGGAAATGATATTTGGTCAAGCAGGGATTTATTGCATTCATAATATCTAAAGAAAGGATTTGACAAGTTAATTAATTTGTCTTTTCTTTCACCTAAGTGCTTTCATCGCTCAAATTCACTAGAAGCTTCAGTGCATATCTTTCTCTGTCTTCAGTGGCACAATCTGTGATCCTCTTATTGAGGACACAGGGCAAGAAATATGAGGAAATATTTTCTTGAAGTTTGAAGAATGAACTATAATAGTTGATGTATGGGGTTTCAGGTAACACTGGTCCGAGGGTCAGATGGCATGTGGAAGTTCTTTAATGCCTTTAATCTGCTTGTTTACGATGACAAAAGCCCTCTGACATACACAACCTCATGGTTGGTACTGCTTGAGTCTTATGTTTGCAGTAATAGAACTGGGTGTGCTGAGATAGCGAGATAATCTCAGCCAGACTATTAAATTATTGTTTTGAGTATGAGATAAAATGCCAAAAGGTATTACTGGATAGGCTGCTTTTACAAATCTGTGTAGCTAATCTATATGTTTGAATGACAGCTAGAGTAGTAAAGTACATATATGAACAAACAACATTGCAAACTAAAATTATGCAAATAATCTCCACTGTGCTTCTCAGCATCTCGGAGTTCTCATTTTGGTTGTCGCCGCTGTTGTGATATTTACAAACAATCATCATATTTAGTGTTTAAAGCATCTGAGCACTGAACTAAGCATTGTATTGTTTTTAATCTCATTTCTAGTATAGAAAGTAGGGTATGTTTTCAGTTAAATGTTCATTCTAAGTCAACAGATAACTGCCATTTCACGTAGTACTCCGATGTATAGTTACGATACCATTATTTTCAAACTCAAGTTTTCAAGGTCCTTTGGTGGAGGAGATTTTTGTCTCTGCCAGTATTGTCAAAGATATGGCTTATACTTTGTGTTTGGTGCTAAGGAATAATCAGGTAATATTGTGGTATACCACAGGAGCTCTTACATCTGTGAATATAAAATTATTTGAGTGGGTATTGTTATTTATTTTATACCTGCCTCCAAATTAGTTCTTACATCCATAGTAATAAGATACCCAGTAAGTGCTTTGAGATCAGTTAGTGCTTAAGTCCTTAAAGTTTAGTTCTACAAAAAGATTTTTAAACTATTAATGTAAAAATCTACATTTTTATTCTATAAATATGGTACTTATATAAATAGTCCTATAGCTGAGTGATAATTTCTTAAAATACTAATCAATTTTGTGACGAGTATGCTTCTGTGATTAAGAGAATAAATTTGTGATTTCTCTATAAAGTAGTATTTATGAGGCAGTGTATTTTGTCATACAGCGTAAAATATTTATGTGATATTCATATTTCTATTTTACCTGTCTAGTTTTAAGTGTATTTTTTAAACTCTGATTGATTTGTGCCTTACTCTTAATTTCTTTTTTAAAAATTCATAGTGACTCTAAATGTTTTTTCCGTCATGTTGGTTTATGAGTCTTTATATCATATTTTTACTAAATATGAAACTATGTTCCAGTGTTAATGCACTCATACATCAGAAAATATTAGTTTTAGAATATGCTGAATAAGTAAATGAATACAATCTTGGTTATTATTTATCTCGACACTCTTCAATTAGGACCCAAAACAACTCACAAATAATTGCTACTTATAAAAATAACTTAATTTTTCAACTTTTGTTTGTTTTAGTTGTATGTTAATGACTTCTACCATTAATACAGTGCTTAGTAGAGTAGATTGGAAATGATACCACCATAAATATTTTGTATTTACCGAAAGATGTTTAGAATCTTCCATTTGTTTCAGTAGGGCCTTTGCTTTGATGGTCTGTTTTTCTGTATTTGCATTTTGAGTGTTTGTCGCATTGTCCCTAATGTGTTGTATTATTTGACTGATGTAAGATCATACCCCAGGAACAAGTGCATCCAAGAATAACTGCTTTACACCATTGTGTTTCAGGCTTTCATATGTATCACCAGAGAACTTGTTAAAAATTCAGGTTCTAATCCAGTAGGTTTGGGATAAGCCTGAGATTCTGCATTTCTAATACACTCCCTTTTGATGTCACTGTTCCAGGTCTAGGGACATTATCTTGTTAGAAAATATGGGTTACATTTATATGTCTAATGTGTCTTACCACATTTACCAAGTGTTACAGGTCTAACTTGTTTTAAGCAATGGTTCTTAAACTTTAGCAAGCATCAGAATCACATGGGAGAAAGTTTGCTAAGATGACACATATTTGGAATCCATTCCTCAGAGCTTACTTTGGTGAGCTTTGGAGTCTGAACACAGGAATCTGGACTTTTCAAAACTGTTCATATTTTGATGTGAGCACACTAAAATAACTTTGAGAAAGAATACAATACTGTAAAGTTTGGAATTACTGTGGAAATGCATGTTCACTTGAAATTACAGCTTTTTAAAGACAAGGATACAGTGATATGCCTATCTGAAAAGTGAATGCTTTAAATGCTAATATTTGGTGGAAAAGTGGTAGTATAATTTTTCATGTTTTTCTTTTCGCTCCAGTTGCCTCAGGCAGAGAGGGCATACTTTAATGAAGCTTAGTGAGACTGAAGAACATAGCTTCATTCACTTTCTAATTAATTTTAAAGGGTCTTAACTAGATAATTGGTTGGAAGTAAGAGATGAATAGGTGTATTATGTTATTGAATAGTCGATCAGTATTGATTCTCCTTTTGCATGTTCTGAAAAGAGTATTTACTTTTTTCTTTGAAGATCTCAATCTCTAATGTTACTTACTGTTACACTTACTAAGTGTTACAAGACTAGCTTGTTCCATATATAAACTACAAAGTTGGTTCTTACATGTAAAATTTAGTAATTTAGCTAACTAATGAGTTTATTTTAGTCCAAAGCAGGAATTGAATTCTAAAAGTATGCCATTCAAAGTGATTTTTTTAAAGTATAACTTTTAATTTTCAAATTGATTTTTCATTTATGATATCGCTTTCTACTTTAAGGATGTGAGTGATGTTGATATACTACCTAATTGATTCTACACAAATTATTTTAAAACAAAAGGGTTGTACAGAGGTTGCACATTTTAGGTTATATTACTAGGAGCAGTGGGTGCCATTTAGAATATTTGGCTCAGCAAACTGTGTAATGTCAGACAAAGTGATTTAAAAGCTTTATTTAGGATTAATTCATCAACTATTTAAATTTATCATCTCGTTCACTTGCTAATTTTCATATGATTTTGCAATTCAGAAATTGAAAGCAAACAGTAGTGCACCCAAAATAGAATACAGAATGAATTGAATTAGAGCAGATTGTTACCAAAGTCAGCCCAGGACAGAAGTGTGAGATTAGTAATCTGTCATTTCACCACTCTTCTGCCTTCTGCAGTTGAGAGCAGGTTTCTTTCTGCTGTCTCTGGATGGTATTTTCCCACTGATACAATGCCTCTACGGTCTTTAGCAGAGACAGCTTTGAAGACCATCATGACCCAGTGTACCAGGTGAGGATACCTGTCACACGATAGGTTTTATGATCAGAGAGAGAAGGTTTATGCCTGAAAATAAAAGCGAAAGGATAATGAACATGTCATGGAATAATTAACGTATAATCCTCCCTTGTGTAGGAATATGGAACCAAATGACCTTTTGAGTTGACTGTTGTTATTCTAATTTACTGTCTCAATAACCTGAAAAGTGTATTTCCCAGTCTATAGTATTTGTATCTTCTTACACAAAGGTGTTTAGAATTGGGGAAAGAGTTTTGTAATTGTATACAGTTTACATTGCATATTTGAAAGTAGTTGTATTGAAATGTGAATGAGAAGTTTGCTTTGATGTTCTCCAGAATAATATTAATTTTAACAAATTTAAAAAGCATCACACTTTTCTACATATTTCTATTATTATTCCAGATTCTTTAAGGGAACTTATGAATAGAAATATAAAAAGTATTTAAAACTTGTTAACATTTTTAAAAGTTTTGAGCTTCTAATTAAAAAGAAAATTGAGCTTTTTGTACCAAATTAGAAAGTCTTTGTTATAGACCCTGTATCAAGTTATATCCACCTTCAAAATTAACTAATATTTTTCTGAGTTTATGAATGTTTGGCTTGATGTCTACTTTTTTCTTTGGTACTGGGGATTGAACTCAGGACTTTGTGCTTGGGAGGCAGGTGGAGGAACCACTGAGCTAAATCCCTGGCCCTTGATGTCCACTTTTAATAAAATTACCTTAGCAAAATTTAACTACAGGCATATATCTTATGAAAATGAAAGTAATGTTTTCAATATTTCCTTCTTAATCTTCAGTAGCTTTTTCTTTTGGTTTGGATAATTCAATTCAGCATTTCTTATAGGACATTTCTGGTGTTAATAAATTCAATTTTTGTTTGGCAATATCTTTATTTCTTCTTTGTGTCTAAAGAATAGCTTTGCTGGGTATAGTGTTCTTTGTTGACAAGACTTTATATTTTTTTCCTTCTATACGACAGTCTGATCCTGCTCTCTCCTGGCCTGTTGCTGTCAGGTGAATTATGACAGTCTTATTTGTCACTTATTACTTTACTCTTGGTGCATTAAGATCCTTTAATTTTTAACCTTAGCGAGCTTTATGATAATATGACTTAGAATAAACTTGGTTGATTTGTACCTGACTGGTGACCTTTGATCTTCTCTACATGGATATTTGTATCTTTCCCTAGGTTTGGGAATTTTTTGTGTTATTATCTCTTTGAATAATCTCTTCACTGCTTTGGGATTCACAAGTTGCTCTTGAACTCCAAAACCTCAAATATTTTCCATGTTAATGCTATCCCAAAGTTCCTGAAAGCTCTTTTCACTTCTCTTCATTTTTTTAATCTCCCGATTATATTCTCAAATAGCCTGGTGTTTGAGATCAATTATTTCTTTCATTTGATTTGTTCTTTTATTAATGCCTTCTCTTGTGTTTTTAATTTGTATCAGTTTTGATAAATTTGTTTCTCAATATTACTAGCCTTTTCTGTAATTCATTAAAAAATATCTGTTTACTTTCAGGAAGTTTAAAAAATATGAGAAAATATTAGTAAAGAGGGTACGTCTAGTAACCATGCTGCTTTTTCATCACTTATTCTTTCTTGGTGGAACTTTACCACCATTGTTCTTATAATTCCTTTGGTGACAGTATTTTTTCATATCATGGGAGATGTTGCAACAGATCACAGTGGTCTTGGAACATGTAAGAGACCTGAGTTTTAAGTCCAATGTAGTTTCTTAGTGCCATACAACTAGACATTTAATTATGTACTCAGCAGTTACTGAAATAAAAGCATGAAAAGGAGAACCATAACAGAAGAAGAAAAGGGGACAAAGAGTAACTATCACTTACACTTTGAGATGTTTCATTACAGCCTGTGTTCAGAAAGAGATAGTTATAACTGAAGTAAACTTATAGTTTACTATAAAGAGATAGTTATAAACTGAATCCTATTTAACAACTTGTGTTTTTAGATTATCGAATTATTCCAGTGCCCTCCAAACATGTTTTTATTGTCTGAAATTTTAGCAAGACTTCTAGACATCAATATTTTAAGAATTCAAGCAGCTGATATATTTTTCTTCTATAGGGCACCATCAGTAAAATTTTAGATAAAAATTGAACTTACTCTCTTGAGTGATTGATGGGGGGCATTTTGGATATAGGATTTTTTTAAACTCTTATTTTCCTGAGAGCCTTATAATTTTATTTCCAAAATCTTATAGAAAATATCACATGTCGATCTGTTAAGAACCCAAACATTATTTTGAATGGATGCAGCTCAGTAGTACATTTGTAAGTGGGGTTAGTGGCTTAAAATCTGCTGCGCTATTGACCCTTCAACTAAGACTTAAGAATGCAGATTTTTAAGTTGATATTGTCTTCAATTTTGTTTGCTTGCTTATTTTTTTATTTATGTTTTTATGCAGTACAAGGATTGAACCCAGGGCTTTAGCATTGAGTTATATTTCAGGCCCTTTTTATCTTTTTTTATTTTGAGACAGGGTCTTACTAAGTTGCTCAGGCTGGTTTTGAACCTGTAGTCCTCCTGCCTCAGCCTGTCAAAGTGCTGGGATTACAGGCATGTGCCACCATTCCCAGCCTGTCAGCAACTTTATTAAAATCTTTTTCACCCTTAGGTATAGATTTAAGGGTTGCAATACTTTTCTTGAATCAGTTATTTTAATTCTTATCCTTATCTATCTAGTTGCATTTGTATATTTCTGGACCTTTTATCTTCCTATCATCTCAAACTTTTTATTTTGCTTTCTTTGTGCCTTTATCAAGACTCATTTTCACTGTTTTTTTTGTTTTGTTTTTGTTTTTTTTTTGGTAGCAGGCATTGAACTCGAGTCCTTGAGCTAGCGAGGCAGACAGCCGAACCCCTGAGCGAAATCCCCGGCCCTCATTTTCACTTCTTATTGACAGCCCATTCTGTAAGAGTTGCAATCTGGCTGCTGTTACCAACACTTCACTGTAAATTCTTACTGATAGTTACCATTTATCACCATCACAATTTGAATCCTATATGTTTTCCCCCCTGAATTGCTCAGTTCCCACTCCTTCCTAGTGAGTATTCTTCATTCCTCCTGAATATTATTTGTTAAAAAGCTTTTTCTTGTTTTTAAAATATTCTGTTTAGTCACACAAAGTCCTGCCCAAAGTATCATCTTATACCTATCTCTGTCTGTTATGGACCCTACCTACCTATGCTTTATGGCCTCTTATAATCCTGCTTCATATGCCATCTTTCCTTTAAATTTTTGCATTAAAAATATTCTTCCCTTTCTTTGGTTATCTAATTCTAATAAAAACACTTACAAGATGCATGTGTTTTCTATATAGTATGGGTTTATACACATTTCCTATCTACTCTAGCAGATTTAAATACAGGAGAAAAAGGCCATCCTTAAAGCTTTGTCAGTGTCCATAGCCAGTAAATGTTTAACATATTTTGATAAGGAGAATAGTGACTCCTCCATGATGTCTGTGTACTAATCTCTAGAGCTTCTGAATATGTTGCATTCATAGCAGTGGGGAATTGAAGTAGCAGATGAAATTAACGTTGTTAATTAATTTAAGGTCCTTAAAATAAAGAGATTATCCTAGATTATGCAGGTGGGGCCTTTGTAACCACAAAGATTCCTCAAAATAGAAAGACTGGCAGAAGAAAGATTCAGACTAATCCTATATGAGGAAGATTGAATTAGTGCTTCTTTTAGGGATGTAGAAAAGGGGCCATGAACAAGGCAAGTAGCACTTGAAAGGCAAGAAAATAGATTCTCCTCTGTAGCTTCCAGAAGGAATGCAGCCCTGCTCACATCTTGATTTTTTTCCAGCAAGTTCCATATCAGATTCACACCTACCCTATAAAAGGGGCACATATACGGAAATTTCAGAGGCAGTAGGAAAAGAATAATAGGAAAATACATTAATAAACTAATTATTCCAAGGCCTTTAAAATTCTCTTTAAAAGTAATTATTTATTTTTACCCACATTTCTTTTCCGGGTGTTTTGGAAAGGAATTCTGTATGATGTAGTTATCCCAAGGAGACTTCATAGGATAGTGATTTTTAAAATTTGAGCTATTTAAGTAGAAAAAGATAAAGATATTTTCATTGTTGAACAAAGCTGCAACATAGTAGGTGCTTGGTAAATTTAATTGAATGAATGAAACAAGTACAGTTGCTGAGTGAAGATGTTTTACTCATTCTCCTAAGAACTCAGTTACTTTCAATTCCTCAAGTGCACTGTATTCCAGTTCCCACCCCCTCTTCCACAACCCTCCTCTCACCCCTCTTCTCTTATACAAATAATTATTTTGTTCTGAGCCTTCTTTTTTTTTTTTTTTTTTTTTTTTTTTGGTATTGGGGATTGAACTTGGGTCTTTGGGCTTGCAAGGCAGGCCACCAAATGGCTGAGCTAAATCCCCGGCCCTTGAGCCTTCTTCCTCTTTCCCTTTGAGTAGGCCCCGGCGATTCTTAAAGTCTGGGTTTAACACACCTTTTGTGATGGTTTCTTTCTTCACCACTTAGTACACCTCCTTTTCGTCTTCCATGTTCCTCAGATATACCTCCTTTGTGTTCCCATAGCCCTTGCACTTCCATCCTAGCCTAAATACACTGTGGTGTATTGCCCTTTTAATTGTCTTCTTCATTACAGGTTAGGGACTATGCTGTATTTTGCTGACCACTGGATTCCCAGAGCTTGATATGATGTATATTTACTTAATAAATATTCATTTGATGATATTCATGAAATTTTGTCATAATATAAAATGTATCAAAAAGAATACATTCAGGGCCAGGGATTTGTTCCGCCACCTGCCTTTCAAGCGCAAGGACCCAAGTTCTATCCCCAGTACAAAAAAACCCACATGTGCATGCACGCACACACACACACACACAAACACACAACAACAACAACAACAACAACAAATTTTCCAAAAGTTCTATTTAGGTAGATATAAAATATTTTCATATCTGTTGAAGTGTATAACCCTACCCAGAATAAAGGCTGACCCAGTATTCAACTCATTAAACCCTAACTCAGCATGAAACCCTAACCCTTTATTAAAAAGTTAACTGTAATTTTACTCACAGCTGCCTGGCAAGTACAATGTCCTGATTTGATTCCAGTTACTGGGGGAAGAAAAAAGAAACACAAAACACAAAAACCAACAACAATAACAACAGAAAAACAGTTTTAGAGGCAAAATCCACTCTTCGATAGTAAAATGTATTTTTATTTTTGAGCCAATTATTTGAACTGTATTTAAAGTTCAGTGTAGACATTTAATTTCAACACTTAATATTTCACCTTTATAGTTAGACTTTCATCCTTCTTGGCGGCTGCCATTTTACAGTTAGATATTATTTTTCAAGAACATCATTTTCTTTTTCTGTGACTTTTCTTCATTGGAGTGTAGTGTTTTGGGAGAAAATATATTTAGAAAATTGTAACTTTTTAAAGAGCAAATGGCATTGATCTGTTTCTTGCCTTTTGAAAATAATGCTCTGTTGGTGCCTTGGAAGGGTTTCTGCAGGAGTAAGCTTCTAATGTCTGTTGATGGGCTCCTGCAGATAAAGCCACACCCACCTTCAGAGGCAGCTTTTGTGTTGATGTTCTGCTTTCCCCTGGGGCCAATAGATGCTGTTTCTTGTAAGATAAAAACGTGGTAGGGAAGGAAATTTGTTCAATTTGTTGCTATTTAAAGCCCTGCAATACAATTTCATAGACCTTGACACTCTGTTCATCTCATTCTCAATTGAATTATGGTTGTTGTTTTATTAGGGAAAAAAAGTCCCCCCCCCAGATAATTTTTTACAAAGTAGTTATAATTTGCCAGAGATTTCATGGTTTTCTGTGTGAAATGAAATGATGCTTTAGAGATTTTTGCCTATTAATATCTGTTTTCAGGATCTTAATCACTAGATCGTTTTCCCTCCTGCTCAGATGATTAAAGTTAATAAACTAATTTAGTTCTTCTGTTTTTATTAATGTGAGATTTTAAATCGAAAGAGTTCTTAGCAGCCAAAATTTGGGGCTTTTAGAATGTTATCTTAAACTGCTTTTTCCCCACTTTTCTGTTTATACATATTTATTCCTACTCTGTTTTTCAGTGTTTCATTTGCCTTAGTTCCCAGGTTGCTCGTAGGTGCAAGAGATACTTAATACCCTCCTCCATTATTCCATTGCCATGGAAAGGGAAAGAAGGTTTTGATATACCATATACAGTCAGGTCAAAGTGGAGTAATCAATTGTTAAATGTTTTGCCAAGTACTGCCTCCTGATGGATGCTGAATTTCTGTAGGGAAAATGCCTTTGGTAAGGAAATATCCTAGCTTTTACAATTTGTCACTGCTCTCTCATTTGTTCTCCTGATTGGAAGAGTTGAATGCCTCTGAAAAGCTTCTGACTTCCTACAACCATAATGATGCTCAGTTGCCTGTGTTGTAAGGCCTTTAGTGAGTATTTGCCTTAGTCTGTGGACTCTTTCCATGTTGTGTTTGATGGAAACTGCCTCTTCTTGGAAGCTGTATACCATGAGTTCTCATTCTTCATCTTCTTTTAGTCTCACAAATTCATGGAGTGAAAATATGTCAGAGAGTGAAAATTTGTTTAGTTTTGTTGACGTGAGTAATCTTTGGGAGAATATTAAAACAGTAAACTTTGTTCCAAGTATTCCTTTGTCCCTGTTGTTTCAAGGTGTCCCCTTACCTACTCATGGAATCATTGGCATTCATTATTTCAGGGTTAGGGTAGGTACAGTCTCAATTGTAGGAATCATTGCTCAGTTCTGAAGTTTTTGTTCTGTTTTTGTTGTTGTTTATTTTAAAAATAAATTGCTATGTTACTGAAAAGTACATGTACAGGAACAAAGTTGAAAAGACACAAAAAGATGTACAGTAATTGTCCATAAATCTTCCTTTCTTTCCTCCCTAGCCTACTACAATAATGTCATTTAGTTCTGTCGAAAAAAGTTACACCAGGGCTGAAGCTCTAGCCATCTGAGGAGCAGCTCAGTGGTAGAGCATTTGCCAAGCTTGCATAGTGAGGCCCCACTTAGGATCGATGATGGTAGGAACCATATCCTGTTGATGAATACAGTAGTTCCTAATCTTAGGATTTAACAAATAATGATGAGTGAATAACCCGGGCTGTATGCTGTTGTGTACTCATAGGAGTTAATCAGTAGGATGAACTTTTAGCATTAGAATTTTTTGGTGAAAAACTAGTCTTTTTATCTAAGAATTTTAAATTAATTTTTTTGTTGTTGTTTTGCTTTTGACGAGATCAGGCACATTCAGGGTGCTGTAGCCATAGATCTCTTTTGCTTTTGAGCTATGAAAACTGTAGCATGAAAGATTAGATTTTTCCAACAGAAATAATTCTTTTAAAAAGTCTTGAGTTTTCTCACTGTATATTAAGTACAAAAACTGAAAATTTGTATTCTCATCATACGTTGGAACTCAATTGGTTTGAAACTCATTGAATTTGCTAACTGATACATTGTGATGCAAGAATTATGATGCCCTGGTACTTGTCTTTTGTTTGGCACCTGGTATGCAAACCAGAACATTTTGGTGGGAATTACCCTCTGCCCTTTGTAGCCACAACAATTTGGTATTCCCTACTCCTCCCAGAACCAATGTTGAGTACCACAATGCCACTGTACATTATTTCACAGTGTAAAGAGGACTCGGGATGATAACAGGGCAATTTTCAGTGACACCAGAAGGAATCCTTTCTAATATTAAAAAGAAGCGAAGCCATTGATCAGTGTTTTCATGCCCATACATTTTTCCCCCCTGTATGGGGAATCAAGCTCAGGACCTTTGCACTTGCCAGGCAGGCATGGTGCTGAGCTAAATCCTTGGCCCACCTATACATATTCTTTCAAGGGTAAAATGAGGTATTGACAAGATAGTGATGGTATAAACAGTTTGGTTCAAGAGAAAAATCTAAGGACAATAGGACTGTCTGAGGAAACTGACTAGCTTACTTTTATGCTGTTATAACAATACCACAGACTGGGTAAGTTATAAAAAATAGAAGTTTGGCTCATGATTCTTGAGGCTGGGAAGTCCAAGATCAAAGGGCTGCATCTAATGAGAGGATTCTTGCTATGTCATAACATGGCAGAAGGCATCATATGACAGTAGATAAAGAGCTAGAGAGAGATGGCTGAATTTAATCCTTTTATCAGGAGTCTACCCCAGTGATAATAGCCAACTCTTACAACAATGGCATTAACCATTTTATGAGGGACCTAACCTGATCATTTTTAAAGGTCCCACTTCCTAATATCATCACAGTGCAGTTAAATTTCAACATGAGTTTTGCATGGGACATTAAAACTGTGAGAATTCTAAGATCACTGGTAAACTTGTCAAAATCTACAAACAGCTGGAGGCAGCAGCACAGTACCTGGACCTTAAAACTAGAGGCTATAGCAAGATTCAAGGTCATCAATAGTTGGTTACCAAAATACCAGCCAAATCTCATTGGACACAAGAACAGGCTACTTTCTGACCAGTTTAAATGGTGGATATCTCCTGGGAAACCAACCTCATTACCTGGTTTTTAGTAAGTGAACCAGCTCCCATTTTTGTTTCATAATAAACATGAGACAAGGCAATCTCTTCCTTGTGCCTAGTTGTCATAGGAGGAAAGGCTTCGTGAAGAGAGTCCTTGAAGAGGTTGGACTTCTTCTTTTTATTTTTTTAAGGTAGGATCTCGCTTTGTAGTTCAAGCTATCCCTGAATTCACTGTGTAGCCCAGGCTGGCTCAAAACTTGTGGTGATCCTCCTGCCTCAGCCTCCCAAGTTCTTGGATTATAGGAGTGTGCTACCATGCCCAACTTGAGGTTGGACTTTTAATTGAAGGACTGTGCACCCAAAAGAGACTGGTTTAAAGTACATGAGACTAAGTTGTCTTTAGTTGATAAAGTTGCAAGAACTCCCAACCCTCCTCACATCTACCACTATTAAAAGAAATGGATAGCTGGGCGTGGTGGCACATGCCTGTAATCCCACTACTCTGGAGGCTGAGGCAGGAGGATTGCTGTGAGTTCGAGACCAGCTACATAGTGAGTTCCAGGTCATTCTCAACTACATAGTGAGACCCTATCTCAAAAAACAAAAACAAAAACAAGAACAACAAAAATTAAATGTTGGATGGATTTCCCCAAATTTATACTTGCACTGTCTCTCTAATATGAAGATGACAACAAAGTCTAGATTCTTTTGAACAAGGTATAAGTGGGTTGCTGTTGTTTTTATGGCTTTACTGAAATCTTCATGCAAACCAAGATTATACCTGAAATTTCATTGTCCAAGAGTACAAAGAGAACTTTTTGTTGCTGTTGCTCAATTTTTCATTTAAAACATGGTAAAACAAATAGCTCTTGATAAGATCTGACATAATCAACTTCACACTATAAGAGACCACTATTCAATCAAAATTTTCTTTTTTGTTTGCCCACATTTTAGTTGCAATATCTAAGTAAGGAACCGTACCATTATTCAGTCAACAGAATGGTGGGATTAAAAAAAAAAAAAAAAAAAAAAAAAAAAAAGAAATGGAGTCTGAATGAGAAATTAGATTCATTCATAGGAAAATGGATCATATTGAGGTTATACTTCTAAGTGAAATAAATAAGTCACACATCTGTAAATACCGAATAGTATGAAAAACTATAATAGTACATAAACTATTATAAACTGGTGTGAAAAACTATAATAGTACCTAAGATCCTAATGAGATAAGTGACATTGTGAAATAGGCAGAAAAGGGCTAAAGGTGTAGGGAAAGTGGGAAGGGTAGGGGAAAGGTAATGAGGGAAAAGAAAAAATACGAGAAAATGAAAAAATGGAAATAAAGTATTTGTAAAGGGGGAGGGGAAGAGGGGGTGAAGGGAGGGCAGGGACAAGGGGAAAAAATGAGAACCAAGACCTGTCATGTAAAGGTACAAGATCCTAATAATGAATGTAACTGTACTGTATACCTAAAATGTACCAATAAACTCAATGGAAACAAAAGAAATGGAGGCTGAAGATCAAAATGATAGAAATAATAGAAAAAATTAAGTTCTATATTATTTATATATCTCAGTCATTGTATAGCTATGTCCCCATCATATATACATATACCCTCACCCACACACTATGAAGAGCATCTCTGGGGTTACTTTTACTATTTGTAAGACATACCCCCGGTTGAACCAGGGTTCATAACATGCAAATTTCTATATTGTTTCCATTGTTGCGTATAATAATAGCTAGTGTTGAGCGTTTACAATATACCCAGCACAGAGTGTGTAAATAATGTTTTGTGAAGATAACTTCATTGGACTATGTGAGGGAACTAGCCCAAGGGAGTTCAGTGAACTTCCATGTGGAGTTTGAAGTTGAAATTAATTTTCTTAAGAAAGAAGAAACTATATTGTATTCTACTGCTTTGCATTTTAAGTTTTAACCCTTTTTGCATAACCCCATTGTGTTTATATTGTCTTCTAATACTTTCTTCCCTTGTCCTATTAGGTTTTCTGGTCCTTTTTGTGTTTTATGGTTTACTGCCCTCCATTTATCTCACCTCTCTTTCTGGTACACTGATTCCTGGTATTCGCATCATTTTCTTACTTAACGCTTCTCTCTCTTTCTTCCTCTGTACCCCTTTACCATTGGCAGCTTTTTGTTAATTCTCTGCTTTTTTTCCTCAGCACAACAAAGTGTTTAGAAAGAGCAGCAGCCTTGTCATTTGAACAGAAGATTCCAATATTCTTTGTAGATTGGCCATTGATTTGCTTGACTAACTGATTAGCCACTGCATGTGTTGCTGAGTATTTTGGAGAATTATGTGTTACAGTATCACTATCTCTGACAGTGACTGCCTTCAAATTAATTTTACTTACTGATTTCTTTCTCAGAGGTCTTAATTTACAGAGATTACTAGAATATTATCCAGAAAAAAAGAAAGATAAAATCCCTAAAGACTGTTACCTTACAGGCTGATTTATTTCAAGACTGTGTTAGTTTTGTAGATACTACTTTCATCACATGTAGAAAACCAATTTTGTATTTTTATTTCATATTATTAAAGTTCTAAATTGTGCTTGGGAAAGATGATATAATTTAACTCTTTAAAGTTTTTTAGCTTTTAATTCCTTGATTTGTATTTTTTGTTACTTTTGAAATACAGTAATTAAGAAAGAATATAATCATTCAACTGAAGAGTAAAATAATATATATATATTATATATTATATAATAATATAATATAGTATATAGTAATATACTATAGAAACATGCATGTACAGTATTTTTATAAATGTGAATTTTTTGTGTATGCGATTGTCACATGTTAAATGATTATTTTTTGGAATCACATGTATTTTATTATCTTCCTTTTAATGATTTCCCATTATTACTGGGTAGACTCCAACACATTTGATCAGTAAGAGTCATTCAATTTATGGATTTTTATAATGTGCATACTTTAAACAAAACTTTAATTGTGACTATGTAGCATGTTGGTGTAAAACAAAGCCTAATATTTGATACATATATATATATATATATCTATTTTTTTTTCTAACTCACATCACTGTGGCAGAGAACATCTTTTTAATGTGGGTTTATACAGTAGCCCATTATCACCCTGAAACATATTTAATAGATATGCTATTTCCTTTTTTTTAAATTTTTTTTCTGGTACTGGGGATTGAACTCAGAACCATGTGCTTGCCAGGCAGGTGCGGTGCTACTGAGCCACATCCCCTGCACTGCTATTTACTTTTGTTTCAGAGCCTTAGTTTGTTATTGAATCTCAATGATATAATTTTTCATCATTTCTGCTGTGTTCTTTTTGGAAAAATATTGATTGTTTTTCTGCTAAATGGTACCACAGGCAGAGAAAAAGTGGTTAAGATCTGTGACATTTGAAGAATTGGCATGTCATTTGCAGTTGTGTATTCCACCCAGTTGTCTGAGAGAGATGTTTTTCCTTGAGTGCTAGAGAAATTGTTACAGCATCGTTCCTCAGCAAAGTTATTCTAGTAGCGTATATCTGAGACATAGCAAGACCAAGGATATAGCATGGAAATGATTGTCCTTTCTAAATAAATGAGACATTTTTATATGAAAATCTAACTTTCATTTTATACTAGAAGTAAACACATTATATAGCTCCAATGACCTGTGGTTCTCATACACAAAAAATGCCTGTTTAATTATTTCTATGTAATATGCAGGTCTTGTTAACTTGCATTCATTTTGTGAGGAGTGAAAAATCACATATTCATTTTGCTTTTAATTAAATTGGAGTGATATAGCATTATGCTATCTTTTAAAAACTACTGGCAATTTTTAAATGTGCAGAGCACTATTTAATAGAGATGGGCAGAGTATTCAAGGCAGGGTAATTAGAGCATCTTTGGCTAGATCTCTGAGTAACAAAAAGCTAGTCTCAGATAGTGTTAGAGTAAGGTAATTAAGGCCTGAAGAATGAAGCTTTTTGCTCAGATACCCTTTATTTATTTTAGGTTCAGTCGCTTGCTTCAAAATAGTGAACCTTAGCCTAGCAATCTCTATGTAATCACAACTAGTGCAGTAGGTACTACTGAGTGAGACAAATTGTCCTTGCTGAAAAAGGGAAATGCGTGTGGCCTCTTAACTTTCAAATTAAAAATATTAATCGTGCCACTGTTTTGTCTTTTTTCAACTTTATGATTATTTTATATAATTCTTTAATTCCCATTTCCTTTTATTTCCTCTTTCTCAGCTAGTATATATGAATGGATTATGGTAACCTAAATTGAGATTGCTGGAGTTTTTATGATTTTCTTAACTCTTTGTTAAGTCATTTATTACTCTTTCCTTTAAACTGTAAATACAGGCATCTTACAATGTGCTGTGTTCAGCCCTTTTCTTTTCTTTCTTCTTTAATCCATGTCTTGAAAATTCTGCATTTCTACCATTTACACTGTGTAATCACTCCATGTTTACAATTAAGTAAGCCTGATCTAAAAAGCAGAGATTTAAAACACTGGAACTGAAATAAATTAAGTTCTTATTTCCACCTAGGAGAAATTAAAATTTCATGCTTTTTTTTCCCCAGAGGTACTGAAGTAATTGTAGGTACACATGCTCTTTTCCGTTAGATTAAATTTTCCAATTCACCATGAAGTCCTCTGGTTAATTTCTCTCCTGGCGGGCTTTTCAATAGTGTATGACTTCTTTACACAAATAATTATGTTGTAAAGTGTTTTAGATGATTTTTAATAAACAATAAGCCAATCTTAAGACTAATTAGGAAAAACAGAGAATGCCTTCATTATATTTATTCATAGCATAAGTATGCTTATTAGAAAATAAGATTTGATATTTGAGATACAAAAATTTCTGGCTTAGTGTTTTGTTCACAGTGGTAGCTAACAGCTGGCATTATATTTAGGGACAGTGATAGTGGTAGAAAGAAATACCATTTTTCTGGCTTCTAGTCTGGTCATGGGCATCCAGCCAACTTCTTATTGTGTATTTTGCAACTAACATTTCACATAATATCTGAAAAGTATGGTGACAGATATTTTAGCCTGTTTTACTCTAAAATAGAGACTTGTAGAGAATAAATAGATATGTAAAAGGTCAGCACATAGGTCAGTACTACAAACTACATGTTGGGCTTTAACACATCACTTGCTTGGAAGTGCAGGAAACAACTGAAATTCATCATCTTGCCATGTATAAAAAGGTCTGTGTTTTCAGACCATGATGACTACAATATAAGCCCTTGGTCTTTCTCTAAATTTTAAATTTGCATATGACTGGCAAGTCAAGAATTCAGAACGGTTTATTCTGGTGAATCAGAATTTCAGTTACCTGGATACCCAGATATATTGTTCTACTCAGAGAAGAACAAGTATTTAAACATGTACAGTGGCACCTCAGTTCACAAACACTTCTGTTTGCTTATAGTTTGGTTCACAAATAGAAGTGTTTGGCAAAATTTTGTTTTTGATTGCGAGCTCTGCATCTGGTGACAAACACGACTGTGGCCATCTTTTCCAAATCATGGAACAAATCAAGTTCGTGACATGAGGTGCCACTGTTTGTATGTGTGTATATATGTATCAGGCATCTGTTATTCAGGATGGTTAAGTTTCCTAGCTCCTGTGTACACGCTTCATCTGTGGTGTCACAGCACCGCAAAGCACTGGAATCTATTCTCTTGATAGACTCGGTTCTCCGTGAGTATGTTCCTGTCATTCCACTGTCATGCTGTGTAGCCATACATGTTTATTAAGTAAGGAAAGACTTCAAGATAGGTGTTACTTGGTTTTGTTTTATTGTATTTTATTTTTGGTACCAGGGATTGAACTTGACCTTGCTCTTGCAAGGCAGGTGGTGTAACCACTGAGCAGTGTAACCACTTAGAACTCATTAAGCTCTTTTATTTAATTTTAACTACTTCCTATTAAGTACATTCAAAACTGGTTTTATAGCACCTTTCAATAGTATTTTCAGTATAATTTTCAAGTATATAACTTTATCTGGTTTAAAATATATTTTCTATTCAACAAATAATTGCTAGCTAAAGAAATAAACTTTGAGGCTTTTAGCTGTTGTCAAATGCTCCTGTTCTGGGAAATCACTATAGCCATATTGCTGACATCGTGTTTTTACTAATGTAGCAAATATTTTAAAAACTTAACATTTATTTAGGGCCAGGGATTTAGCATAGCGTTGCCACCACCTGCCTTGCAAGCACATGGTCCCAAGCTCAATCCCTGGTACCAAAAAGAAAACAAAACTTAATATTTATTTACAGTTTATTTTGGCATGGAATTTACCCTGATGGAGTACTGAAATTATCTAAAATTATTAGTCAGATAAAATTGTCCTCTGAAATGTATAGTATAAGTAACAGGCATTATATTTGAGGTTCATGTACTTCATGTGTAAAATTATAAGGCCAAATTAAGAAATGATTTGTATATATTTGTATGAGTTGGTGGTTTGTTCTAGGTTGACACCTAGGACATGAAAGTGAAAGTAGAGGGTGTTGAAAACTGAAAAGTACTAGCACTGAATGCTGCTATTCATTTAAAATGAAGCTTCAGTTGTCAGAGCAGTAAATAATAGCAAAGTTAAAAAAGAATGAATCAAGTAATAACTATAAGCATATGGATATATGTAGGTATAATACTATTTATTATTGCTTTGGAGGAGAGAAATCCTGAGTAAAAAGTGGAGTCATAAGTGCTTTTCAGCTATGTGTTTTTTAAACTTTAAATTGTGTTACATTTTAAGTCCAAAAAAGTAGATGGTAAGGATCTTTGTATCGATGCGATTTATTTTTCACCTTTACAATTTAAGGGAAGAGTTGGGATGGAAGCCAGACCTTAAGGGGACAAGAGATGAGGTGGAAGTAGAAAAGTAATCATAGAGTATTTCCTTAAGAAACTTGACCTGGAAGGGTTATATAGCAGATAAAGACCATGAAGAGGGCATGATTTGCTATAATTTGCTATTACACACACACACACACACACACACACACACACACACACATGTATAAATATATATAAACATAATGATATCAATATATATAATTATATAATTCCTATAGTTTGCTAATTAAAAAATTACATCATATGTACTCACTTGTTTGTTACATCACCAGTCGTTATTTTCTAAGTAAAACACAAGTGACCAAAAAAGGCAGGCCCACTCCATGATCATCCACTAACTTCCCAAACTTCCTTGCCGTCAGTCTTCAGGTCCTCACTCCTTCCAGACAACATGAACTGTAAGGAGTACTGCTTTTTCTCTTAATCTAGAGAGCAGGTGGCTCTGCTGCACCTCGCGAGTGAACATCCAGCTCATTGGCAGAGCCATCTATAAATGACCCTGAGGCTTTCCTTCCACCTACATGGAGCAAACTCCTGATGAAGCTGCAGTATGGCAAAAACAGTGGAAATGACTAAAATGCCCAGAAATGGGGGTTCGTTAAATAAAGTATGGTATAAGAATGATAGAAGAAACAGGAAGAGGAGAAGGACCCAGATGGGGGGGGGAGTGAGGAAGGAAGGAAGCCAGGGAGGGAGGGGACAAGGGGGAGGGCGAGGGGAAGGAAGAGGAAGCAAAAATTGCAATCCCAGGATGTTCACAGTTTCATGGTGGAGTTTTCTTTTCCCAGTTTTGTTTTTGTTTGTTTGTTTGTTTGTTTAGCGAACCATGGTTTCTGGTTCAAGATGATTTTCCTTCTTTGTTTTCACAAGGCATTTCCAATTGAACCGCACTCCTTAATCACAATTCTTTCTGACAGGTTTCTGATTGGATCCAAATGTTCAGTCTGGGCTTGGAGAATCTAATTTATGTGTCTGTTGCAGCAGTTTTCATTTTAATGTCAGAACTGCTTTATACTCTTAAAAATTATTGAGGACTGGAAGAGTTTTTGCTTATATAGATTTTGTTTATTTATATATTCTATATTATCAATCAGAACTGAGAAATTTAAAAAATATTTTCAAAACTTTACATACATGCACCAACTCTACACAAGGAATGTGAACATTATATCCTGTAAACATGTACAAAAAACAAAATGGAAGAGGATCAGGAGATGGATGGGGTGGGAGAGGGATATAGAAAGAATTAAGGTGTGTTATGCACACGTACCAAATTCCCACAAGGAACTTAAACATGTGCTAGTAAACTAATATGATAAAAATTTTAAAAACTTCATTAAGCCATATATATGCATGTATTTTTCTATGTGAAAATAATTTATTGAGAAGAGTGATGGAATTGCACATTTTTTTTTTTTCTTGGTACTGGGGATCAAACTCAGGACCTTTTCCTTGCGAGGCAGGCAGTGGCACCACTGAGCTAAATCCTTGGCCCCTGAATTGCACATTTTTTATAGATATCTTTATTTTTTATTCTCTTAGAAATTTTCAAAGAATATGTCTTATTAACTGTGGTTACCATGATGTATAATAGAGTTTACTATTAATTTTATTAACTCAGAACTTACTCTTATTATGTTACTGAAATTTTGTATACCCCCACAAACACACACACATTGCCCACCTATGTGGCTGTCTTTCACTATTTACTTCTTTTAAGTTTTTTACAGGCATATACAAATTAAATCATGTGATATTTGTTTTTTTGGGTCTGGCTTATTTCATTTACCATATATTCCAGACTCATCTATGTTCTTCCAGATGATGGAATTTCCTTCTTTAAAGACTGAGTGTTATTCCATTATATTGTGTGTATTTTTTAGTCTGTACCAGAGATCGAACTCAGGATCTTGTGCTTGCGAGGCAGGCATGGTGCTACTGAGCTAAATCCACGGCTGTTCATCTATTGACATTAAGGAGATTCCGTATTGTGGTTATTGTGAAGACTGCTACAGTGAAAATGAAAGTGGAGGTGTCTCTTCACTACAGTGACATAGTCTATTAGTTAGGATTCTCTAGAGCAACAAAATTTGTGTGTGTGTGTGTGTGTGTGTGTGTATGTATATATGGAGATTCATTAGGTAGGCTTATGGGACCAGAGGTGGGAGAGTCCACAGTGGCCATCTGTGCACTGCAAGACTAGAACATTCAATGGCTGCGCAGTCCAAGAAGCTGGAAGCTGTAGAACAAGAGTCATCGAGGATGCAGTGCCAGTCTTCAGACAAAGGCCTAGCAGCTCCCTGGAGAATTGCTGATACATTGCAAGCCTGTGTTGAAGTTGAAGAAACTGAAGTCTGATAAACAGTTGCAGCAAAACAGACTGGAGCTTCCAAAAATGCAACGGACTTCCTCTTTCTTCTCCTTTCATTCCACCTGGGCCCCAAAGCCATTGGATGGTGCCACCCACAATCATGGTGGGTTTCTGCCTCTCAGTTTGTTGGCCCGAATTCAGTCATCTCTGAAAACACCCCAAAAGACACCCAAAAGTGTGTTTTACTAATCTGTTGGGCATTGCTTAATCCAGTTGATGCCATGATTAACAGCTACACATACTTATTTTATTTCCTTCAGAGATATACCCAATAGTGGTATTGCTGGATTGCAAATCGCTTTAATGTCAGACTTTTATGTAAGATAGTTAGAATCTCAAACTGCTTCTGCATTCACTTGCTGCATTATCACATTATGTAGCCTTTGAAAAATTCCGCTATACACTCATGACAGAGAGTGATGAGGCAAATTATAGTAATGCAAGATAATTTTGACCTTGCAGGCCCTCTGAAAGAGTCCTGAGGTCCTTGTATTATGTTCCGTGGCTATTTTTCTGTTGCCCTCGTCAGCTACCATCTAGTAAGAATTGTGCTTGTCTTAGTCAGCTGGAGATGATATAATAAATTACCACACATGGGGTAGATTATAAATAACAATATATTACTCACAGTTCTGGAGGCAGGAAAGCTTGAGATCAAGGTACTGCCAGATTTGGTGTTTGGTGTTAGCCTATTTCTTGGTTTGTACATGTTAACTTCTTTCTGTGTACTTGCATGGTAGAAAAGCAAGGTGTTTTTCAAGGACTTCTTTATTAGAGCACTAATCCCTTTCTTGAAAGCTGCAACATCATGATCTAATCATCTACTAAACACCTCCCTTCCAAATACCATTATGTTGCTGATTAGGTTTCAGCATTAAAAAAAAAAAAAATTTTTTTTTTCCTTTTTTGTACAGGGTATCAAACTTGGGACCTTGTGCTTGCGAGGAAGGCATCAGATCCACTGAGCTAAATCCCTGGCCCTCAGCATAAAAATTTTGAGAGGACAAAACATTTAGATCATAGTAGTCTTTCAGTACTAGGGAATCCAGTTTGATGTGCTCAGGTTTTTAAGGTTCTATATGCCAATGGGATTTTTTGATCCTTGTCTTCTTTCTTCTTTCCCTTGCAAAAAGTAAGTTCAAATTCAGCAGCATTTTGTCTCTGCTCTTAAATCTATCTATAGTCAAGAAATTGGAAGTATTAAATATTCTCCACTGGGTAACAGAGGCCTCAGACATTCCCTTCAGCTCTGAATTACAATTATCTATTCTGTAGTCTTTTCTGAATGCATACCTTGTCAGGAAAATATATTTTAGCATACACCTCCAAGTCTTGTAAATTTGTTTATGAATGTTTTATATATAAACCAAATGTAGATACACACTGATAGAATATATATATATAAAATGTGCTATTATACTCATGTTGTACATGTATAAAGTTTAAGTAAAATAGATGCTAGAAAGTTAAAATATTTTATTACATTCAGGTGGATCATGATTCATACTCCTAGTTAGTTTTTCCTTACTTTGGAGATCCAGTCAATTGTGGCTTAAAGAACAAAAGAAAGTTGGAAAGACATGGTATTTGAGAAGGACTTTGAAGGTTAAGGGGAGGTTATTTTGTTTGTTTGCTTACCAAGGAAAGAATCTATATAGGGAATCAAAGATACAAGAGATTTTCCAAATGTATATAGAAAAGAATGAGAGGAAAGGTACATGTTCCAGTGATTACATTAAAAAGCAGGAAAGCCAATTTCTAAACATCTGGTGAGAGAGTATATATGATGATATAAAGCAAGTGTGAAGTGAAGAATGTTTGGAGAATTTCAGTTTTTCAGTAAAAGTGAGGTCATCTGCTAAGATAAAGACTGGGTGTGGTAGAATTTGCAGTTAAGGGAGCAGAAAAAATTTACAGAACAATGAAGAAAGAAAATGAACAAGACACTAGAAAATGGGAACAACCTCCCATATTCATGGTTTGCAGAATAAATGGTATTAAAATGACTATATTACAGAGAGGTGCTAATGATTAATTACCTATTAAAATATCAAAGATATTCTTCACAGAACTAGAAAAAAATCCTAAAATTCATATGGACACACAAAAGACCCTAAAATAGCTAAGGAAACCCTGAGCAAAAGAGCAATACTGGTGGTATAATGGTATTCAATTGAAAACATATACTACAGAGTCATAATAACAGAAACAGCATAGTACTAGCATTAAAAACAAACTTTTAGACCAGTGGAGTGAAATAGAAGACACAAAGATAACCCATACAGCTACAGTCATGTTATACTGGACAAAGGAGTGAAAAAACTTACATTGGAGGGAAGACAGCCTCTTAAACAATTAGTGCTGGGAAAACTGGTTGAAACTAGATTGTCTCTCTCCCTATACACAGATCAACTCAAAATGGATCAAAGACCTAAAGATGAGACCAGAACTGTTGAAGCTTCTAGAACAAAACATAGTGGAAACATTTCAAAATACAGGCACAGCAGTATCTTCCTGAATATGGCTTCAAAAATCAACAAATAGGATTGCATCAAATTAAGTAGCTTCTACACAGTAGTAAAAACAATTGAGAGTAAAGAGCTAAGACTACAGAAGGGGAGAAGCTACTATTCTGACTAGAAGATTAATATCTAGTACATACAGACAGATAAAAAACATAACCTCAAAAGAACATTAAGAAATGGGCAAATGAAATGAATAGACATTTCTCAAATGTCCAATAAGTATATGAAAATTTGTTCAACATCTTTAACCATTAGGAAAATGCAGGTCAAATCTACACTGAGATTTCATTTTACCCTAGCCAAAATGGCTATCATCAAGAATACAGAAAAGAAGAGATGGATAGAAATGAAAAAAATTTTATACAATAAAAATACCACATAGAAACACAATATTTAGCAAAATTACTATGTACTGACAAAAATCCACTTAAAAAACACAGAGAAACAATCCTGGTATGGATTCAAGGGAAAAGTAACATTTATACACTTTTAATGGGGATGTAAGTTATTACAACCACTATGGAAATAACAAAACAAAAAATAGAACTAACATATGATCCAGCTGTACTCTCCCTTGATGTATACTTGAAGGAATTAAAGTCACCATACTATAGAGATATCTGCATTCTCATATTTATTATGGCACAGTTCGCAATAGCAAACATAGAATCAGCCTAAGTGGTTATCAGTAGATGAATGGATAAAGAAAATGTGGTATTGCTTCACGGTGGAGTATTATTCAGCCATGAAGAAGAATGAAATGTCATTTGCAGGAAAATGGATGGAACTGGAGATTATCATCGTAAGTGACATGTCTCAGAAAGACAAGTATTATGTATTTTTCCTAATATAAAATAAAAAAGATAACATGAAAATAGAACATAGCTTGATTTTCATCTTCTTTGAACTAGTTCAGTTTCATACTAGACATATTTTGATGTCAAAATTTTGTCCAGGTACTTGTCATTTGGTGCTCAACACGTAAGCTAGAACTTTTCAGTGTTGATTGCCTCATAACTTGTTACCTTTTCCATTCAGAAGAATTTGTTTGGTACTTGTCATTTTTCATATTCATTGCACCTCCCAGAACCAAATAATGAGGAGTACTGAAGTACCAGTGTAGAAGAATGACCCTTAGACAAGAGGAAAATTAGGGGGAGGATACAGAGAGCTGTAAGAGAATGGATATGATTCAAGTATGTCTTATGTCACAATGAAACCCAATATTCTGTAAAATTAATAAGTATTAAAAAGTATATATATATATATGGAAAAGATTATTACTAAACAAAAAAAGAATAAAAAACATTTAAAATTACAATTTGAGAAATGTGAACTAGAGTGGAAAGACAAAGGAAAAGATTACATTGATTGCCTAGCAGAAGCAAAGGCCGTTCTGGAGTTAGATATGTATTTGTTTTATATCCATAAAGCATGGTTTCACAGCTTCTTTAGCTAAATTAATCATCCTGTTAATGAAAGTAAAGAATCTAAGACAATAAAAAAGAGAAAGTAGAAAATGACCATGGTTAGAAATTAATTTTGTAGAGCAGAATTTAAAGAGGAGAAAAAACACAGTCAGGTATTAATGACATACAGTATTTTCGGTGATTAAAGATAGGGCTGAAATCATGTGAAAACCAAAGATTTTGATGAATTCATGGGGGATTATGATGAGCATTTACTAGGAATCAAAGGAAATGGAGCTGAGTGTTAAATGTTTAGAATTTGGACTAAAATTAGTTCATACTTGTTAGGGTGGTAGTGACGATAGATTGATGGGGTGGATGGAATGCAGAACCCTGAAATTCAGTAAGTAGAAGGTCAAGGTAGCTCTTAGGTCACCTTTGAGTACTAGGAATAGGGCAGGGCTAAATTTTAAGCCATTCATTAAAGGTGAGATTGTCCAGAGAGGAGAGTTTAAGACTGGGAATAGATTGGTAGACTTGCATGCGTATGGATTGAAAATGAAAAGTTGATTGAAGTGGTCTGTTACTGGCAAATATAAGCTGAAGAATGGCTCGTGGCGCAGAAAGTAATTTGCAGTGAAGTGACTCTGAAAGCTGTCAGTTAAGATGAGGAGATAAACAATCACTAGAGACTTGAAAGATATACGAGAGTTAACTCACTATATCTGAGACCCCAATGGGAGGAACATTTAAAATGTTGTAATGCTGTAGGAATGGGTAGAGCATGCATGAATAAATGATAAAGAGAATATGTCAAGGATGGATGATAAATACAAGTAATGGAGGAAGGAAGCAAACTGCTTGTGATCCACGTGACTTTGACTAAGTAAAGCTTTGTGATTAGAGACACTGGTGAAACTAACCAGTCAGCCCATTCTAGATGCTGTGTAAATTTGCCAGAAAACATCTTGAGGGAATTCATCACCAGCAGATTAGCCCTACAAGAAATGCTTAAGAGAGTCCTACAATAGAAGTGAAAGGATATCAGGTATCATCATGGAAACACACACATCCAAGTATATATAATAGAGCAGCTTTACAAGAGAGAATGAAATATTACCCTTGCAGAAAATCACATTACAAATATTAGAGGAAAAAAGGAATAAAAATATGCAAAACAGACAAAACTAACAGACTGTGTCTTTGTCAGTAGTAATATGGACTCTTGATGGATTAAATTCCCAATTTAAAAATCATAGAATAGTTGAATGGATTGAAAAAACTAGATCCAACAATATGCTTCCTGCAAGCAGGAGGAGCTACACTTATATCAGATAAAAAGATTTTAAATAAGAAAATGTAAAAAGAGAAAATAGTCATGATTATAATAACAACTGGATCAATTCAATAAGAAGAAAGAAAAACTATATATATTCCCACAGTGGAGTACCACAGTGGAGTATTAGTATTCTCTAATACAAAGGCCAAATTTATACCAGTTTATTATGGTTAAATCATAACAGACAATTGTAGCAGACTGAACGTAGTTGTTTATCAAAACTGTGCTAGTCTGCGTTGGTGGTATAGTAGTGAGCATTGATGCCTTTCAAAACTGCTAATGCAATACATATTTTCTCATTTAACCCTGAAAATAAGAGTATTAGAATTGCCATTGTTTTATAGACAAGAAAACTGAGGCTTAATAAAGTTAAATAGCTCTAGTAAGTGACAGAGCTGAAGTTTGAACTCACTGATTTGATGAGTGATGTTTTTATTATAGATGCCATAAAGTGCACAATAATATAGGTCTGTAATCAAATGTTGATACACAATTCTTTAAAGATGTAGATCTAATGAATTATTCCAAAAAGAAACCCAGTGTAAACCCTGCAATTTTACTAATGGGAAAGACTCAGTACAGAAATGAATAATGTTTCACTAAGGTATGGGATTATTGTCATTAGTGGGATATTATGGGTATACTTACTGATGTGTTTTTTAAAATCATTGTATTATAACATTGAACTAAACATTCATGAAAAGTATATTTCATTTTAAATATGTTTCATAGGAGATAATTTAAAAGCAGATTTTGGTTAAATAGTTTTGAGCAGAATTGGAGAAAAACACAAGAAAGACTGACTTCTTAAATAATATTTTTATAGTCTTGAGAACCCATATATGGCCTCCATCTTTTTTTCTAAGAAGTCAGAAATTGTTTCCTAGTAATTGACTATATAAATAATAAAACATTATAAATCTGGAGTGGACAGGTACTATCACTGGAGTGCTAGGGGGCTTTGATACATCCTTTAGGGAAAGGAGTTTTTTAAAAGTCTGTATCAGTAGGAGTAAGTGCTGTGGAAATGCACTATAGAAGTTAGAGCTCTGTGTATTAAAATTCCTCCTTTCCTATTAGTATGTTGTAGCTATTGAATGAAGATGTTGTTATAGTTGGCTCTTCCAGATGCTACCCCACTCAACTTAGTAAATTTGTTTGTGTCATAAAGCAGCATAGTGTCTACTTGCAAGGAACATTTCTTTCAGTCTTTGATGTATTACATCAAAATTCTTTAATCCTTTTATAATGTTACAAAACTTATATTATTTTGGATGGTATTTTGCAATGAAGTAATTCTTTATATTTGATGTTAGTATTTATCCTTTAAAATATTACTGATATTTTTTAATGTTAAAGCTAGGTAAGAGTTTTAGGTAAGGTATTTGAGGATCCTAGTGGATAACCAGGTTAAATCATATGTTTTTGTCTTGAATGATTTTGGGTCAGATATTAATATCATTAGTTATCAAAATTTATTATATAAACTGTGGTTTTTCAACCCTAACGGTGCATTAATATTTTGTAGAAAGGTTAAAATCTAAGAAGTAACAACAACCAAAAAAAAATTAAACCAACACAGTTTTTTATTTATCTGGTTTAGGCTGAAGCATATGTAAGAGTGTTTTTAACTCTTTCGGTATTTTTGATGTATGGTCAGGGATGATAATCACAGACCAAACTATCTCATTGTGGATATTAAATATACAGTTCATAGCACCATGCTGCACAAGTCAAGGAGATACCATGCCCATTGTGTCCTATATACATGAAAAGTACTCTTCTGTGTGCAAGTGGAGCCTCTCGGGGCAGTTGTTTGTATCAAAAATCAGGTTGTAATCACTGATAAAGGAATGTACAATGTGGCCATGGCTTTCTGTGTGTTCCTCTTCAACTTCAGTGTACAATGACTGCCTTGATAGTCACTATTTAAAGTAGGTCACATGCATGTAACAGCAAGACTGGCGAAAAAAATCTGTATCTGACAATAATGAGGATATTCAAAAGATCCCAAGAGGAATAGTAGGAACTATGTATAAAATTAAAATTTGCTTGGAGTTTCAGATCTAAGAGAATAAGAAAGGGTCAGGTATAGGAAAAGGGGATTTTCCTCATTGCTGTTTATGAAAGTATTACAGCAGGCTTATTCCTTTGAAACAGAACAGGAAAGTACTTACTCATGATTCTAGAATGAAATGACTCATTAAACAGCATTGTAATAAAGAAAACATGGTACACCTATTGAGTCTCTTTCTAACATAACCAAAATATAATGCTTAGTTTTTTTACATTTTAATTAATCATTAATGATGCAAAATCAGTTGGCTTTAACAACACTTGGGTTTCAAACTCTTTTATGAGGCTAAGATGAAATGTAGCTTTAGGCTCTCAGCACCATTGTGTATGCTTTGTGTGGCGAGTATCAAAACAGTAGTTAATTATAGTGGTACCATTTCTGCTCTTCACCTCATTATCTCTGTCTTGCACTATTATTTTCTGTTTCTGCTGGCTATACAGCATCAAGCCTGGCACCAGTGAAGTGTGAACACAATGCCAGCACTGCATTCAGCACAATAATAGAAAGGCAGATGGCAGATTTTACTATTTATAGTTGCAGCAAAGCTGCCTTAGGTGAGCCCTGATGAAATGGTTCTTATCAAGAATGTTTTCATTTATTAGAGGCATAAAGAAATAAAAGCCAAACAAAACATCGGTCCTCAGGACTCTGAGAACAAATCTCTTACTATAGATTGCAAAACAATACCAATCATGGATTAGACATTTATGAACTGGAAAATTTATACATAATATATGTTATATATTATAGTAATATCATTATTATAAATATATGTTTTACATATTATGTATAATTTCTCCCTATCCTCAAAATAAAAGTCTTTAGGCTGGCAGCACTATTCATGGCAGAACTTGAAGAGTTTATTCTTCATTGAAGTTGCGCTGTCATAGCAAATGATATAGAGTGAATTTTAATTATTAGGAATAAAATGACTATGGTTAATTATTTAACATAGCATAAAATATATTATTTAAACTGAATAGTGTCTACTTTATTGCTCATTATTTCTTGACTACCATGGAAAGAACACAAAATAACTACTTCATGTTTAATTTTTTGTATTTTTAAAACATACTCATTGTTCAAAACTCTGATAAATATGTCTTTTTTGTTTTATTTTGTTTGTTTTTTGTAGTATCGGGGATAGAACTTGGGACCTTACCCTTGTGAGGCAGGCAGCAGCATTACTGAGCTAAATCCGTGCCCCAGTATTTCATAATATCAGTATAGTGAGATAAACTTCGTATTGAAAATTAAAATGGCCTATGAATTATCTAGATTTCCTGTCCTTTAGGCATCTGATTTAAAAATTTTTTCAATTTCAAGAACAAAATGTTGATAACTAAAATGTTCTATCTATTACTGTAAAGAATTTATGTGGTCCAGATAATGTCAGATTTATCATTGAGGTGTGATAGTAGCTAATAAAACTCATATTGCACAGAAAATAAATAACTTTAGGCTTAGAAAATTAATTTGATTCAATCATAGTAATACAAAAATATTTTGATTGGATGCATTGGAATCTAGCAGGCTAATCATATTCTAAATTATGCCACAACATCTATTCTCTGAATTCATGGTCAAATATCTGCCATTTGAGTTTATTTGTTTTATTGAGAGGAAGTAATGAGTTGATTTGAATTTTTTACTTCTATGCCTTACACTTTGATTGAAGTTTATGGAGAGCTGGATTTAGAAAGGACAGCTATAATCTAAATTTAGAAACTAGGCTTCCTGCTTTGTGAACTCTACGTTCATTTTTTGAAATATAGCAACAACAACAAATCAATAAGAACTTATGTTTAGACTTAGATTAAACACATGTAGACAGCTCAGATCATTCCTAAAGCTCCTCTACAAAGAAAGAATTTTAAAATAAATTCATAAGGGCCAAGAAAATGGGGGAGGAAAAGTTATAAAATGTGAAGTTACTTTTTTGGTTTTTTTTTTGTTTTTTTGAGGCAGGGTCTCGCTTTGTAGTTCAGTAGGCCTTAAGCTCACTCTATAGCCCAGGTGAGCCTTTAACTCCCAGGGATCCTCCTGCCTCTGGCTCCTGAGTGCTGGGATTACAGATGTGTGCCACCACACCCTGCTGAAGTTAGAAGGCAGATGGTTAGTGCTAATTTAAACCTGACGAAGCTCAGTTATAAGTTTACAGTAAGGGAAACTGATAGAAATCATATTTATATGCCACCATCCCATAATATTCAGAAACATTGATGTTGACTTCTGTGAGTAGGAATTAAAATGAGATTACAAACAGGAAAATTGATTTTAATATTTATTTAAGAAGTGGTTGGTTCCCAAAATCCCTACCTCCCCACTGCAAAGTTGGGCTGTAATACCTCTGTCATGTGTCAGGAGATTACAAGTGTGTATGTTTTTTACTGAGGTTAAGGGAAGAGTGCCAAGGCTGTATAAAGCACAAAGCAGTAGAAGGCAGAAAGGCATGTGACTACTAGATTGAAATGAGGATGGTAAATGAAATTTTTGAATTGTTGAATATTGAGCTTTCTAATCTTCTGATAGTCCTCAGCAGATTGGTAAGCAGGGCATATGTCATTGATGTAAGAAATTTAGAGAGCTTTCTCTAGAAAATCTAAGAAATCAAGAAAGACATAGATTCCCCAAGGAAATGGCTGAGGCAGATCATCCTTTGGTGAGCCTCATTGTGGGTAAGTCCCCTCATACTGACCTTCCACTTGGGTTTTGCTTTATTGTTTTGTGCCCTACTCTTAAATATGAGCAGATAGCCAAATATCATTAAGCATTGGAGGAAAACATTTGACATTAAGAAAAAGACCAAACAGATAAAAGCAACTTGCAGGGCAGAGATTATACGAGAGAAGGGGAAAAACATACAAAAAGCTAAGCTAAACTGAAGATCTTGAGAGGTAATTGAAAGTGAACCAAAACCAATGTTTTTACCCATGTATAACATATATTCCTGTAATAGGTACATGCAGGGCATTAAATAGATTTAAAATTTTGTAAATTTTAGAAAGCTACCACAAAATTTAAAAAATATTTGAGTAAATATTAGAAGGTGAAATTGAGGAAACTTTCAGAAAATAGACAAAAATACAGAGCCATAGGAAATAGGATAGGCAACACAGAAAATACAGCAATAAAAAAATAACAAATCTACTATACATAACAATAGAGATGAATCTGAAAACATGAAAGAAGCCACTCTTAATGGAGAATACAGTATATTCTTTCATTTTATTGAAGTTCAAGAATATCAAATAATATGGTCATGAATCATAGTGATTACTCTTGTCAGGGTTTTGCATAATGTATGAAGGCATATTGGAATGGTGGTGGTTCCCCAACTATACACATGTAAAAATTATTAGTGCTATATACTCAAATTTCAATTTTACTGTATAATTTATAAACTGAGTTAATGCAGGAAAAAAGGAGAAAAATCAGAGAATCAGTACAAGAAGACCAATACTTGAACAGTTAGAGTTCCAGAATGAGATTAAAATAGAAAAACCAGAGGACAAAAAATAAAGAAAATATATCAAGGATGTTTTCTGGTACAAGGACTTGTGTTTCCAGAGAAGAGGGTATACCAATTATCCAACATACTGGATAAAAATAGATATGAAGATACCTTATTGAGTAACTGTGAAATCTTAGAAACAAAAAATCCTATAAGCTTACAGAGAGGAAAAAATAGGTTTTGCTTTTCTTACTAGAAAAACTGGAAGCTAGGACGCAATGGATTAACATCCTAAAATATCCCTGAGGGGAAACTTATTTCCAACCCAGAATTCTATACTCAGCAAAATTACCTATTATAAACAAAAATTAAAGACATTTTTAGGCATGCTAAGTCTCCACTCACCCTTTCTCAAGAAGCCACTGTAGGGCACTTACTACCAAAAGCAGGAGAGAAACCAAGAAGGGGAGAAGATACAGGAAGCCAAAAATCTGCCTTGAGAGAAAGGTGAAGGGAACCCTCAGGAGGAGGAAAATCCCAACCTGAAAGCTGAATAGGAGCCTGATTAAACGACCAAGGCAGAGCGGAAGTCTGAAGCGTCTGGAAAGATTTTTTTCATGGAGATGAAATGGATAGAATGTAGGTAATATATGGTATTTATAAGGAACTAGGTCTTAAAACATAGGTGGTATTTTCACAAATGAAGAGTGTTAAGAGAACTTCAAGAATAGAGAAAGAGCGTGAAAGCAGGAAAGTACAGGAATATTCAGAAAGCTGAGAGTGCTCCAGGACTAAGGCCAGGCTCTTCAAAGCTTTTTTATAATGGGGCAGGTAGTGAATATTTTAGTCTTTCTGGGCCATACTATCTCTGTTGCAACTGCTTCCTCTGTCCTTAAGATGTAAAAACACCACTGAACAATAGTGAATGAGCTTGATTATGCTCTATTAAAACTTATTTATGGACATGGATATTTGAATTCCACATAATTTTCTTATGCCATGATATAATCTTTAACCTTGCATATATTAATGAAACTGGCATATATTATATATTATGCACATATTAATATATTATGTTTTCTTTTAACCTATTAGTCCAGATTATAATTGCATTCCATTTTGACGTTGTAATTTTTGTAAGCTATATCTTTGTGTGAACCACCATTCCATATTCCTGTTTCCTACTTAGCTTATCTCTTACTAGAATTCATTTGTTTTCCTAACATTGTTGATAAAAAAGGTGCTAGTATATTCTAACTCCTGAATCTTATGCCATGACTATGTTTTTAAGTGTGTCTGTAGTGTATCTGCTATTAGAGATAAGAATGGGTTGGTTCTTAAATATTTCAAAGTAAACTTTTCATTTCTGGATGAAAGGAAATAATTGACTACTAGTAGGTATAAAGCAAGCAGTTAGATTATGATCTTGTGAATCTTAGCAAAATAAGAGCTAAACAAATGAAGTCAAAGATATTATAGCCAAAAACAATGCACACAAATTTTCTTCATGCATTGACAGTATCTATCAGAATTATATTTGAGCCTTTGACCAGAATACAACTGCATACAATGTTCTTAAGAAAAAGATACATGCATTAATATAATCTGGAGGGAAAATGTCAAAGTACCTACCTTTGTGATAATGTGGAAATAGACAAAGCATTGGTCTTGAATGCTGATGCTCTAATTAGGCATTTAGTCCTAAAATTAAGACAGTTTTAAGAAGAATGGCAGTACTAGCATTCATTTCTTTTACACTTACATGGAACTAAGGTTTTTAAAAAAAATTTCAAAGTATGTGAATTTGTTTTCTTTCCTCTATATTCCTTTTCACTTAATTTAAACATTTGCCTAATTCTGATGTCCATAATTGGATTTCATTAAATACTAAATAATTTAAAACAGTACAGGTAAAAATTTCCTCTGATGAGCATTATTATTTATGTATATCTAAAATATACCAGTCAATGTTTTGCTTAAAAAAACATGAAAAATAGACAAACCCAAAGAAATGAATATTCATCCTGGTTATAGACTTCAGTGTTATTCAGTTTTGATAGATTTCTTGGATATGTATATGTGAAAGAAAATTAGATTTGAGGGTTTTTTTTAATGTCTTATGAAATACCTTGCATCTAAGATTATAACTTTTATTATTTGTAGATTATGTTTGGGGATTTACGGTGGTGTTATGATTCCAGATGTTGCAACTGACATTGTTTGTCTTAAATGAAATTACGCATATATATATCAGTTTCCTTTTCAGACTTTCAGGTGCCTCTCTCCTGATGAAAATGGATGATGTTCATTCTGAAAATCCTATTGTATTTAGTGTTATTCTGGTTTACTAGATTTTAAATTTTCTGAAGTAATATTTGTATTTCTTCTGATGAGGTATGTTTACCCTCTCTTTCCTCCTACACATGCCAAAATTAAAATAACTATAATTAAGTACAAATTCCATGAGATCACATTTGATACAAATTTCTAGATGTTTCAGGAACATCTCCATTGATTGATTGATTGATTGATTGATAGATACAGGTCTTATTGTGTCGTTCAGGCTGGCCTTTAACTCACAGTGATCCTCCTTCAGCCTCCCAGGCATACACCACCACACCTGGCACTAGTGATTTCTTTTTTGTTAGCTTTTTGGTATCAGGGATTGAACTCAGGTCTTTGTGTTTGAGAGGCGGGTGGCAGAGCCACTGAGCTAAATCTCTGGTACCCGTGATTCTTTTAAACAGAAAATCTCTGCTGAATCTCAGTTTTGAGATGATCCAAGAGACCTGGAACTCTGCAAGTCTAGAATATTAAAATCTGAGAACTTCATGCTTTACACATTATAGGTACTAAATCAGCAATGATTGTAGTACAAACTGCAGGAGCAACATAGTACCCAGCATGCAAAAATGTGCAATTAGTTGGTGATTGACTTACCAGAGAAGTTAGTCCTCAGCTTCAGTAGTTACTATCAGAGGATATGTAGTCGGTACTTATTAAGTATTCAGAACCCTTCTGGAGAGAACTGAAGGGTTCAGTTCGTTACCAGCATCTTGGCTCTTTCATGTTTACCAACTTATATCCCTCCATGTCCCAGTTTCACTGACCTGTCTCTTTCCTGAAAGCCATGTTTTCCATAGTTCAGGAAAATAAAGTTTTATAAAACACGTAGTTCATAAAAGATTAAGAATTAATTTCAAAGAAAAAATTTTCACTATGTTTATGAAAGTTCTAACCATAGACTTTCATCTTTCAGAATTGCTTCTCAGAAAAACACATTTTTTCTTTAATATTTTTTGTTTTCTAGAACAGTGCCTGCACATAATATGCACTCAGTAAGTCACATTTATGTTATAGCATCATGTTAAAAGAATTTGTAAATGCTAAAGTAATATAGCTATGGTATTTTGTGTAGGAAATCTTATCCTTATTTGACCTCGAGTTTTTATCATAACACTTTTTCTTTTTGCAAATATCCTTTCATCAGCATTTTAATTATTGATAATTTGATTAATTTTAACTATCTGCATTTTGTGTGTGTGTATGTGTGTGTGTAAAATACTAGAAAGGGAAAAAATAGTGTAAAGACAAAGGAAGAGAGAGAGAGAGAGAGGGAGAGAGGGAGAGAGAGAGAGGGAGAGAGGGAAAGGAAGAGGGGTGGGGGAAGGGGAGGGGAAGGGGAACCTTCCATGAAATTGTGACACGTTTCCAAGGTGAATGAGAATGATAAATTAAGTAGAAAATAAGTATTTTTCTTTCATGTGGGAAGAATTATACTTTTTTCCTTTAAAAATTTAGTAGGATCAAGAAAGTAACTTTTAGATCAAGTTTTGATGTTTGCTGGAGAAGTATGAATCTTCCCTTGTAAAAGGGTATGTATATATATATATATATCATGCTAAAAATATTCTGCAGTGCCTTTAAGGAAGTTTTCAAACACTTAGAAATAAAAATAATGTTATTTCTTTTAGGCAGAATGTAAAATATTTTGCATTATTGCCTAATATGGTTTTATCTTAAACCTTTTAAATAATTCATTTTTTCCTTTTAGCATAGGATACTTTTGGATATTGAAAGTTTGCTTCACACTTTAAAGCAGTTTTCTTAGGAAATTTAAGTTGAAAGCTGTTCTAAATTCAAGAAGCGTATTAAGTTGCAGCGCATACTACAAACTTATATTGCTGCTCCTGAAGCTGGTTCTTGACTTAAAAGGACAAAATTCTCATTGTTTTCTTTTGTTTTTTGAGGTAGTAAATTGTGTCCCTCACCAAATCATAGATAATTTTGTAAATGCCTTTCCAGTTGAACTTTTGTATTTTGCCAGTTTTTCTATGACTTAGATGAAGTTTCAATTAAAAATAGACTATAAACTTCCATGTGGGTGGCAGTTGAATGAGTAGCTATGACAGTTCGTATTATGAGGCTGAATCAGTTGCAAAGTAGCTTAATAGAATCTGAGAAATACAGAGCTAGGTAAGTACTAATGGTTACCCTTCTTTAACCTGAGCTGGGAGAAAGAAGCATGCCTTCCTCTTAGAGAAGTCTTACTGGAGGAATCAGTGAAAGTTGTAGCCCCGTTCACCACTACTGAGAACCCATCTTCCCAAGGAACATATTTCTTTCCCCTTTGTGGTTGTGGATCATAGGTCTTAGGAAAATAATCTTGTCTGTATCTCCCTAGTCCTCTATAGTCAGGTCTATGACGAGGTGCTTAATAAACTCTGCATACCATCAGCCAATTCACATACCTCCTACCTCTAAAAGAAAATTTAGTATTTCTCTTCATTTATGGAATTTAAAAATGGGATTACATTTTCTATATTATTTCTCAATGGAAGTTTGGATTATTGCAAAGTATATTTGTATGTAAAGTTGTTTCAATATTCTGTTAGTAATGTGCCATTGAACATTAAACTTAGATATTCAGCAGGAAGGAAAACAGCATTTTAAAAGCTATTTTAAGAGAAGGTTTCCATTTACAGTATATTGGCAATAGAAAAAGGAAAGAGAAAAATAAAAATGAGGAAAATTGGCAGCTTCTATTCTTTCTCTGATTCCTGTTCCTTCCTTTCCTCTCCCTGTCCTCTCCTCCCCTTCCTTCCCTTCTCCTGATGTTCTCTCTCCTCCTCTAACCCCTTCTCCTTACTGTACTGAAGACTGAACCCAGGGCTTTCACACTGAGTTACATTCCCAGCACTTTCTGTACTTTTTATTTTGGGGCAGCATCCCAAGTTGCTGAGTTGCTCAGCCTAGGTTGAATTTAGAATCCTCTGCCTCAGCCTCCCAGAGCCCTGGAGTTATAAGCATGCCCCCTGGCTGGCAGCTCAATTTTTTTTTTTTTTTTTGTACTGGGGATTGAATTCGGGACCTTGTGCATGCAAGGTAGTCAGAGGCACCACTGAGCTAATCCCCTGGCCTGCTCTATTTTTTTAATGTAAAATTTTTTAATTAAAAGTATACATATGTATGGAGTGCCATGCAGTGTTTTGGTACATACATACAGTAATGTTCAAATCTGGATAAACACATCTACCTCTTCAAACAGTCTTCACTTCTTTATGATAAAAACATTGAAAATCCTTTGATCTAGTTTTTAAAAATATATAGTATATGTCATCATTTGTAATTACTCTACTCTGCAATAGAACATCAGAATTTTTTTTCTCCTATTTCACGGTTTCTTAGTATCCATCCATCAGTCTCTCCCACTCCCCCAACCTCACCCACTATCCCCTTTAGCCTCTGGTAACCACCTTTCCACTCTCAAAGCTATAAAGGCCAACCTTTTTTAGATTCCATACGTGTAAAACCATCTAGTACTTGCTTTTTTGTGCCTTGCTTGTTTCATTTAAAATAATGACTTACAGGCTGGGCATGGTGGCACACTCCTGTAATCCCAGCGTTTGGGAGGCTGAGACAAGAGGATCCCTGAGTTCAAGACTAGCCTGGGCTACATAGTGAGTTCCAGGTCAGTCTCAACTACATAGTGAGACCCTGCCTCAAAAAAACAAAACAAAACAAAACAAAAAAACAAACCCCAGAAAAACAAAAAAATAACTTCAAGTTTTAGTCTGTTGTAATGACAAGATTCCATCCTTTCTATGGTTTAATATTGTTCTACTATTAATACATACCACATTTTCTTCATCCATTATTGATTAAATGGGGAACAAATGGAAAAATAAGTCATGTAGCAAAGGAAATGAACTAAGGAGATTGATGCCTATTTAGAGTATCATTCAGTGCTATTCATCTCCAGGGGAAGAAAATCAGTGCAGTCCTTTTCTCTTTTCATAATGCAATTATATAATGCAATTGTCTTTCCTATTGACTTCTCCAGGGCCAGCCCTAACTGCCTACAAGATATCTAATTAACTTACCTATCTGCAAATAATACCACATATGTATTTGTGCTATTTCATAAGAGGTTTTTTAAAAAAAATATTTTTTTCCAATTTTCTACACAGTGCAATGGGCTGAGAGTTGGAAATGAATCCTTGTATAGTTGCATACATCTAAGAATCGAAACTTGATGATTACTGAGGACAACAGTGGTACAAAAGATAGAATTTAGATCAGAAATAATTCAGATAATTTCATAAGAGACTTTTTTTGAAGATGCCTTTTTGGTCATGGTTAGAACTGTTAGAATTGCTTTATGAAAATTGAAGAAAAGTATTATAGAACTAATTTGTGTGGCTTTCTTTTTTTTATTGAGTTTATTGGTACATTTTAAGGATACAGTACAGTTACATTCATTGTTGGGATCTTGTACTACCTCTACATGACATGTTTTGGTTCTCATTTCTTCCCATGTCTCTGCCCTTTGTGTGGCTTTCTTAAACTGTACTCTTTAGATTTATATAAAGTTCAGTTAAGACAAAACCATTAGATATTTCATTAAGTTCTCTTTTTAAAACTGTGTTTTGGCATACTGATTTAAAATTACACTCGGATTCAAATCTTTCTACAGCTTGCTAGTGGCAATGTTTCCTTATGTGTATAAAGTGGGAAGGGGGAGTAATGATAGTATTCTCTTTCTGCTGGCACCTAGCAAGCAAGCCCTCAATGAGAGTCAACCTTTTCATTCTTATGGTGGTGGAGGTGATGAAAAAAAAAAAAGCAAATATTTCTGGTACTCTGCATCTTGATTTACTTTTAAATGCTATAAAGTTAGAGGAACCCTAAAGTCTTAGAAATGGCAAGTTTCTCTGCCATAATGCTCATATTTCAGCTGACCTCAGATGTGTCAGTTTGTTACATAGTATATTATTTCTGAAAAAGTTTTGCTTGATTCAATTAAAAAGTTTAGCAAGATTAAATTTAGTCTCATATTCACGCAGACCATCTAGGCAAAGATAGTCTGAAAATGCAGTTTAGGTTCTTTGGTGTACTGTCACCAGCTGTAGTTTGACATAAGATTAGATATTCTAATTTCTTAGTTCCCTTCAGGAACCTTGGCTGTCCGAATATGTTCTAAAGCCCCAAGTTATTAAGAAGCTTAATGTTCCTTAAGTAATTTATCAGTGCTCTTGGTAGTTGTGTTTGGGAGGTTATAATATAGAAGCAGCTTTAATGGATGATTTCCTATGCTAATATCACATATGTGTACTTTAGAACCTATGCACATAATTTCTCAGGGTAGAGGTAATTAAGAGAAAGCATGATCTACACAATGAAGGCCAGCAATCTAAGGTTCTTTTTCTAAATTCTTTGATATAACACTGAGAAAAGTGTTAATTTATCCATTTGTAAATAATAGTTTATCTTGTTAAAATGCCCTGTAGTCCTTTAAAAGTTCTGATTATCAGGCTTTTTAAGACTATGACTAAAAATAATGAAGAATATCTGAACTTGTTTATACATGAATATGTCATTACATACTTAATATTAGAGATAAATAATAAATATGTCTTTTTAATGAAGGTTTGCAAATTAAATTATTTTGTTTTTCAGAACAGTGAAACTTCTGTTATTTGTCTGGGTTAGTGTACTCTCATTCTCATATAAATTTGCAGAGGGCTTCTATATGTCATCCATCTTCTGATGTTCTACTATTTGACCAGGTTTTCTTTCATTTTTTTTACTAGTTCTTCTTGGTGGGAAAGTGTAACTACTTCAGAAGCTTCAAATTCTGTCTCATCACTTTTTTGCTTTTATTCAATATTCAGTAACCACTTGCTATTATTTCAGCTACATATGTTTTCATAACACTAAAAGTGTGCCTGAATCTCATTAGTAATTTACTAGCTTAAAATGCCCAAAAGTGTTTCAGACAATGACTTAAAACTGTAATATTGACCTAAATTGAAAAAGAAAATCTCAAAACCACAAAAATTTCTTACGATTTTGCTTATTCTGTAAAGATTTAAAAACAGAGACTGAGCTAGGCATAGTGGCACATGCCTACAATCCCAGCTTCTTAGGAGGCTAAGGCTGAAGGATTGAAAATTCTGAAGAAGCCTGGACAACATAGCAAGACTCTGTCTTAAATAACAAAAACAAAAAGAAAAGAGTTAAAGGACTGATGCCCAAAATAATATATCAGTGACATGAAAAGCTGGTTCTTTGAAAATATCTCCAATCAAGGTGGTAAAAATCAACAAAATTGGTAAGCCTATGGCAAGACTTAAAAAATAAAGAGAAAAAATACAAGTCATCAATGTCAGGAATGACATTGAAGATATCAGTGCAGATCCTGTAGTCATTAAAAAATAGAAAGGGCAGATAGCTCAGTGATAGAGACCCTGAGTATAAGACCCTAGTTCAATTCCTAGTATGGAAATACAACAATAACAAAACCCCAGAAGTATACGGTAAATAATTTTATACTCATAAATGTATAATTTGGATGAAATGAATCAGATATCTGAAAACCACAAGCCACCAAATTGAATTAGTAATTTTAAAGCTTGTGGAAAACAAATCTCCAGGTGAAGGGCTTCACTAGAGAATTCTCTCAAATATTTGAAGAGATATTAACCCCAATTTGATATCTCTTTTAGAAAAAGGATGGAAATATTTACCAATTCATTTTATGAAGTTAGTATTATTATACTGAAACTTAAAAGGCAGTATAGAAAAATATAACTATACAATATTATTTTTCATGAACTTAGATACAGAAACCCTCAGCAACAATCCCAGAACTAGAATGAACTGCAATCAGTATTCCTCCCCTGTGAGATTAATCATAAAAGATTGCCACTTTAATGACAATGGCAATTCAGGTGCTTTTTTAGTTACTCCTACTGTAGTCTCAAAATGAATTGATTTATAGTCAAATTAAGTAGGCTTTTATAGTCTCTCTGTCTCTCTCTCTCTCTTTTTTTTTTTTTTTTTTTTTTTTTTTTTTTTGTGGTACCAGGGATTGAATTTAGGACCTTGTGCTTGCGAGGGAGGCAGCAGAACCACTGAGCTAAATCCCCAGCCCCTCATTTTGTTTTTTTCATTTGTGTCATCAATGTTCGGAGAAGAACAAATCCTTCTCCGGTTTTTAAGTTTGGATCTTCTTATATTCCTTTTTAAAGAAATACCATGTACCTCAATTTATTTTCCTTCCTTCCTTCTTTCGAGGGTTAATCCACTTAATCTGAAGATTTCCTCCTTTTTAAAGGAAACACCAAAAAGTGTTTCTTTCTTTCTTTTATTTCTCATTGAGTTTATTGGTACTTTTTTAGGTATACAGTACAGTTACTTTCATCATTGGGATCTTGTACCTTTACATGACAGGTCTCGGTTCTCATTTTTTCTCTATACCCCTGCGCTCCCTTCACCCCCTCCCATTTACAAACACTTTTCCATTTTTTCGTTTTCTCATATTTTTTCTTTTCCCTCATTTCCTTTCCCGTACCCTTCCCACTTCCCCTACACCTTTCTAATTAGGATAAATTTTCTTTATAAATGGAGGCTATAAAATGAAATCAATTTGAGTTAATCTCTTGTATCTTGGCATTTATAAGCAAGGTCCTTGATATTCTATGATGGTAGATTTTCAAAAAGCAATACTTTTACTCAAAGTAAAATATGGCATAGTATATTTCATAAAATGAACTGAGTTTTTTTTTTTTTTTTTTTTTGCGTTCTATAATTCCATGTCATGTTCCCTACTTTAAAAAGACATCTTGTATTTGTTCAAAATAATTGCTCTCAGTTTAAGGCAAAGTACATTCCTGGAAGTTTAAAATTAGCATTTTCCTTGTAAATTAAAGAGGTGGTTTTCTGTGAAAATGTTTGTAGGGGCCAAAGGGTGGGGAGTGTCTCATACCTTACTACAAACTGTATTTGTTTTAAAGGAGGAAAGTGAAGTGCTTTTAGATTTAGTTGGTTACATAAGTCACATTTACGTTTTGGTCCTTCAGAACTCTTGGAGTAATAATAAATGGTGATAGCTATGTAACTTTTTTACGTTATTGAACTCTGACTACACTTGGAGTTTCCAAGGCCAGCACATAGGGAATTATTCATTGCTAACAGAATAAGCAAGAGGGTACCTGGCATGTGCCCTGATGGACTCCTCTGGGTAACAGTTAGATAAAGAAAAGACCCTGTTTTACAATTATGTCCTCTGTATAAATAAGAATTATTTGTTTGAAGTGAAACTTTGAAAAATAACATATACATTAAGTATATGGCTTTAGAAATGACCACAAGCACACAAAAGTACAAGCAATCTTTTGTATTCAGTTTCAGCTGTTATCCATCCCTGATTAACCTTCTCCTGAATAATACCAACAATTTTGAAGCTATAAAATGCTCACTGGTTTTTTTTTATAATATAGATAGAATACCCTTCATTGACTTCATAACAAAAGCCTTTACAGAAATTTCCCTTAATTATGTAAACCACCAAATACTTATTGAACATCTGGTTAGATTATATGTAAAGTATTTTGCATATATTTAGAGATTCATTCAGCAAACAAGGTATGTTCCTTTTCCGTAATGTGATTAACAAAGATATAGGTATACATAGGAAGATACTAATAATCTATAACAGTAAACTAATCAGTGCTGTCTCAACTTGGGACGAAGTTTGAGGAGGGAAGAAACAATACTTTTGGTTTTGCCATAAATAGAAATAGCTTGAAAGATGATGGGATCTTTGTAGGTGAAGATGATTTTGGTAAGTGAAGGATTTAGGAACTACACTGTGGTAGAAAAGCAAGAACAAAATAGAGGCAGAGAAACAAAATGTTTCATATTCTCCCTCAGAGAATGTGAGTACATCAGTGGACAGTATTTGGAGTGCAGAGTTCCTTATAGACCCATGAATGAATGGTTAGAATAGAAAGGCTTTGGGGAACCTGGATGTTGGAAGGATGTTTGGAGTGTATTGTGGGTTTGAAATAATAAAAGCAGAGTTCTTTTTTACCTTTAGAAAGAATTTCCTTACATATGTTCATCCATTAAGAAAGATTGGATTATGTCAATACACAAAAAATAGAACATAAGAAACATGATATAGAGGTTTCTAGAAATTCTTGTTTGGTGTTACCCAGGATGAATATGATAAAGAAAAGAACGACTAAAAACGGGAAGTGAGGAAGGAGACCATTTTGCATCCTCTCCCCCTTCTCTTCCTTCTCATTCATTGGCTGTATTGGTGGCAGAAGTTTGAAATCTGAGGAGTTAAAGCCCAGACAAAGACATAGAACAGTCACGGGACTGGGTTACAAAGTTGAAATAGGAGTAGATACTACACACTACTCTTCTTTCTTGGGTCTTGAAAAAGTTGTGTACTAAAGAAGTTTGGAAGTATTTGTACACTGATGAAAAGAGCTTAACCCTGAAGATGGCTTTTTGCTAATATACATTTAGCCAATGCATTGGTCAGCTTTCTTTTTTTCTGTCTCTCTCTCTTTTTTTTTTTTTTGTTCTTTTGAGACAGGGTCTCACTGTGTAGTTGAGACTGACAGGGTCTCACTGTGTAGCCCAGGCTGGTCTCAACTCACAGCAACCCTTCTGCCTCAGCCTCCCAAGTGCTGGGATTACAGGTGTGCGCTACCACTCCCGGTATTTTCTAGCTTTCTTTTACTATAGCAAATACCCAAGATAATCAGCTTATAAAGAGAAAAGGTTCATTTGGGCTCACAATATTGGAGGTTTTGATTCATGGTCAGTTGGCCGGGTTGCTTTAGGTCATATGGTGAGGTAGCTAATCATGGTATGTAGTAGAAAAAAGATGTTAACCTTATAGCTAGGACACAGAGAGGCAGAGGAGCAGCTGGGGTCCCAATATTCCTCTCACAGGCACTTCCCCAGTGATCTCAAACCTCCCACTAGATCCTACCTCTTAAAGATACCACAGCCTCCCAGTATGTCCACTGGGGACTAAGCTTTTACCTCATGGGCCTTTGGGGGACCTGGAAGACCCGAACTATGGCAGCCAAATTTATACCTATGGGAACACTATTAGTAAGGTGAAGGAGGAATCTGGATGTTTATACCAATGAGTTAATGGCATTATTTTTAGAGGTTCTTGTCTGTACATTCTTCAGCCATCCAAAAATTGGCCATATGGAGGAATATTTAGAGCTGACTGTAAGCTGTAGGTTCTTACATCCCTTAATGCCACAGGTCTATAAAGGATCTGATCTCATCTGTAAACACTGTTGAATGATTTGAATGAATTGACAGGTTGGTGACCAGTGCAGAGGATCTGAACTGCATTCACATGTGAAACTCTGTGGCTGGAATGGTCAATCTGACTGGCTTGTGCTGCAACCTTTGCCATTGCCCTTATTGATAATGCTGAGTTGCCATGATTTTCTGATGCATAGCCCGGAACCTGGAGGTTTTTCCTGGTATCAAGCTTGAGATTCTGCAGTGAACTCCTGAGGGTTATGGCTGGTCTAATATATTCAGTGTGGAAATTACTGACCATCTTGATGATCCTTGCTTGAAGCTGAGTAGCGCACTGTCCACCAGCTCTGTAAGAGTATTTCCTCTGTCACTTTGATGGTCGTGTGTATTTCTTGCTTCGGACTGGTTCTGGCTTGATCTGGTGATATATATCACAAGACAGTCTTCTAGAATTCTTCTCCTTGGCCCTTCATGAATCTACTTCTATCCCCTTCATAGCATTTTCACTTTGGGGACCTGTGTCTCCGTCGTAGCCTTAATGTAAGACTAGGTACTAGCACTCTACTAAACAGTTCCTACCTAGATCAGACCAAAAACTATAGCTGAATTCCTTCATCCTGCACTTACAGCCAAATATAAAGGCAGTTTATATAAAGTAGGATCCTAATGGTTCCTTAGCTTCATGCCAAGCTTCCTGTGGGCTAGAGATGCAGCTGTCTAAATCTTGTACAAGTATGGAGCTTTTCTTAGGGGCTAGTTTTTCACATCATTTACAGTATACATTGAAAATGGAGGGATACCCTGCCAGAAGAGTGTTAGGAGATCGCACATGTTAAAATATACCTCCCCCAGCTATTTTATATCTTACTTCCGGGTTCTTTCCCAACTCTGAGTCCTTTCTCCCGCCGAAATTGTAAAGCACGAAACTAGAACCTCTCCAAGGCGCGAAATTCAAAAGACAACCTGACTTGCGATAGGATAACAAAGACCGCTCCTCCCAAGAACATCTTCCACTGCCCGCCCTATAAGTATCCCAGTACTTCCTCTTCTTGCTCTAGCGCTCTCTGCCCCCGCCTCCTGCTCACCTCCCTATAATAAAATCCCCTGCCGGACCTCTCGGTTCGTGAGTGGCATAATTGGGTAAGGGGCACCCAAAGGGGGCTCGAGACCCCTTTCAAAGAGTATTCTGTTTTCTCATTGGGAAAGGTGATGCATCCATGGAAAACTAAGAGACCACAACAACTTGGGGTCAGGGTCAGCACTAGAAGGACAGGCAGTCCCAAGAGCTCCCACGTCAGCTCTCTTCTGAAGAAGAAAACATTCTAGATTAATCTTGCATTTTAGTTGTTCCCAGTTCAAAGAATTATATTGCAGCGTTTTTAGCACTTCCCCATCATCACCGTGAAAGGAAAGAGAAAGAAAACGTTGTCCTATCCTTGCAGTTTCCCCTAAAAATTGAAGGGAGAAAATTTTTAAGATATTAGATAAAGAGATAAACAGAAATTTATCCTTACTACTCTTTGTCTGAAAAAAAAAATCTGTGAATTTCTATAATTCAATTGTGATGACTTCCTTTTTTTATATAAAAGGTTTACCCTGAAGCTGCATGTCAGCCACCATGGTGCTTTCTGTAAAGGCCATTATGTTTGTCACAGCCTAAGGGAACTCCTTATGCTGTTTTATAGTTTTACTGCCAGAGTAAGTTGAAATTTCCATTGCCATATATATGTATATATATGAATTTGCTGCTTTACCTGATTTAACCTTGCTTCACTTTTGTGATTTAACAAGTGTTAACCTAAAGAATAGCAATTTTTCTCTTATATCTGTCATTCTCTTGACTTGATAGTTGATTTAGCTGTACTTTCTTTAAAAAAAGGACTAATTTTTGGATAAAGGTAGAAGTATTAGGACTTCTAATGAGCTCTAAAATGATATTTGAAGCTCCCACTTGAGTATTTTTTGAACTGTAATATGTCTTTTAAACCATGCTATTGCTGCCTACCCATAATAGGCTCAGTCATACCATATACTTTCTATTCAGTATAGTGACAAGTTCCTAAAAGAACAAGAAGATAGCAAATCTATGAACTAATAGTTCTGGCAGACATTTTCATTATCTCGGTCCTTATGAGTCTTGAGTTCTAGACAAATAAATGCACAGTATTTCCTTCAGTAAAAATGGTGTAAGGAATCTGGAGGTAGCAACTTAGCTCTCTGTTGGCAAAGAATGAAGAAATAACCTATCCACAAATGGGTCGCCTAATTAGCTTTTCCAAATATGCTTTTCTTACTTAAATAGTCACTGAAATTTAAATACCATGTGTTTTATCATCCATTTTATATTAAAGGTCTTTGAAAAAAGTACTGTATTTCATATTGCACATGTTATTGTGAACATACGTCTCAGAACTTTATGTATTTCAAGATAAAAAATTTAAGTTCAGTTTGTCTCAACCATACCATATAAAACCAAGTACTGACATACCCACAAAATACACCCCCAAGCTCATAGCCACCCAGTGAACATTTCCTTAAAAAAAGATATTGTCAGATTGAAAATTTAAATTATTTAATATTAGGTACAAAAGATAGAGACCTCAAATCATTGTGTTGTTAAGGGCCTTACTCACTTCTTAGTATAGTCCCTGTAAGTAAGCTTCCTATGTGTCTAAGACTAATCTGGGCTGGACTGAAAAAATATGCTTTAAAAATTCTCTGAATGAAAGCATTACCTTTTAGTTTACAAGACTTGAATTTTGCAATGGTGAAAGTAATTTCTCTTGTACTACTGAGTGATAGTGAAGATAAGACTAGATAATTAGATGGAACAAATAATTCTATCTGAGCCAGTCATTTCATGCCTCCCCTAAATGGTCCATTTTTCTGCTTCAGGTTCTCTGAAGTTATCACATTGACAATAAGGATATATACAGCTAAAACTTTGTTTAGAACCCTAATGGGATCTTGATTTTGCCAAAAGTTAAAAGGTAGCTGTGGCCTTGGCACTGTGAGAGTGGAGGTGGCATGTGTGTCTAGAGAGTTCCATCTTTTTTTTTTTTTTAAATATTTTTGACGTTTTGTTTCATATTGGTTTGAACACTAAGGTTTATTTTCAAACAGCACATGGATGGGCTGCAGGGCGGGGTCAGGCAAGGCTGGTGACTGGGCCCTTTACCAGGGCTGTGACCTAAACTTCAGGCAAACGCAGTGGTGGTGGCTGGTGGCTCCCAGCCTGCCCTGAGGCCAGGCATACTTATGGGTGGGCCTGGAGCTGGGAACTTCTTTACTTTGTGAGTGTCAGATATTGTGTCTTAGCAATGAGGAATATAACTAAGACAAATTTTGGTACAAGAAACAGTGGCTCAGAAGCCTTTGGGAGTGGTTGTTGGGAGGAATTTGGAAAAATTTGGAGCTGATGGCTGGAGAAGCAGCTTTAGAATGCTGGGTTTGATGGGAGATTGTTAGAGGTCAGATAACCAGAATGCTCACAGGAATGCAAGCAGAAAATTTGTCCACGTTTTGCTCAAGTTCTAAAACTTTACAGGAGGCTGAAATTAAGGGCAGTAGATTAATTAATGTGGTGCAGGAAATTTCAAGACAGTCCAACATTCAGGCTGTAGTGTGGTTATTGCTTGCTGCTTTTAGTGAGATAAAGTGTAAGAAACAGGATCAAAACCTATTTTAAAAGTTTTCAGTTTCACCAGAAAGATGAAGCAGAGGAGAGGTTGGTTACTGAAAATATTAGCATTAAAAAGAAGCCAAATACTTTACCAGTAGCCAGAAAATAGAAAAGATAGCCAGAGGGCAGCACAGGAACAAGTAAGACCCCACCATTTGTAGGCTCAGAGTTGCAAAAGTGAGAGACTACTTTGAGAAGAAATCCCCAAGCAACCCAGATCAAAAAGGGGCATTTAATTGGCTTTCTGGGCTTCATTTCACAGCTCAGCTATTCAGATACTCACAAGCCAGTGCAGCCACAATTCAAGTTGGCCTGAGTACTGCTTCAGCTGGTGCCAGACCTTGGCATCATCCACCTGCTACAGGTTTTACAGGCATGCAGAGTGCAAGGGTTGTGGGATCAAGAAGGTTTCCACCAGATTTTAGAAGATGACCGGGGAGGCCAGGAACTGTGCCCCTAAGACGAGAACGGCGCTTAAAGCTATGAGAATGAAGCTGAAATTGTAGTGGAAACTCCAGAAAGTTGAAGAAGCCAGGGATGTGGAACATCTGAGGAAAGCTGCAAGAAGGAAGCAGAGCCAGCCCACAAGAGAAACCGTAAGAGCTCCAACCACCAGTGATGCTATAGAACCCAGGCTGTCCAAACCCTTGGAGTTTACCCAAGCCCCTTGGAGCTTACGTTTCACTGCGACTTGGCCAGGGTGCAGGACATGAGACTATGGGACCATCGTTAATATTTGCTCTGCTAAGTTTCAGCCTTCCTTTAGTCCTTTTGGTTTCTATCCCCATATTTTTCCATTTTAGAATGGGAATGTTTATCCTGTACCTTTGTATGTTGGCATTTGTAACATTTTGATTTTTATAGGAACTCACAGCTAAGAGTTTACTTTGATTCTCAGGTGAGACTTTGAACTTAACTTTTTTCTTTCTTTCTTTTTTTTTTTTTTGCAATGCTTAAACTGTTAGGACTTTGCCAACCCTTGGAAATGAACCGAACATTTTACATAAAGGAATGTGAATGAATTTTGGGGGGTCCAGGAGTAGAATGTTATGGTTTATATCTAGTTGTCCCCCAAGAACCTCACATACTCAAAGGCAGGACTTTTGGACGATTACGTTATGGAGTCTTATACCTGACTTGTTCTTAGGATGTGGGTCTGGTCCCAAGAGTCAAGTCACTGGGGGTATGGCCTAGAAACGATTATTTCCCTTCCTGGCTCCTTCCTTTACTCTCCCTCTCAGTTTTAATTTAACTGGGCCTTCCATCATATGACCAACCATGCAAGGTCTGAAATATCTAAAATGTGAGCCAAAATAAACTTTTCTTTCTTTACTTTGTGGATGTCGTGTATTGTTTCTCAGCAACAAGGAAAATGACTAAGACAATTTCTTTATTTTTCTTTTTAGAAAGCTAAAAACAGAAAATTAGTAAGTACCAAGATGAAAATTTTAATTTGCACTTTTTTTCCTTTGGGCATATGTTAGGGCTGCTATAGATATTATGATCAATCAGGTAGCAACCAATTATTAACTGCATGCAGTTAACATTTATTGACCATTATGGATGAGCCAGCCACTCTTAACAGGTGCTTAACATGTGTTGATTTGTTTAATTCTCACAACAACCCTGAGAAACTTAACATTATTATCAACATTTTACAAGTGAGGATTGTGAAGCATAGAGAACACGTTACTTGGCTAGAGTCACACATTTAGCAAAGTAGCTCATCAGGGTTAAATTCATGTGTGTGTGAGTCTAACATTTTTAACTGCTCTACTATTTTACCTTCTTAATGTGCTTTTTCTACTTGATAAAAGCATCTCAGTTTCTGTTCAGGAAGTCACATGTTATTCAAAGTCTCTAGTGGATTTCAGGTAGCTCAGTTGCTTTGGAAAATATTTTTCTTGGGTAGAAATGTCAACTTCGGAGGGATTAAAGGTATATGAATTTATGGGAGGAAAAAACCTCTTATTTAATACATTTAAAACTCTACCTCCTAGACTTAGGGAAATTATTTTTAAAGTGGCAAATCTGAAATAAGGTGGGCCACTTTAAATACGTGCCATGGATTACTACCTCCTAGTTCACACAAAATAATACAACTTTTCCCCCAAACAAATTATTTCAAAGGTCATATTCATTTTTCTTGAACACTATAGTCATTTCCCTCTAGAGTATTAAATATTGCCATAGGTTTAGTTTAATTATTCTATTGGTGAGATCAGAAAGCTGGTATTATAGAGAATGTAAGCATTGGTTTGAAGAAAGGTCACATTCAGTGGGCAATTTGTGGCTTAATGGATTAGTGCAAGGGATCTTTACAAGGGGATTGGTTTGATAGACTTGTGGCCAGTTTTATGTCTGAAAGAACTCTTCATCTCTGCCTTTCTAGCACACAAGCAGCCATTGATGATATTTAAATGGTTGTTTGAAACTTAATTGCAAAACAACTGGCAGGCTAGATTTGAGCTGAGGCCCTGTTCAGGCACCCAGAACATAAATGGCTGGAACTATGCTATGGTTGGGATATGGTGTTAGTGTGTCCTCCAAAGGTTCATATGGTAGAAGCTTAGTCCTCAGTGAGGTGATGTTGAAGAGTGGTGGAACCTTTAAGGGTGGAGGGGCTAGTGGAAGGTGACTAAGTCAGTGAGGGCACTGTCTTCAGAAGGTATTTAATTCATGTGGGACCCTGGTTGGAAGTTGTTTTAAAGAGAGCCTGTCCTCTGAATCTCTCTGGCTTCCAGTCTTGCTCTATGGTCTCTTTCACATGCACCCCATCACTGTTGTACCATCTGCCATGAGCTGGTACCAGAGGCTGAACTGATGGGCCCACCCAGACTTGGACTTTCAACCTTCACAGCTGTGAGCTAAATTAGCCCCATTACAAAATATCAAGCCTTAGGTTCTGTGTTACAAAAACAGAAAGCAGATGAATGCAGTCTGAAATTAGATTTTATTCTAGCAGATATCTTTCACTCTATGACTGTGTTCAGTTGTACATTGACAACTTCATTTCCTCCTCCCAGAGCAGGCTTTTCCTTCTTAGATTTCAATCTCCAACCTTACTGCAAGATTCTGTTTTGTTGGTTTCTAGCTAATTGCTTCACTTTTATTGATTGATTTTTGAATAGTTACTTTCTCTTTTGACTTCTAGCTTTTCTTGGTTTCCACTTCTGTTCTCCCCTGAATTCCTTTGTGTATGCTAAATTGGTTGTCATAATATTTACAAGGCATTGATTTTCTGGATTTGAAAAGGTCTGGAATTTTTCTAGTACATCTGAAGTTAAAATTTTTAATACCAATCAAGTTTGTGATTTCCAAGTACCAATCACAGACTAAAGAAATTTTACCCAAGGTTCATTTCCCAGCATGGTCATTGCTTTGTGTTGGGTACTTGGGCACAAGTTTTTATGTGAGACAGGGAAGTTGATTGAGGGGCAAGTTAAAAAAGGAGGCCAGTTCTTCTGAAAGTTAATTAGATCCTTTTCCTTTAGGAAGATTTGAGAGTGCCTCAGGTGGCATCTTTTCCTGGCATACCTAAAGATTTAAGTTTCTGTGCTGATAAATGTAAAATCATAATTTGTTTTTTGAGCAGATGAGCACTGATCTTATAACACCATATTAACAATTTTTTACTTCTAACTAGAATTCTTTTTTTTCATTGTTTATTGGTATATTTTAGGTATACAATATAATGATGTTCATCATTGGAAATTTTTACCTTTATATAATCTGTCTTGGTTCTTTTTTTTTTTTCATTCCCCTGCCCTCCTTTTAACCCCTCCACCCCTCCCTATTTACAAAAACTTTATTTCCCTTTTTTCATATACCCTTCTTTCCTTTTCCCAACCCATCCCACTTCCCATTCCCCTTTAGACCTTTTCTTCCCATTTCACATCAATTATACATTTTGATCCTTATTTACCCTTTTGGTTTTTCACACCAGAGAAACTATTCGTATTTATACATTTGTGTCCTATTTATTTCACTTAAGAGTGTGGCCTCGATGTGCATCTGTTTTGCTATAAATGTCTCAAGTTTCTCATAGTACTCCATTTTATTCAAAAATTACATCTTCTTTATCCAGTCTCCAGTTGATGAGCAGTTGGGCTGTTTCCAAATTTTCCAAGTTTTAGCTATTACAAACTGTGCAGCTACACACATGGGTGTGCATATATCACTGTGGTATGATTCTTTTAATTCTTTTAGGGAGATACCCAGCAGAGGAATAGCTGGGTCAAATGGGACCTCTAATCCTAGTTTTTTGATGTATGGACATGTTGAGTTCCACAGTGGTTGCACCTGTCTGTACTCCCACCAACAATGGAGGAGGGTTCCTTTCTCCTCACAATGCCACCAGCATTTGTTATTGGTTGATTTTTTGCTAGCAGCCATTCTTTCTGGGGTGAGGTAGAAACTCAGCATTGTTTTCATCTGCATCTCTTGAATGACCAATGATGTTAAATATTTTTTCATATGTTTATTTGCTGTTTTTGCTTATTTGTCTGAGAAATGTCTGTTTATTTCAGATGCCCATTTTTGAATTGGATATTTTATTTGGGGGGGTCTGATTTCTTTGAGTTCTTTATATATATATTCTAGATAATATACCTTTGTCTGAGGAACAGATGATAAAAGTTTTTTTCCCACATTGTAGGTTGTCTCTTAGCTCTGTTGGTGGTATCTCTTGCAGGGCAGAAGCTTTTTAATTACTTGAGATCCTATTTTTTGATTCTTTTGCTAGTTCCCATGCTACTGAGGATTTATTCATAGTCTTTTCCTATGCCAGTGTCTTCGAGGGTTCTACCTAACTTATCTTCCAGCAAGTTTAGTGTTTCTGTTTTAATATTTAGATCTTTAATCCAGTTGGCTTTTAGTTTAGTGCATGGTGAAAGATAGGGTCTAGTTTTAATCTATGGCAGATTGAAATCTAGTTTTTTCAACCCAGTTTATTGAAGAGGCTATCTTACCTCCACTGAGGGTGGTTGGCTTCTTTGTCAAAGATGAGGTAGCTGAGTAAATCTTGAGTTGCTTCTGCATCTTCTTTTTAAAAATATTTATTTGTTTGTTTATTTATTTATTTATTTATATCTGCATCTTCTAATCTATTCCACTGATCCTTGGGTCTGTTTCTTTGCCAGTGCCATGCTGTTTTTATCACAGTGGCTTTGTAGTATAGTTTCAAGTTGGGGATCATGATACCCCCAGCCATGTCACTGTTGCCTAGAATGGCTTTTATTGTTCTAGTTCTCTTCTGATTCCAAATGAATTTTTGTATTTTTTTTTCTGTAGTCCTGTGACATATACGGTTGGGATTTCAATTGGAATTGCATTGAATCTGTATAGCAGTTTTGGTACTATGGTCGTTTTTCACTATGTTGATTCTTCCTACCCAGGAGCAGGGGATATCTTTCCATTTTCATATATCCTCTTCGAGCTCTTTTTTTTGGGAGAATCTTTTTTATTTATATATGCAGGACTTTTTTCCTGAGGCATTATTGTTCATATTGGGAAGGCAAAACATGGTTATAGATTTATTGTTTAGGTATTTTATAGAAATACTGATTTTCATTTGTCATCTATCACAGGATTGACAAGAATATAAACTAAATATGTCAAAAGTTTTTAGCATCTTTCAGTCCCAGAAGAGTTTTTAGCCTTCAAAAGAATCTATGATGTGTGACTAGCACATAATGTGCCTTATATTTTTATTGTGGCAAAGTGTAACATCCTGTTTAACATTTTACTATATATAAGTATACAGTTCATTGCTATTTAATACATTCACAATGTTGTACAACCAACTTCACAGTCTATGCCCAAAACTTTATCTGTACTTTCTGTCTCCATATATTTGCCTTTTCTAGATACTTTATATAAGTGGAATTATGCAAGATTTGTCTTTCTGTATCTGCCTTATTTTCCTATGCATGATGTGTTCAAGGTCTATTCAAGTTGTGTGGCACAAATTAAAATTAATTCCTTTTTATGACTGCATGTTACTCTATTGTATGTACATGCCATATTTTATTTACCTACTCATCTTGTACCTGATGTTTTAATACCTGAGATGATTACATAATAAACTTTATGACTTAATGTTTAAATAATGGAGACAGGAAAATATATTTTGTTAGGGAAAAGATGAATTATGGAAAATAAATGAGTGGCAGTATAATTTAGTGGTTAAAAACTTGTGTTCTGCTCCCAGACGACCTAGATTACAGCCCTAGCTCCAACATTTGCTCACTGTGTCAATTTGGGAAAATTACCGAGCTTTTCTATATCTCATTTTCTTATTCATAAAATGTTGATAATTATGGCTTAACTTATAGGGGCGTTGTAAATTTAAAGGAGTTATTACATGTATAATGCTTAGAACAATACAGCATTATATCTGGATCAATACTATTTTATTCTTTACTATCAGGAAGACAAGTGTCACAATGTTTAAAGAGACAGCTCTGAAGTCCAGCTCACTTCTGTTCAGATGTAGCAATGCCGTGTATTCGCGGTGTGACTTCAACTGTGACCTTTCTAAACTGTAGTTGTAACCTATAATACGAGGACGATAATGGCAATAACTTCACAGGGATTACTGTGAGGATTAAAAGAGAGTTCAGAGTGAAATACTTAGCATGTTTCTTGGCAACAAAATGGCTGAACAGCAGTCACATTCTCTATTAATTTAGTACTTTCATGATCATCCCCCCCTGCCCTTTGCCATTGTCATCATTAGTATTATCTGCATTAGATTATAGTGAGAGATGTCACGGGAAGGGTTTATTAGGAGGGTGAAGAGAAGGGAGTTGCAGTGGCATACCTTTGCAGTAGCAGTTCACACTTCAATTTAGGTAATGGGTTGCTGCTGAAGTTTTCTTTGAGAGAGAAAACGAGTGTATATGTGTATCTGCACTGGCATGGATATTAAGAGGAAGTGCCTTCCTGAAAGAGTATATTTGTTTGACATTTATTATACATCAAGCACTTTGGTAACTGCTCTATGTTGATTTTTGTCATTTGGATTCACAGTAGCCTTATTTTGGAAGATTCTATTATTGCTCCATTTTATTGATGAATCAGGAACACAAAATTGTCACACAGAGTACAGTAGAGATAGCAAGTGTGCTGAAAGCTTTTCTCACCTTTCTCCATGATAATAACATTTTCAGCTGGCCATGTGATTACTTTTCCTAAGCTCCTTTGCTGTGAAACGTGTGTAGATTGTGGTCCTACCCCCAAGCCAAAGTGAAAAATCTGGGGAACTTGTTTGAGAAAGTGTTGGCGTCCATCCTCTGCCCTTTCTCCTTCTCTTTGGTATTACTCCTTTCTCCTGTTGTAGACACATGACATGCACAGAGAAGTTCATCTTGAAGATTAGATCTGCTAGGAGTGGTAGAGTGTAAAGGAGGAAGGAGCTGCATCCCTGTGGACTTGAGAAACAGCCTGCATACTATCTCTGGACTGCCAAAATTTGAGCATTTATATTAGAGAGAAAATAATCTGTTTGGGGTTTTCTTTTATTTTTTCATACAACCCAAAGCTGCACTAACAAAGACCACTGGGTACTTTCTGGAATCTGCTGCAACCCTTCTGCATGCTGAATTATTGTACCATTTGCCCTGCTAATACTGAATTCCCCTGTTTTTTATGAAAAATTGTTAAAAATGAAGTCTTCTCTTAGATTTGGCTCATAAAACCAAATTTATTAAAATTAGATGTGTTAACAAATTAATTCAAGAATCCAATGTTGGATTTTCTTAGCTGCTTGAGTAAATAAAGTTCAGCCAAGTAGAAGACCCTTGATAGCTCTGATTCTTCTACCTCCTGCTAGGTAAGATTTCGTGCATTCCTTTATCCAGTTGCAAAATGTTCCTAATTCTGAGAATAGTCATCCTGTCACATAAGAAAAGATATAAAAGGGTAGTTTTATGTTTTCATTATCAGTGTTGCATAAGTGGGCTTTAAGATAAATGACACCTATCTTTAATTTAAGTGCTTATGTAGTTATTAGAAAAAGAAGTAAATTCTAGAAAAACTATTGATGGAGGGTAAAATGTGTTTTAGATGCTACAGGATTATTATTCCATGATTTATATGTTGAACAATAACTAGAAAATGTTGAATTATATCATCTGATCAATTGCTGTTGGAAAATCTTGAAGTATTGGCTAGAACTGACTAGAGGTTATCAGTGTTATATATTTAAAGAAATCCTCAACTGGAAATACTTCTAATGCAAATAATTTTATCATCCTCCTTACTCATGGAAGTATCACAGTAATGAAGCATTAATACTTTGGACTGGTTTTTAGATAAAGTAGGTTTTATTTTGTCTCTATGTAAGACAGGTTGAGTGACCACAGAGTTTTGTATCTCAGTGACTAGTGTGGATAAAGAGATTATATTTATCCAGATGTGGTGGCACATACCTGTTATTCCAGCCCTTGAGAGACTGAGGCAGGGGGGATAGGAAGTTCAACACCAGCCTGGATTTCATAGTAAGTTCAAGGCCAGCCTGGACTACATAGTTAGATGCTGTCTTTTAAAAAAGTGTATTTAGTAATCAGTAACATATGCATATAACATAAATGTTTATTTTTAGACTATTTCAAGATCATATAGTCTAAGTCTCATTTTATGCCAGAACTCTTCAAACATGAACTTCTCAAGCAGTGCAAGTTTAAATTGTATAAATTTCAAAAGGGTAATACAATTTTGACATAATGTAACTAAACTCAAATTTACTTAGAATTATGTAATTTCACTGTTGGGGATCAAATAAGTTATAAACTATTTTAACACAGAGTCTTTATTTTAGTTGCAAACAGAAATAGAAATAGTTGGCCTTCCTTTCAGAATTAATCTCAATTATTTAAGTTTGTGTTATCCTGAATTTTCTTTAGGAACCGTGTGCGAGTAAGAAATTTTGATATTGTACTCCGAACAAGATTTTGCTCTAATTTTCTAATCTGATGGGGCCATGACAGTTCATAATTAAACATTTTAAAAGCTTTACATGATCAAACAGATCTAGGGGATCTGTATGTACATTTGATAGTGTGGTGTAGTAGATGGTGTGCAGACTGTCAAGTAACAAGACTTAAATAGGCTAAAGATTAAGTTAGACAAGTTCTAGTGCCATTTTGGAACCTGACCCTTGTAAAATGGGAAATATAATAGCTTTCCATCTCGCCAACAAGATTAAATAACATGAAAGTTCCATAAGAAATAAATGTTAGATGATATTACACTTGACAGGTTTTCATGTGACATCTTAAAATTTTCTTCAGAGTCTCTACATTTTGTGTTTTAAATTTGTTGAAGTCAGAGAAATGTGGCTTGGGCTGGGGATTTAGTTCAGTTGTCCTAGCGCCTGCCTTGCAAACTCAAGGACCTGAATTTGATCCCTGGTACCCCCCCCAAATCTTCAGAGAAATGTGGCTTTTTTTCATTTTGTTTTGTTTTTTTGGAGACAGGGTCTCACTATGTAATTAAGGCTAGCCTTGGACTCACCTATGTAGCCTAGGCTGGCCTCAATCTCTTAGTGATTCTCCTGCCTTAGCCTCCTGAGTGGTAGGATATGTGCACCATGTTTGGTGAGAATATGTCTTTTAAAGGCTTCATTTCTCACTCTCTAGTGAGAAGTAAAACACTAGAAACAAGAGCATGAATGCAGTTGGTTGAAGCTGCCTATATTTGACAGCAAAGTGTACAGTAGAAAAGTAATCTTATACATTGAAATTGAAGAACTTCAGTTTCAAACTAATTTTTCAAACTGGTTTTCCTCTTTTAGTAGCACTCATACAGAATCTTAGCAGATTGGAACTGGGAGAGATGTTGGTGATCAGTAAGCTATTTTCTTCATTTTGAAGTTAATTGAATGAGATACAGTGATTAATTGGTGTTCCTTAAGTCATGTATTGAGGTAACTGCAGAAAAGGCATAATCTTGAATTTGAAGACAGTCTACATTTCACTTTGCCATTACTTTTAAAATGATTGATTTTAATATATGAAAGACTGTTAAGGTCATTTTTCATTGTTAAGGGTCCATTTGAGATTAAATTTGGCTTCAGAACATATTGTCTTTAAAAGTAACTGATAGTTTTCTGATTTTGATAATTGTAATATGGTTATATAAGAAGAGATCCTTGTTCTTGCCTTTATGAAATACAAAAATATTTTGTGATTAAAAAATAACAATTACTGAATATTGAGTTTTATATTAGATATTTTTCAAAACACAGTACTGGGAGGTTTAAAACTTATCCTTTGAGATAGGAATATTTAAATTTGAGCCCTACCTGGGCAATTTAGTAATTTATAGAGATTCTGTCTCAAAATTTAAAAGGGAATGTATGTGGTTCAGTGCAAAAGCCTCAGGTTTAATCTCTAGAACTAACCAACTGACCAATTTATCCTTAGAACATTTGATCTAAAGGCTGAACTATACAACTCGTTGTTAGAAAATAGAGACAAAAAGTTGATCATTCGTCTTACTGCTATGGTTTATTTTTGCCTCAGAATGATTATGATTTTTTTCTTCTTAAATGTGGAATATGTGGGTAGAAATGACCACTATTGTGATCTCAAGATTGTTTCATCTTTTATTATCATAATAAACTATTGAAGCAAAAAGGAAAAGTTGATGAAAGTGGTAAATGCCTAACAAAGGAACGTTTAGAGAAAGATAAAGCCAAACCTAGTAAAGACATCGTTAGAACTCTTATTAAGGATTGTGATTTTAGTACACGAACTAAAATTTCTTTTAGGATCCAGAATTCTATTTTTATTGTGTATGTGAAATAACAACGTGAGCAAGATGAGAAAGGGGATACTTCAAATGGTTAAAAGAACAAAATGTCACTGAGCAGCCAGTCTGCAGTAGTTAGGAATTAACATACATACAAGATGAATACTAATTACATGCAGCCTTATCTGGGCCTTTCAGCAAGTCCCTCAAGATTTTTCTGTTGTTGGTTGAAACTTGAAAATAATAAATTAACTTTTCTTTACAAATGCTTTGTTATTAGAAATTCAAAAGATTTAAACCATTTTCTCATGACATTACTCTGGTTAAACAATTGACTGACGTTTAGTACAAAATAGGTACATGTATAAAAATCCATGACAGTAACTAAAGTTTTAGAAACATCATTCTTTCTAGGTTTTCACACTATCTTTTTCAAGATAAAGTTTTATATCTTTTGCACTTTTAATGAATGTATGTCTTACGCTCATATTGATCTCATTTCTAATTTAATAAAGGTTAATAACCTTCTAGGATCTCAGGACTGATCTTTTCGTTTGTTGAGAAAGTAAATTGTAAGATTTATCTGTCCTATTGATGTGAATGTTAAAGCCTTAAACAGAAAGGACTTACCAGTGTTTCAAAGTGTGAAACCCATACTTAAATTGTGACAATTGTATATTTCCATATGTAGGACAACCAGGTATTAAAATGATATGGTATTTTTACTTAGAAAAAATTATTATATACTTAATAATAGATATTGATGTGGCGTCTTTTCTTGACTATTCAAATATTCTTCTTAGATATCATTATCAAACAACCAATTCTTTGCTGTTCCATTTACTTCTTGATCTAGTTTTATTTTTCCTGATATCTAAATAGTACAAACAGAGATGAAGAAAGCTTATTGTTCAGATTTCATTATTTGTACCTTAAGAAATCAGACACATTTTGTACTAGGTGGAAGGAAGAATAGGTTTTTTTCTTCTGTCTTTCTGTCTCTTTCTTTTTAGGATTTTTAAATCCTAATTGTACAACGTTTTGCCTAGTTAATGTATATGATAGCTAGCTTATCTTTTCCTCCCTCTCTCTCTGTCTTTTTCTGAACCTTAGAGGAGTATAGATAAGATCTATATTTTGCCTAGAAAATAATTTCCAGCTCTTTGGGGTTTATTGATTAACCTAACCAGAGAAAAGATGAAAGTTTGAGTGGCAGAATATTGAGTGACAGTCTCTGCTTCTTCGCTCTATCACTTTGCCTCCAAAGGGAATATTTTAGTTCTCATTTACAACTGTTGGTGACATTTGGTGTGCTAAACATATTGTTTCTTGGTGCTATCTCCTGTGATAGTCTGATCAACATTCTTCTGGTTTCTGTTTTTTTCTGGCATCATTTGTTCAGCAAACAAGGTCCTGGGGAATTAAGTGCTAACCGAAAGACATATTCTTTGCTCTTAAAAGTGATTATTGTCTAAGGAAGAAAATGGGTCAGTATGCCTGTTTTCTGCTCTCATGGCTTTATATCCCTACTAGTGCTTCTGCCTGGGATTATCTTGCTATCGTCAGCATCCCTCACTCTGCCTCATACATGGGCACTCTACACGCATGCTTTTTTGAAAACTTAAGACAGAGCTCAGATACTTGATTTAAAATGCACAGGTTTTTCCTTCATCATAATGTAGCTCATTGCCAAGACTCTGGGTTCAATTCTCAGAACACAATACAAAACAAAACAAAAGCAATCAATATATATAAAGGGCTTAGTGCTTGGCAGCCTGTTAAGGACATAGCTATGTCACCAGCAGTAGCACCTGTATAAATTCAAGCAAAAGACATTATGATAAGTTGTGTTTGCTCTAAAAATAGTATTCTCCTGCAGTTATTACAGGGAATATAGCCCAATAAGCTAGTCAAAAATATATTTAGTTTCCTAGTTGTTATAAAGTATTTTGAATTCTTTCTAAACTAGCCATTACAACCTGGAATTAATCTATAGTAACACATAAAGAAAGCTGTTTCATAAGACGCTGAAACATTTATAAAATAAAAATGCCATGGCATCAAATATTTATATTTTGCTAGCAGCAGGCAGTCCAAATGTTAATGTCTAGTATGCATTTGAAAGCCTACTTAACTGTGAATTTTATTAGGACCATTTCTCAAAGGTGGAGTAATAAATGGGCTTATAAATGAGAAATTAGCCACCCCTCTAGGAAGCAGCAGTTTCTTTGAAATCTTAATTAACCAAATCACACCGATCTTCTCTTCTTTCAATTGTCAACACTTAGTTAAATGCTGAAAAAATATTATCTAGTTGGAAACGGCTAAAATAATGGGAACACCATTATTTAAAATAAAAAATTTAAAAATGGTTCACATATGCTTGTTGAAAGTTTTGATCCATTGTACTTCAAAAGAAAAATAGAATATAAAAAATTTGCACTGTAAAATTAAATTTCTTTCTTTTAAATGAGAAATAAGGAGAGGAAGCATAGGATGTTTTGTGTGTATAACAATCATTACTTTTAACATGGCTTCTGAAGTACCAATTTATTTTTTCCAGACAGTCACAAATTGAGAAAATATATTTGTGAAGAAGTTAATTTTAACAAAATATGAGTAAACTGTTCACTATAAATGTATAGAAAAGATTATTAATGTATTGGAATAAAAATATATAGGTGAGGGCTAGGGATTTAGCTCAGTGGTTCTGCTGCCTGCCTCGAAAGCACAAGGTCCTAAGTTCGATCCCTGGTACCAAAATAAAAAACAAAAAAAAAGAAAGAAAATTTAGTAACCACTTAAAAACTTTTTGTAGGAATACAGCATTATATTTTGTGATAATTTTTTTTCATGTTTCAGTTCCATTTATAAGGTCTCTTGTCTGAGCTTTTTAAAAAAATTCATAAAGTTTATTGTTACATTTTATATTCACAATATGATGACACTCATCATTGGGAATTTGCACCTTTACATGATATATCTTGGTTCTTATTTTTTCCCTATTACCCTTTCCCCCTTCACCCCCTCCACCCCTCCTTATTTACAATGACTTTGTTTCCATTTTTCTTCTCATATTTATTCCTTTCCCTTCTATCCTTTCCCCTACCTCTCCCTCTTCCTTTTCCCCTTTGGACCGTTTCTTCCAATTTCAAATTATCTATTATACATTTTGATCCAATATTTACACTTTCAGTTTCATACACCAGCAAAACTAGTCGGTATTTACACATGTGTGTCCTATTTATTTCACTTAAGAGTATGGCCTCAACATGCATTCATTTAGCTATGAATGTGTCTAATTTCTCATTCTTTATGACTGTGTAGTACTTCATTTTATTTTTTTTAAACATGAATTATTTTGTGTTTGTCATTACTTTCATCAAATGAATAACACGACCAATGTGATCTTAAAAATGTATAAGAAGGACTTATAAAAGATGGCTTTATGGTCAGTTTACTTTCACTTAGATTTTAAAATTGTAGTGTTTAGACATATACTGTCTAAGTGGTTCTTCCATTAGTAACTTTTAAATGAAAAAAGACAAGGACAGCATAGTCATTTGAGGCATTGAAATTTCTTGAAATAACATGTGGAAATCTTATTTCCCAGTATACTTTCAAGTTTTTTTCTGATTTATCAGACATTATGCCTTCTATATGCCATGCATATTTGCATAGCTATCATAATGTTTAAAACAAACTTGTGAGCTATCAGAACTGTCTGTCAGATGAAAGAGTAGTGTATATGCACAAAGATCATTATAATGTAGCATGTGGGTAAATCCTCATGAGCTTTGATCTGACTGGTTTATTGTGTATGAAATCTAAAGTACAAACAAAAGAAAAACAGGTAATTGGACTTCATAAAAATTTAAAATGTTTGTAATCAAAGGACAACATCAAGAAAGTAAAAAAATGAGAGAAAACATTTGCAAATCATGTATCTGATAAGGATCAAGTATAAAAAATTTAATAATAAAAAAAAACTCAGTGAAATAAATAGGAATAGATATTCCTGTAAAGAAGATATGTAAATATCAAACTAGCACATGAAAAGATGTTTACTCTCTATAGCTGTCAGGGAAATGTAAATGAAAACCACAGTGAGATACAATTTCCTACCACCATGGCACTACTATAGCTATAATCAAAGAGTTGGCAAGCATGTGTAGAAATTGGGCCCCCACACACTGCTCTTTGGTGTAAAAATGTTACAGCTGTTGTAGAAAACAGTTTCACAGTTCCTCAAAAGTTACACATAGAGTTCCCATAGGACCTAGAAATTCTACTCCTAGGAATATACTCAAGACAATTGAAGGCAAATGCATACAAAATTTATATACAGATGTTCAAGGCAACAATATTTATAGTAGCCCAAAAGTAGAAACATCTGAAATATCATAAAGTGAAGAATGGATAAATAAAATGTGCTATAGCCATAGGGTGGAATATTACAGAGAAATACAAAGGACTGAAGTACTGATGCATGCTATAACATGGACCCATTTTGAAAACGTAATGCTAAAAGAAAAAGGCAAGTCTGAAAAGATCACAGGCTTTATCACTTCTGTCTGTCTGAAATGTTGAGTATAGGCAAATGTATGTAGCCAGAAAGTAGAGGCTTGACAAGACTGGGCTGGAGGGGAGTACTGACTGTGCTGGGGAGGATTCATGACCAAAGGGTATGAAAATGTGCCACACACAGATTATAAGATTGTGGATAAAAAATACACAGTTCTGTGGATAACCTCTAAATGATTAAACAATACACGTTAAAGACGCGAATTTCTTGGAAAATAAATTATATCTCAATACATTAATTTTTTCAATATATTAATTTTTATTATTTACTATTTTTTTCTTTTTGCGGTACTGGGGATTGAACTCAGGACCTTATGCTTGCCAGGCAGGCATGGCACCACTGAGCTACATCACCAGCCCAGTACATTAATTTTTAAAGCAAAATTTGTATTATAATATTCTAAGGAGCGCAGCTCAAATTTTGAGATAAGGTAGGGACAACAGAAATGGAGAAATGATAGATTCGAGAGCCAATAATGAGAAAACAGGGCTTTGTAACTGATTTGACACTGAAAGGAAGGAGGATACATATATGAGGCTCCTGGAATAAGCCATATGGGGCAAGAATATGGGAAGAAAAGAGTGTTTTGGGGAAAGGATACTGAGTTTGGTTTTGAGTGCACTGAGGTGAGGTACCTTCAGGGCAAGTAGGTGGACAGGCTCCATCAGGAGCTTCAAGTGTAATTAAGAAGCCTAGACACATAATTTGAGAATCATTAGTAAATGGCTTAAAGTTGAGTTTCATATACATGCAAAAA
>NW_022900923.1:17767293-17810638 GCF_012274545.1 Fukomys damarensis
AAAAAAAAGTTCAAGAACACCTGAGAATTTTGCAGAAGAGTTAGTGGCAAAAGAGACTGAGAAGCTACAAAGTAGAGAGAAGAAAATCAGGTAAGATGTGCTTAGGATGCAAGGAGGAAATGCCCCGCTTTTTCAAGTGCTGCCCACCTCACATGATATGAGCACTCACAGATTTCCTTTGTGCTGATAATCTAGAGGTTGCTGTAGCCTTAATGAGCAGTTTCAGGGGAGTATTGAGGGTAGAATTCACAAGGCATTCAAAGGAGGTTTTCTTTAAAGAGCATAGTGTTAGTTTTTTTCCCCATTTCTTAACACTAGTACTTTTTTCTTTAATCCAGGCATTTCCAGTCCATGGTGCTTCATTGTTGAAAAATCACATGTGCTTTAATCCAGGTTGGATTTCTTTGCATAACCAAAAATAGCATTGCAAACTATAGCATCTGTATTATACACATCATTAGGATTCTCAAATTATGTAAATCTCTAACTCTACACACAAAAAGGATTTATATCAGATCCTATTTATAATGCCAGGAAAATTCCTCTCACCAGAGCCTTAACTCTTATATTTCCCAAGGGCTTTTATAAATAAATAGCAAAAATTAAGGAAAATGACTGTGTTTTCTTCACAAAAGATTTTTATATCAGTAAGTTAACTAGCTGTATTTCATCCTACAGTTGTTTGAGGATCGTTAACCTTAACACAAGTACACTGGTCAAAATTATCCTCATTGTATCTTATCTCTTACCCATATTTCAAAACCCATTTTTAGCAAATCTATCTGTTTCTTTCCAAGGGCATCAGATGCTCTCTTCTTTTCTGCCCATCTGTATCTGCTAAGCAGTGGGAAGTTTCGGGGCTCTTTGAAATTCTAGTGTGTTCTAAGGCAGAGACGTTCAAATGGTTTTCCTCTCCCCATACACACATTTGTGTGCCTGTCAGAAGCGGCAGTTTTTAGAAATGATTCTGTTAGATGCACTATGGCATTAACACTTTCCATTTTTCCTCTAGTTCTGATTATAACTCAAAATGGTAAACAGTGAATATATTTGCTCGACCCCAGTTTTCTCACCATGACACTGTCTTAGAAGTTTGGGGTATAATTTTGCTTCCTGTCAGCAACAGAAGGCTCCAGGCATTGCCCAGCTTCCAGGTACTAGGATTACTGTCCTCATGCTGGAGAGAAAGAGCAAAGGAATTCCAGGCTTACTGGTATCTACCATAGGATTGAATGATTACTTTGTGTTAGACACTATGATTGGCAAAGATAATATCAAATCTTCAAACAATTTTTAAAATTAGAATTACCACCATAATTTTCGTAGTGTAAGAGAGGGAATAATGAAAACAAAACTTAGAAACATTAAATAACCTGAGAATATGTAGTTTGTAGGTGGCTTTAAAGGCCACTTTTTTTTTTTTCACTGCAGTGTTTTCTGGAAAGAGCATTACATTATAAAAGGTCATCTTTAGTGTTATTCATTATTGTTCCTAAAGAAGATTGAAAGACTTGTGGTGGGAGTTAGCTCCTAACTGGACTTGGTTACCCTAGACTCAGGCAATGTCAATACAATGAATTCCCTGCCCTCTCAGTACAGGATTAAATAAAATTGCTTTCATAATTTCTGGCACTGTATAGAGCAAAAGTTATCTCTGAGATCTGCAGTCATTTGTGGAATTGTTTTAAGCCACAGTCTGTAGAAAATGTTTAAGCCCACACCCCTGTTTGTGCTTCTTATTGATGTTTTTCTGTTAGCCCAGTGTGATGCATAAGCCCGTATTAATTATATCCAATATGAAAGCATGGCTAAAAATATTCTTCGTAATGTGGTTGGCCCCTTTTTAAGAAACCTTGGCAATCTTTGAGGCCTGATGGAAGAAACAAAGCATAAGCAGACCCAGGTATAGTGATAACACCCTGTAATCTTAGCATTCTGGGAGGCTGAGGCAGGAGGATGGCAAGTTTGAGCCTAGTGTAGGCAATTTAGTGAGACCTTATCTCAAAATGTAAAAAAAAAGGTGGAGAGTGGGTATGTAGCTCAGTTGATAGGCCCTGGATTCAATCCCTAGAACCTCAGGGGAAAAAAAGAGGAAGCATAAGCAATTCTTCTCTGAAGTGTTTTAGTCATAGGGCTGATATACTCTCAGTAGCAGGTTTTAAGAACTCCATTCCCATTCTGCTCTCATTCTCTCTTGTCTCTCCCCTAGATAGAGACATGTTTTTCTTCTCCACTGCAGAGGGAAAATTTTCTGACAAAAGGACCGAAGTTCCAGGATGTGGCTTTGGTGTTTTAACATCTAGACTTACCCTGTCCCATATTAGCAATGTATTCTAATGAGCGCTTGAAGTGTGGTAAGTCAGGATTAACAAGTGCTCTGAGTGTAAACATTTCCATACCAGGTCTCAAAATTTACTGTAAAAAAGAGGATACAAGACATTTTAAGAGTTCTAATGTTGATTACAGAGTGACATATTCCAGATATATTGGATTAAATAAGATAGTAAAAATATTTCTCCCATTCCCCTTTTTAATATGGCTGTAATAAATTTTACAGTTGTATTTGTGGCTTGTATTGTATTTCTTTTGCATAGTATTGATTCTAGATCAGTACCCTATTCACCTCCACCAAAGGGGGCTAAATTTTGCCCGTACTTTTTTTCTGAGTCCTATTCACCCTCCTGCTCCAACTTGAAGATTTGCTGTTTTACTGGACAGATCAACAACAACAGTAACGACAACAAAATCAAGTTTGCATTTGCTGAGAGTACCCCAGGAAGGCAGCAAAGTTTGGGTTTTCCCTCTATGAGTACTTCAGTGTTTTTTTTGTTAAAACTGTCAAGTTGTTGCAGGAGAGTTTTGCTCCTTAATTTTCTGTGTTCCTATTTTACTGATGCCTTAAGTGTATGCTTAATTGTAACAAACCCTCGTGAGTCCAGCCCTGAGGGATAATGTAGCAGGTTTGTCAATTCCTGAACCTCGGGAGATAAGCACATTTCTGTGGTTGTTGATTGCAGGCAAAAAAGATAAAAGTTGCTTGTGAAAGTTGCTTCAATGGAAGTGCTGTCCAGTGTGTGTGGAGTGGGTGCATGTGTGAGTGTATAAATGAAATTTCTGCTTAAATTATTTTAAATTTACAATATGAGAAGAGGAAACATTTTAATTAAATAATTTAGAGTTTAATCAGACTAATATGTTTAATCAAATGTTCATCTCTATAATCAAATACTGTATGTAGTTCTTGCTAGTTCATTAAAGTACTGTAAGAAAATTAATTTTTAGAAAAATAATTTCTAGCATTTAATTGATTTTTAAATTAAAAGTCATTGTTTAAAATACATAACTCATTTATTTTTGCTGAATTGGTAGTTGTGAATAAAGGTTACTTGTCTCCAGTCTATTGCATCCCTTAAGTGCAGTAAGTCTTTTAAATTGTGTCCTGATACTCCTCCACATCAACATAAGCAATATAAATTCCACAAAAATAAATTATCCTTTAATAAGACATAGCAAAGCACCAAAATGTCCAGTGTAGGTTTATGTCATTATGCTAATTCCTAAGACACTGTCTTCTGTGGCTAGAAAGTTTTTCCAATGTTAATTGTTGGAGCATTATTTGGCATTTAATCAGAGCATAAGTTGATGAGGTAAACATTCTCAGCATCTTATCATTTATTCACAGCAGGGAATCTTTATCTGTTCTCTGCCTTCATGTCTTTAAGGATCTCAGACCAGTCTGCTATATCTTAATTTGATCTTGTTTCCCAAGTCATCAATTCAGTTTTTCTGTGCCTCAGAACCTTTATATTCTCTCTAATGGTGATGTCTGTCCATTGTTATCTAGATGTCCTCAATTTCCTCCCAGTCTTTTAGGGTTTAGATCAGATTTTGAGATTTTATTTGTAGCAGTATTTTTAGCTTCTAATTCGTATTTGCTAATTTTTATTAAGTAAATTTAGTATAGCTTGCTTAGAAGCTTAGTTGAATATAAAGAAATGGTAGCTTTCAGACCAAAATATTTGCAAGCAATTTAAACAAGACTAAAACTATAGGGGCTGGGGATTTAACTCAGTGGTTTTGCCACTTGCCTTGTAAGTGCAAGGTCCTGAGTTCGATCCCTGGTATGTGGCCCCCAGAAAAAAAGATTAAAACTGTATAGATCCTTAGGCATTTAGTTTCCTAATACATTATAATAGCAATCTGGACAGGAGTGCCAAATTTAGTAAATAAATTAAAGTTAAATTTTAATTTCAGATAATCAGTTACTAATTTTATAAATAAATATTTCTGATGCAGAGTTTTACGTAGCAATCTTAAAGCTGGGGAAAAACATAGTAGCTTTTAATGTGTATAGAATTATAAGACAATATGAAAATTTAAGACTACATTATGGTTGAGCATCTTGAATATATTTTATTCATAGGGCACTGATTCTTGCAGTACTTGCCTTAGTGACATCCTGCTGTAAAAGAAAACATTTTGAGAACCCACAAAAACATACAAAATAAAGCAAAACCCTAACAAATTAAGAATCTTGTGGTCATAAAATATTGCTATGCCTTATGTCATCCTTTTTTACCTTTCACTGCTAAAATTTCCTTGATTCTTTCTGTGGCAGTCGTCCAGTGATTCTGTTGCAATGCCTGTTCTCAGAGGTCAGAGCCAGCCCACTTACGCTGTCCTTATACCACCACATCTCCATTTCTTCTTGACCTTGAGGGGTTGCAGGTACTGCCCCATGGCAAGAGCACAGATGTCCTCTTTAACTGATAGTCAAGATTGTAGTGTTACATCTTTATTGTTTAGTGATTCCGCCACTGTCTTCCTCTTCCTGTGTCTTTCAGATTTGCTGCATCTGTGAAAGTGCTCTAGTTCACACTATTCCAGTTTTGTTTAAGAACTATATCTGTACATTATGACTTTGAACACAGTATCACAGCCATAACCAGCATGTAGAAATACTTAGAAGAGTATTGTTTCATTGGCTACTTAGATAAATTGCAGCTCTATACCATCTTTGTAGAGCAATTTAATGTAAGCTAAATTGAATGTAGATTTAAGTAACATACATGTTTTACACAGCTGTGTAAGGCTTGTTTGCCCGCCCTTTCTTACACATCCGGAGATTATCATCATGAGCTGAGGTGTGATGACTTGCTCCAAAGTTGTCTTCAAGTGGTTCCTGGAAAAGTAGGGATTTGAACAATGAGTCCATTTGTTTCTTGTGAGTGAAAATGTTGTGAATCATGTCATTGACTGTGGCACTGCTCCCACCAGATCATATTCTGCCTTATGATCGTTTTATATACCACCTTCTAGAGAACCAGCTTAAAGCCTTTCACACAGTAGATGTACCTACTCAAAAATGGAAAATTTGCCCCAGTTCGGCAACATAGTTTCATTTGTGGCTCAGTATGAGGTGTTACACACCCTCCATCAGCATCAACTCTTTGTTCTCTGCCTGTTTTGCTTCAGTATTTTCTTCTTTTGCAGAATCTTTTAAGCAACAAATATTTGTTTAGCTCCGACTGCATGTTTCTATAACATAGATTCTGTAGTAGCCAGAAGCTAATCTTTCAGTCAGTGGAGATAAGATGTGTTTTAGCCCAAAACAAAATGTAATAAGTTTTATATAATTATATGCAATTTAAAAGAGTGATAACATCAAGAAGGAGATGTTTTCTTCCCCCTAGATCATTGGGAAAGCTCTAAGGAAGAAGTGTAATGAGCCTTTACGAATGAACAGGATTTCAGCAGGGGAAATTGTGGGAATTAGGATCATCTAGGAAGAGGAAATTGCTCAGAACTATTGGAACTATTAAAAGAATATTGCAACTTTGCAGAGTGAACTGTGAGTCAGATAGAATGGACAAAGTTTTTTTTTTTCCATTCTTTATTTTTAATTTGGATGGTTAAGAAGTCAGACAATATTGTAAAGAAATCTGAATGCTACCAGGAAAAAAAAATAGTGCCTTAGGTAGATTAACCGAGAAGGACTGTAGGCGATTAAAGGAGAGAAAATTTAAGGATATAATGATTTATAGGCTGTTGAAATAATGTAGGCTAAAGTGATAATCTCCTGAAGTAGGAGGTAGTAACAAAAAAGGGTACGTCCTAAATAATAGCTGGTTTGTCTAAAGAAAACATTATTTTCATACTGTGAACGACTTAATATTTATACCCAACTACTATGAAGCATAAAAACAGTTTTGTTTATGTAACTTGGTATCAACCACTTAAGATTTGGAAAAATGAGAGAAGTTTTATTTGTAGAACTAGACAGAAATAAAACGGAGGGCCAGACAGCTTCCTGTAAAGAAGCCTTCTGTTAGCTCCATACCCCTGAAATCAAGTCATAGCACCTTCCACAAATAGCGCTTAGGAATAAGGAATAAGTGAAGTTACTTTTACAGTTTCTTAATTTTGAGCAGTTGCATTTTCTTTTCCTTTATTCAGACTATATTTATATATTCAGGTGGGTATATATGGGTGGTTATATAAATACAGGTGGAATATACATTGAAAGCAAGTATGTGTATTGATTAAATGGGTAGAGTGGTGTTTCAGAAACAAGAAAGGCGGCAACCATAAATTATTTCTAACTTCATAGGATATTAAGACCAGCAAAGACCAGAGCCTGTTAAGTACCAGCTTTACCCAGACACATACATAGTAAACACATGGTCAATGGCTAAGCTACACTCCTAGCCATACTTGAGGCTTTTAAAACATCATATTGAATGTATTTTGTTAGTTTTGTGACTTATCCCTTATTACTTTATTGTAGTGACTGATTTAAAAGTAATGGAGCATTTGAATATGCGTATCCATCTTTTTGATTGCTTTTCATATACAATGAGGTAAAGCTCAGTGAGAAAACTCTAGATAGATCTTTTATTATTTTGAAGGAACCCAAATGGGTGTGGTAAGAATAAACTTTGGGTAAAATTTCAAATTTTTAAGATAGACATTCATCTTTTCCCATGGCTTCTATAATAGCTGTAACTATTTTATGTGTCATTTTTACTGTTAGAAATAAGGATGTTTTAGTATGCATTTTGCTATGAAATTTTGAGTTGGAAATCTATGAGTCCTTGTTATCATCTTTGGTTTTGGTTGACATGATTTGTCTTTTGCTACTGCTTTTTATTATATAATGCTGCAAAACAGTTAAAATTCACAACAAAAATTATAAAATGGTTTTTCTGTCATGAATAATAGATGCCCACCCTGCTGGCTTCCTTTATTCTGAGTTTATTTATCACTTATTTATCAAGTGCCTACCAAAGTCTGAAATAAATGCAAAAATAATAAATAATAAATAAATATAAATAACTGATCATGGTCCAACTGGAGGTGTCACTTGAAAAGAGGTGTTCAGACATTGATACCAGGTAGTCAGATAGCAGAGTAGACACTCAGAGGACCAATTGTCTAAGGGAGAAAAAGGGAGAGGAGACTTCCACAGTGGCCATTTTATGTCTCCTCAGAAATGGGAGTGGAAGCTCCCTCCTTTAAGATTCAGAATTAAAAAACCCAGCATTATATGGGGAATTCTGAATTGAATTTTTTACTTGTTTTAAATTTGGAATGATAAGTCCCTTATACTGGTAGTTTTGTTTTTGTCATTTTTGTTATTGGGAATCTAACTCAGGACCTTGCACTTGTGAGGAAGGGGGCAGCACCACTGAGCTAAATCCCCAGCCCAGACTGGCAGTTTCTTCTTCTTCTTTTTTTTTTTTTCTCATTGAGTTTATTGGTACATTTTAGGTATACAGTACAGTTACATTCATTACTGGGATCTTGTACCTTTACATGCCAGGTCTTGGTTCTCATTTTTTCCCTTTGTCCCTGCCCTCCCTTCACCCCCTCCTCTATTTACAAACACTTTATTTCCATTTTTTCATTTTCTCATGTTTTTTCCCCCTTATACCTTTCCCCTACCCTTACCACTTCCCTACACTTTTAGCCCTTTTCTTCCTATTCACATTGTCAGTTATATCGTTAGGATCTAATGTACCATTATAATTTTTCACACCAGAGAAACTATTCAGTATTTATATATGTGTGACTTATTTATTTCACTTAGGAGTATATCCTCAATATGTGTACATTTTTCTATGAATGAATCTAATTTCTCATTCTTTATGGCTGAATAGTGTTCCATTTTATAGAAAAAAACACATCTTCTTTATCCAGTCTCCAACTAATGGGCAAATGGGCTGTTTCCAAGTTTTAGCTATTATAAACTGTGCAGCCATAAACATAGGTGCACATATGTCACTGTGATATGATTCTTTTAATTCTTCCGGAAAGATACCCAGCAGAGGGATGGCTGGGTGAAATGGAACCTCTAGTCCCAGGTCTTTGAGGTATCTCCATATTGATTTCCATAGTGGTTGCACCAGTCTGCACTCCCCCCACCAATGGAGAAAGGTTCCTTTCTCCCCACAACCCCACCAACATTTGTTATTGTGTGATTTCTTGATAGCAGCCATTCTTTGTGGGGTGAGGTGGAATCTCAGTGTTGTTTTCATCTGCATCTCTCAAATGACCAGACTGGTAGTTTCCAAATAACAGTTTGTGGATATTTCCCAGTAGCTACATAGATGCTTATTAAAAATACAGAATGCTTAGAAGTATCATAGAGATTTGGTAGATTAAAGGTAGTTAAGTTTTGGGAATATGTATTTTAAAATAGCTTCTCAGACGATATTGGTAATCAGTGTGATTTGTCATCTACTTTAGTATAATAAAAATCCAGGAAAAGTTAGATAATAGTTAAGTCATAGTAATGGAGATGATTCCAAGGGAGAGGATGGAAAGCAAGAAAAGCATAAATCTAAGAATGGAATACCATAAAAAGAGGGAATAAAAGAGAAAGCAGCAAAGAAATTGAAAAATAGTAGATTTTGTCCAGGAGCTTGTATGTATATTTTCTCAAATCAGCTAAATCTTAGGATGATAATCCTTAGTTCAGAATCCACATAGAGAAAAAGCATGGAATAATTTTTTTTTTGTCCTGTCGATAGAACACAGGACCTTGGATTTACGTGGCAGGTGTGGCACCATTGAGCTAAATCCCCGGCCTTGGAATAAAAAATCTTCAACTTCTGCTTGTGATTTGGTTCTGTTCCAAGAAAGATTAATCAAATTTCAAATCTGTACTGTTTCATAAAGATTTTTCTATTTTTCTACAATATCTGAAAAGAAAGTTGTAGTATTAACCACAATTTATGAAACAGCCCAGTTGTATACTTACTAATTGGAATTAGGATATTAATGTTTTATAATCCAGGACTGGAACTATTATAGTCTCTTAGGAATAAATCCTTTTACCTGTAGCTGTTGCTATTTCTTCTGTTTTAATGTTGTGATCAGGGCACTTTCCACTCCTAGGTGACTAAAAACTTTGTTTAATGGAAAGTTATGGCATTATGAAAGGAAAAAAATGGCAATTGAAGGACTTTACTTAGTATAAAAATTAATTGCCTTTTTCAAAACTCATATCCCAAGGTAGAATAGGAGCCATAAAGTATATATAAAGTATATATATAGTATATATAGTTCATTATTGTTTTTTTTCTTTAAATGGTTGAGTAAGAATAAGAGAGTATAAAAGAGTAATACACTATTTTGAGATTCCAGGTGGTTCCTTATAAAAGTGAATTTTAAGATTATTTTAGTAGCTGTATGATCTACTTTTTATTTAGCATTCCTCATTTCACTGACCACTATAGGTTTTTTAGGAACTCTGTGAATATTCAGTCAAATAATCAATAATGTCTAATATAGGGGGTGATCATAATGTATGGTGAATGTTAAACTTTTAAAAAAGATTTACTACAGTAAAAAACACATTGTTATGGAATGCCCTCAACATATTCCCTCTGGCATCAAACATTTATCCCACTCTTCTTGCCATTTTCTGAAGCAGTCATCAAAGTCCTCTTATGTGAGCATCATTATAAGTTTTGATTAAAAAAGTACTGTGCATGTTGCTGCTGATTATCATTCAGTGGAAAAGCAGGCTCTTAAAAATATTGTGGCATTTCCTCATTCACCCTATTCATTGGATTTAACACCACATGACTGCTGGCTCTTCCCCAAAGTCAAAATGACCACAAAAGGTAAACATTTTCAGTCAGTTCAAAACATTGAGGCTGCCACAATATCACAGCTAAAGACACTCATGAAAAAGGACTTCCAGAGCTGCTTCAGGAACAATAGGATAAGTGTGTTCAAAGAGATGGGAAGTATTTTGAGCTTGTTTAATGACAGCATCTTTCATTGTAATACGTTTGTAACAAATTAAATATTCACCGTATTTTTATCACAGTTTGTATATTTAACAGTTAAGGTTCTAAATTAAAGGTAGTTTGAAAACGTCATCTAAATTAACAGTCTCAAGGAACTGATTTATTGTGACTAGAGAAAATTTACCGGGAAGAATACCACAGTGGATTCTTCACATTTGTTGATGGCCAACTTGTGAAAGTTTAATCAACCCCAGTGTTGGAGAAGAAGCACAACCCATGCATGGCTACCCTTACCTCTGACATAGTTGTAAACTCAGGTGCTACAAAAACCAAGCTCAGGGTAGAAGCACTCTCAGAACTCAGAGAAAGCTGTCATACTCACAGAAGGAAAGGTGGAGTCCAGGAGAACTATCATATTTAGAGCTTCCTTCACCCTCTACTGGTGGATTTATGGACAGTTACTTTTTTGCAATTTATAACAATACACAGGGAATGTTGCCATCTAGAGAAGCTCACCCAGGTAGAATTTTTACTGGAACTCAATCACATATTGGAATATGATTGGCTTTTTTGTCTCCTACTTCTGTGGAGGTGAACGAGCATTGTGCAGCCCAAAGCCTTCATCATTTGTCACATTGTTAGACTGTTCAGTAGCTGAGACCCCCCAAGTGAACAAGTCTTCCCAGCAGGCATGGTATAATGTGTGCCTAGAGATCTTTTCTAAGTGGCCAGTGGCAAAGGCCGGAGTTCTCTGGGTAATGTTAATTCTTCACCATGCTAATTCTTTTAGGTAGTAAAAGCCAGTGAGAACAAACTGGAATAAAGGTTCACAAAACTGAGATTGCACAGATTGTGGTCGAGGAAATGACTCCTTTTTGCGCATAGGATTGATGAAATGTTTTTATTCAAGATCGTCATTCTGTTTTCTGGGTTGTACTCAACTTGTCCTTTTATGAGTTCTCTTCTGTAATTAATTAGAATGCCCATGTCTCCAGGGTATGCCAAGTGCTTTCCTGCCCTGGAGCCTCCACTTGAACCATACTTACTGTTAAAATCTTTTGATTTTTGAGCACATTTTATGTGCAGTGTCTAGCCAAATCCGGTCCTTGTCTCATGTAAAAGGCCACTTTTACCACCTGATCTTGTGGGATCACTTTCTCCCTTGAATTCCTAGAGCTAACATTGCCCATATAATTTATTTGGGTGTTAACATACTATTCTTCCATAGATACTTATACCTATATTTTGTCTTTACAGATATTACAGATTATTTTTTATACTGTTTTGGTCCCTCATTCCTATTACAACATTCTTCACGCACATAACAAATTTACAAAGTGTTTGGTAAGCATTCATATGGATGTGTGCAACTGGGAACACATTATTCAAATAGATTAAATTAAAAGCATTTTGTAAACCTTAGCCAAATTATACTCACCTTTCTGAGATAATATTAACCCAGAAAATTACTGGTCAGTTTTGGTAGTTAGTTGAGGGCATCTACAAAGATAACGTCAGAAAACTGCTGGAAAATGTCAAAGGAATCGTTGCCGTGCCACTTCCACTTTAGGACCTTTGCACATCATTCCACTGAGAGAGCCCCAACCACCTTACCTAACTGTCTGTCCTTTTATCTTGCTTTATCTTTGCGTAATACTTTTTGCTGACCAACATTATACATTTTTGGTTTAATGTCATTCTTTCCAATTGCTAGAATATATTCTCTGTGGGGGAAAGACTTTGTCTAGCTCACAGTTGTATCTGCTATGTCTAAATACTGTCTGGTTCTTATAAGACTTCAGAAAGTATTTGTGGATTATATGAATGAATTTGTATTAATAGCAAGTAAAAGCTTATTTTTCTATACATTCAGTTTTTTACCATTTGATTTTTTATTATAGTAAAATATACATAAAATAAAATTTCACCATTTTAACCATTTTAAAATGTTTATGATTTAGAGGCATTTGATACATTCATAATCATTATCTAGTTCCCAAATGCTTATCTTCTCAAAAGGAAATCCTCGTACCCATTAAGAAGTCACTCCCCATTCTCCCTATTGCCATCCTCTTTAGAAACCAGAGATTTTTCTGTCTCTGTAGGTTTGTCTATTCTGGATATTTCCTGTAAATAGAATTCAATTTTTGTTACTCATACTAAGAAGATCTAACTAATGTGAAGAATTTCAAAGAAGATTAAAGTGACCAAAGGAGAGGTGGAATTCTCTCTAAACTATTAATAGTTACTCATATTGCAAAAATAACTACTGGGTTTGCACATAGTCAGAATTAATAAGATCATAAAGTATTGATTAGGTCAAAATGAGTATAGATATATCAAACTTGGCTTTATTAGAGGCATTCATTGAAGTATTTTGGAAAAGCAGATGAATGTTTTTACACATTAGGTAATAGACATGGGCTATTTAAATACTTATGCATTTCAAAACAATTTAAAAGGCTATCAATAAAAATCATAATTTGATAATTTAAGAAATAATGTAATTAGAATTATATCTAACTTTGGAAAATAGCAGCATAAATTTCAGGTATTGTTCTTCATTCTGTCAGGAATTTATTGCCTGTTGAAATGAGTTCGAAGATTGGCATGTGTCCTACTTGAATCTTTATTTTAGGACAGTGAACTGTGAGCAGCCTTGAGAATGAATGCATATCCAAGTACAGCATAGATGTGTATGATAGGCCTACTTGGAGTCTCTAGCAACCCCAAATATTTTTCATAGTCACCTTGAACTCTGAAAGTAGTCCATTGGGTGTCTGGGATATCTAGGCTGTCTTCGTATTTTGCTGTGCCTTCAAATCTTCTAGTTCCAAAGGAATTCTGCATTCTGCTTATATGCTACTACTCCCATTTAGACATTTCTTCCAGCAGCAAGGCATGGTCATGCGTACTGACCAGTATATAACTGCACCCCCATGTATCCCTTGCCTTTAGTTTTCTCATTGTTAGCACCTTCTCTCAAGAGATTTCTTTTCACTTGAAAGCAGAATGTGACTTATATTTTTGACCTTTATGTCAGGCTTTGGTTCTGAGGCATTTAGCATGTGTATAGAGTGCTTGGGAAACAACTTGCTCAAAATATGATTTAGTTGAGGGTTATTTATATGTCAACACTTCTCATATTCAAGAAGTAAATGTTGGCAATGATCCAACCTTTTTTGTTGTTGTTGCTATTTCTAGCTCATAATTTTAGTAGCACATGTGAATCTGGAATACACTTTAATTTTTTTTGTTTCATCTCTCACTCTTTGCATTTTTGTCAGACATCAAGGCAAATAAATGAGACCCACTACTGCATCCCCATCTGTTTTCAGGGACATGTAAGCAGACCAGTTTGTGATGTTTTATCATCCAACATAGAACTAAGAGAATCCCTGTGGAGTAAGAATGAGAGGCACATTCTAAGGTCAAAAGTTTTTAAGCTGTGAATCATTTATCTGCTGTCTGATTGTGGCGAGGGATAGTTTACCTTAAGATATTTAGCGTTGCTTACAGCTTGTCATGGTACTTATAAAAGTTAAATTATTTTGTGGTAGATGGAAAATGAATATGCAGCTAATATTTTGAACTTGATAATAGGGTTTAATAAGAAGTTTAAAAATATGTCAGAGTTTAAAAATATGACAAATCAAAATACAAACAGTATTTATTTTTCAGGTTATTACTCTTTTATTTCTGCTAAGATTACATATGAAAATACACATCCTCACTAAAATACTTTTCTAGTTCTTGACAGCTCAAAAATGGCTTCATAAAAAATAAAATGAAGTGCCTCCCAAATCTGTCTTCCTAATACTTGTTGACACTTGAATGTTGCATTCATTTCTTTTTCACAACAAGCAAGTGATGATTCTTTTCTGGTAAGAATTAAGAGGACTTCAAATATGTCAAGGTTATGTAAGTCACAGTGGATAAATAGCTTGTGTAATACTCTTGATAGCAGGCTTGATATTGACCCCACTGAAAAATTATCAAAAGTTAATCAAGCTCATTACTGTACCTATTAGAGTTGATTTTCAAATGACCTTCAACAAGATGAAATATGTTCTTTGTTGGAGAATAGATTTTATCCACTTGAGAAATTGTTTTCCAGATATGTTTAGTCTTATGACAATGTTTTGGAAATTAAAGAGAATCTTTGGAAGGTAGATTTCATTTCTGTGTGGTGATAACATCAGGGGTATGGGGATAAAATTTAACTTTTCAGAGTTTATTACAAACCTTTAATTACTTTGTGGTCCAAAATCAATTTTTATGTATGGCCAGCCTGGCCAAGGCAAGACAAAGGATGATCTCAGAAATTGTGCCTACTTGTTTGTGATAATGATCCAGAAAGGAGGCATGCAATTATGACAGTGGCATTCATTGTTTTCATAATCAGGAGAATCTTCAACCCTACTCTGATGCCTTGATGCTAAATTCTAGAGTAGTGATGGAAAAGGCAACTGCTTTAGCAAATTTACTTCTATCTTACCCTGTCATGCGCATCATTTTTCTGAGTATATATGTGTACATCTTTCTCTATTTCTTGGGTTATATGCAAGCTGGGACCTGAGTGGGTACCAGCTGATAAAAACAGTACCTTTTTAAAACAATTGCCACCTTTGTGTTAAATAGTAAATTAATAGAAATAAAGATAATTTAGGGTACATTATATGAAGGAAATTAGGGTCATACTATCATATTTTAAATCCTAGGAGAATTGGTTTCATAATCATGTGTTTAATATTCAAAGAAATAGTTTGTTATTTAAACACAGAAGAATGTCTGAAATGTGTATTCACCAAAAATGTTAAATAACGAATGTTCAATTTATACTAAGCGATTTGCTAAACACTTTACATATATTATTTTATCCTAAGTAAAATGATACATTAGGTAATTCTATTTTACAGATAAAGAAACTAAAGTTCAGCAAGATAAACAATCTGTCCAAGATCTGATAGGCATTAAATGAGGAAAGCAGAAATGGAATCAGTAAGTTTGTTAACCCCCGTATAGGATCTGAGCAACAGAATGGGAGATATATCTACAGGAAGTAAATTGTGGGTCAGATCATGAGTGTGAATATTGGAGAAGATGTAGATGTCTGTGAAGGAAAGACTTCTCTCTTCTCAGGGTGAAGACAGTTGACAGGATTAGAGAGAGACTGAAGGGAGCCTTACATAAAAATGACCTCATATCAGTTTTGATCGTGCTGTGAAAAGGCTTTTAGTCATATAAAAATAAAATGTTTCCACATGAAACTTTAATTTTAGATACTTAAATGATGAATTGTTTATCTTCTCTTGTCCTTCCTCTGAGTTCATTTTATTTCTTGTAAAAATTGATTACTATTATCAAAACAAATCTTAGGAATTAATATTGAAGAGAAAAATTACTTTGTCCTATCAGAGTGTTAGTTTTGCTGACTTAACTATTTGTTGAATAAGTGGGTAAGTGAATGTGGAGTTAGGTATGGATCTCATAAGTATACAGTCTTCCTAGTCTCAACTATTATGGCTAATTGGGAAGGTAGATCAATTCTAGTTTTCACTTTGCAAACATGATTATTTTCTTTGGCTTTTAGTAGGCCAGTACACAATTTTATTCCCATTATTTGGCTTGTAAGAGTCTACCTCTTGACCTCCTCTAACGTGGAGATTGATGAGTGAAAGTATAGCAAAATAGCTTACTTAGTCTATAAAGTGAAATTCCAGAAATTACTCTGTTAGCCAATTTAGGGAGACCAGAAGAAGAAAACTTTAGAAATACACGTGTGTGGAAAGCATTTAAACATAAACCTGAGAAAGGGAGCTCTCAGACACCACTGGTGGAAATGCAAATTAATATAGCCATTTTAAAACAATGTGGAGATTCCTAAAAAAAAACCCAAAAAACCCAAAACCCCCAAACCAGAAACAGAACTGTAATGTGATTCGGACATTCCTCTACTGGGTATATTTTTAAAAGAAAGGAAGTCAGTATGTTGAGTAGATAATTGCACTCCTAGGCTTATTGTAGCAGTATCAGCAATAGCAACCTAAATGTCCTTAAGCAAACTGATGGATGAAGGTAATATGATATCCTCATATTTGTATAATGGGATGCTTTTCACCCATAAAAATGAAATCCTGTCATTTGATGTACAAGCATGAGCCTAGAGAACATCATGTTAAGTTAAATCAGTCAAGCACAGGAAGATAAATATGGCATGTTCTCAATTATATATGGAAGCTGTAAGGTTGATCTCAAAGTAATAGGGTGGTTACCAGAAGCTGGGGAGGGTGAGTGTGAGGATGAGTGTGAGGGTATGGTTAATGCGTACAGAGGTACAGTTCTATAGGATGAACACAGGAAATTCCTGACTTATGGAACATTCCAGTTGCAAACTTGCACCGATAACCAACGGACCTCGCATTAGGAACATTTGTAGATGAGAACAAATTGTAGAAGCAGCTCACGTGTTCACCTTAACATGTTAGAATAAGCCACACATGTGCAAATACCGAATAGTTTCTCTGGTGTGAAAAACTAAAATAGTACTCAAGATCCTAATGAGATAATTAGCAATGTGAAATAGGAAGAAAAGGGCTAAAGGTGTAGTGACAGTGAGAAGGGTAGGGGAAGGGGAATAAGGGAAAGGGCAAAAAATGTGAGAAAATATAAAAATGGAATTAAAGTGTTTGTAGGTGGGGAGGGGTGGAGGGGGTGAAGGGAGGGCAGGGGTAAGGGGAAAAAATGAGAACCAAGACCTGACATGTAAAGGGTACAAGATCCCAGTAATGAATGTAACTGCAATGTATACCTAGAATGTACTAATAAATTAAATTTAACTTAAAAAATCATGTTAGAGCAAGTGTAAAAGTAAAAATAGTTTATTTATAGTATTTTTATATGTGTTTGGTTTTTTATGCAATGGAAATGTTTTCTGTATATATATCCTTTTACTTAAGCTATGGTGAACTTTTTTGTTAATTTTTGTTTTTATTGGCACATGTTTATAGTACATAATGGAGAATTGCATTTGTTCTGCATTTTTTCCATCTTCATTCAGTTTTAGGATTAAGGCATCAAAATTTCTTCTAGACTGATTTGTCATATGTTCTGTGTTTGCTAGCAAATTTGGAACTTTTAGTTTGCTTCATTTCTTTATAAGAATGATGTTACTACCCAGCATGAAATAGCAATCAAAATGAAAAAGGCAGCAAGAAATGGTACTGGGTTAACCATGAGCTAGTCAACTCCCCACTTCTTGCATTCTTCTCAGCTGTGAAGAGAAAGGGAAATAGCATTCACAGAATAACTCATATTTTAAACTTTTTCTTTCTTTCTTAATTTGAGGCCAAAAGAGGGAATTTGTTTGAATCTATATGGAAGTAAAACATTAAACAATATCCTTAATTTGCAACTAGTAGTCTTTGGTGCTGCTTTGTGCAAATTATTTTCATCATCAGGGTTGCTCAGAGTAATCCCATCCTATTTTCTTCATATTTAAGTACACATACAGCAAATATTTCCAGAAATAATGAAATCAACTGAATAATTGTTTTTAATAATGCTTAGAATTTTACTTAATTTTGAGCTTTTGGTTCCTGAATCTGTAAAAAAAAAAGAAAGAAAACACACTTTGGATTTATGTTTAAAGGATGTGTCATCTTAATATAGTATCTTGTAGGCTTTTGCTTTTTGGTACTGGGGATCAAACTCAGGACCTTGCACTTGTGAGGCCGGCAGCAGAACCAATGAGCTAAATCCCCAGGTGCTGGGTTTTTGTTTTTTGAGTGAGTTGAGTAACTAACCTAGTTTGGGGCGAGGAAGACAGATAATTTTTACATTTTACACCTTCCATTTTAAATGACTTTGACATGAGGTTTCAATTATTGCATTCTTAAGGACTTAAAAATTTAAAAATATATGATAGTATTTAAACAGAACTTATTCTACTGTTGTCTGGAGTATACTTTGGTATAACTCTGGAAGGAGACTATCTTTATCAAAACTGAAAATGCAGGGCTGGGGATTTAGCTCAATCCCTGGTACCAAAAAACAAGCAAACAAACAAACAAAAAACCAAAAATGCATATGCCCTTTGACCTAGCGGTTCAACCTGTAGGAGTCTACCCTTGAACACATATACACATTTGCAAGACACACACACACACACACACAAACACAAACACACACACACACACGTGTCTATACATATATAATGTTTCTTAGGATATTATTTGTTATATAATTTTAAAATGCGAAGTCATTAAGTAGGAGAATGTTAAATTATCATGTCTGTGTTCAGATACTTATTCTTTTTAATAACTGCTTCTGAAGAAAATAAAATAATTTGCATGACTTAAGATTTGATAGCTTATCCTGTTACATAAAAAGGGATAGTTTTGTTTCTAGGGAAATGCATATATACAAATTTTCTCCCTCCCTGCTCCTTACTTAGCATACATCTATAAATAGGTGGATGAATGGACATTAAAAAAATTGTTGGTAGCATGGGAATACAATTGTCAGAGTAAAACAGAAGGGAAAGTTTTTTAATTGACTTATGGTTGCTGCTTGAACTTTACTATGTGTATCTGGTTTTTTTAATAATTGAAATGAAATTTTGCATTAATAATGAAGTCTTGGATTTTTTTTTTATCCTCTTAGGACTCAGCCCAGGAAAGTGTTATTACACGAGATATTCATCGTACATTTCCTGCACATGATTACTTCAAAGACACAGGAGGAGATGGTCAGGAATCACTTTACAAGATTTGCAAGGTAAGGCCTTCCCCCTTGCTATTACTAACATATTTTACAGGGCTATATTTTCGGAATTCATCTTAAAGATTTTTAGATTTTTTTTTCTGTCTTCATGTCTCATTTGTACTATCCCATATTCTCTGGTTTACATATACACTTTCAGTTCCTCAATACTCATCCTGGAAGCTGATTTTTTGCCTGCGTGTTCTAAAGAAGCGTCAGTTTGGCTCTCCTGCTAACAGGAAAGAAACAGAATGTCCTCTCCAACCATGCTGTAAAGTCTCAGAGGAATCATAGATGAGTCTGCCCTTCGCACAACATAATGTGGCATTTGTCTTGGTTTTTGACAATAGGCAAGTGTGAGAATCAGTGTGAGGCCTGCTGTTGAATACCAGTAAGTTCCGTGATATTGTTAATATACTCTGAGTTAAGTCGCATTATAGATCTCTGTGTAGTTTTTATATCTCATTTTGAAGTCTTTCTTCTCCTTCATTATTAATAGACCTGGAAGGAAAAAATAACTGCCTCCCAATTTTCAGTGTGTGTGCTCTGTGTGAATAAAAAAGATTGTCAGTACAGGATAGCCAGCAAGTTATTAAATTCTCAAGGTTGTACCCAAAATGCAAAATGAATGTTGTAGCTGTACTTATGTTGTTCTCACTTTCCATTCCAGTAGAGATTGTTAATGAATAGTGAACTACACAAAAATCTGGTAATATAGAGACAAAAAGCAAACACCATGGCTGATTTGTAAGCTAGAGAATTACTACCTGAATAATCAAATTTAGTCTTTCAACAAGTAGTAAACCAGTAGGTTGGCTGAAGTATAACCACAAATATATTTCATTTTATATTTACTATTTTTGAAGGGACTCATAAAAGCACTCGCCTACAATATGCAAATCAAATAGATTTTGTTTAATTTTGCAAATGACACATCTTTCATTAAAATCCTTCTTACGTGTTGGTGGTTTTGCCCTCTTCCCACTCCTGTCTTTTTTTCCCCCCTTTCTGCTTTAGTTTTTGGTCTAAATATTTTGAAGTATTATAAATTTACACTAGTCAGAAATCTATTTTGGAGAGTCTGAGGGTGTAGCTCATTGGTGGAGTAACTTGCCTAGGATGCATGTGGCCCTAGATTCTATGCCCAGCGCTGCAGATTAAAAAAAAAAAAAAAACAACAGAAAAATCTATTTTTATATAGATGTATCAAATAGGGTTGCAAATATACATCTAAGTTAAAATCTAAGAGTATACTAATTGCTGGAAAATAATACATCATCTAATTTAAAAAATACCAAAAACCAGTGGACACTACAAAAATATATATTCTATTCATTATATGCTTGTAAAAGGTAAAAGTAATTGTTAGCATTTTTCCTACTACTTTTGAAATTCTATGAGCTAGTTTCTGGTTTGTATATAAAAATTGGAAAAATTATATAGCTTTTGTGTTTTTAGAAGGGGATCTGGCTTATGGCATATGGAACATTTTTTTTCCCCTAACAGTGTATTTTCATCCAATCAGTGACTTTTCCTCTGATTGATACTTTCTTCATATGACTAAAACAGATGGTTCCATGTTCTTGCAGGCTCTGATTTACTCTTTTGCTTCATTGTAGTAAAAATAGTATTTGCTTCATTATGTAATATTTAGAGAGAAACATCTGAAACATTTATAGTCCCAAGATACAATGAAAATGATTAGCACCTTCACATAGTTGGTAGCCTTTGCTTTGGTGATATAGGTAATAACCCAACCTTTAGTTCATTAGATCTAGAAAACAGTCATTAGTACATTCACACAGCTCATATAGTCATTTTAGATTATCAGTATACATTTTATAACATGTTTAGACAATTTTAGAGCTTTCTATGAGTGAAGAGTATTATACAAATGTAGATTTAGGATATTTCATTGTTGACATTAACTTACATTGCACTGAAGTTTGTGAATATGAATACAGACAGAATCATATTCAAGATAGTAAATGAAAGTAAAGGCTCTTCATATTGTACAAATATATATATATTATATATATTATATATTATATACCACAATCATTGATAATGAAAGTGAACAGAGATGTACATATCAGCAAATGTTGGAGAAATCAAACTTTGCTGGTATCCTACCAGATAGACCACTTGGTTTATGATCCCCCTCAGTTCCTTTTCCTCTCTTTTTTTTTTTTTTGTGGGGGTGTCAGGTATCAAACTTGGGCTCTTGCACTTGCCAGGCAGGCAGCAGAAGCACTGAGTCACATCCCCGACCCTACCTTTTCCTCTTTTGTTTGTTTGTTTGTTGTTTTTTTGAGACAGGATCTTGTTATATAGTTCAGATTGGCCTTGAACTCACTATGTAGTCTAGAGGCTGGCCACAGACTCTCCTGCCTGGGATTACAGGTGTATGCAGCTATGCCTGGTTCCTTCTCCTCTTAATCTCTCTCTCTCTCTTTTTTTTTTTTTTATTTTGAGACAGAGTCTTACTGTGTAGTTGAAACTGACCTGGAACTCACTATGTAGCCCAGGCTGGTCTTAAACTCACAGTGATCCTCCTGCCTCAGCCTCCTGAGTGCTAGGATTACAGGCATGTGCCACCACTCCTGGCCTTAATCTCCTTTTTATTTTTTTTTTTTAGTAGCCTAGTGTTCATGCCAGGAAGTCTTTTTTTCCCCTAGCATTTAGTGTACTTTCAGCTAATCATGATAATTCACAAGTGGCTGCATATGTATATAAGTAATTTAGGACTAAATATTCTTAAGCTTCTGTGTTTACTTTTCTTTGCTCTTGAAATCCAATTTGATCCATAGTTTTTTAAATTTTTTGATTCTTATCATAATCCTTAAAAATTACTTATGTATAACCATAAGTCCCCTGAGTGTAATCTATCTGTTCTAACATTTTTATTCATAGACTAACATCCAGTAGTATACCTCACATTCAGAAATACATCAGAATTTCCATCCTGGATACCGTGCAAAGAACCAAACATTAAAGATACCATGGTATTATTACCAACCACATTGTCACATATTCTTTAAATACAGAAAATTCTGCTTACTCTTTAAAAATTCTTTTTTCCCCCTTGTCTTCTACAATGACTACAACCTCTAGTTTACTATAAAATGAAACAATAGGGCCTGGGATTTAGCTCAGTGGTTCCACTGCCTGCCTCACTAAGTGCAAGGTCCTGAGTTTGATCCCCATGTACCCTCCCCCAAATTTTTTTAAAATAAATAAAATGAAACAGTGATACCTGACATTATCTTCTTCTTGTTTTAAAGAAATTGCATCTAATTGTGTGTTTCATTTCTCATCAGCAATATAATTACAAACAATTTTTTAAAAATACAGTGTCTTCCATGTGACATAACAATTTCACATTTGCAGAATACTTGCACGTATATTACCTTATTTATTTCTGACAGTTTCTCATCTGTACAACCTGTACTAGAGATACAATATGCTGTGCTTTTAAATTGAACAGCAGTTATTAGGAGAATTTCAATTATAGTAAGTTTAAAAATCAGCTCTAGTTTCAAGGATATAGCAGTTTGACTTTGTAGTTGAAAAGTTTTCTGTGACTCTGGTAAAATGAGAAATGATCTGAACTGTCAGATTAGAAGACTTAAACTTACTGTCATGTTTTAATAGTCCTGTCAGTTCCAGTTTTACCTTTTAATATCTGACTTGAGGAGGAAATCATAATGGTTCAAAGCTTCTCCTGTTGTGATAAATTTATATAGGGAAAGCTAAGCAGAAAGTATAATAGTAAAATTCATAGGTTTCTGAAAATGAAAACATTTGATTCCTCCTTCCCTTTCTTTCTTATTAGTTTCAGTATCTTATTTTAAAAGAATGTCCTTGAGAGGGGACAGAATATACTTCAAGTATCTTTAGTTCTTTTCTAGTTTATGTATGATATAAAATTATATTTACATTGGGAGACAGGTTGGTACAGCATAAAGGACTGGGCAGCAGGAGATCTGAGTCTGGTTTGGATTCTTCTACCAGGCAGATATAAGACTAGAAAAATCACACGGTAGGCCTCCTCTTCAGTAAAGGTATAGAGTTCCTAAGATTGTTTCAGTTCTACTTTGCTATGATTCTAGATTTTGTTTTGATTTTTTTCTTCTAAAATATAATAGATAAATCCAGAATGTAGCAGTTAAATACTGTGTTAGTCCTTAGCTTTGTGACTCAATAACAAAGTTGAAAAACTCTGATTTCACCTGGCTTTCTGTTGTGTTTGTCATGTAAATGGAGTTCATTCAGTGGTTGGTTTACTTTTAGACATACATCTCTAAGACTTGAGTCCAGTTGGTCATAGTAATCAGCTAAAATATTATTTATAACAATATAGATTGGAGTGACTTCTGGTGTGCAATTTAATTTGTGCATATTGCTTTTTCTAATTTTCTGATTAGAGTAACTGCTCTTTGCAAAAGAGGCGACTGCTGTGAATTTAATGGGAAAGAATGAATATACTACAGAGATCAATACCTTTGTGTGGGTTAATAATTTGATATTATAATGGTTGTGGAAAGACAAAAATGTAATTAACCTCCATTTTATTATATACTTTTATCAAAACAAGAGTGGATTTATTATAAAAACAGAATTTTAGGTACTATTTTAATATTGAAGCTGCACAATTTAAAGAATGAAAATTGTATATAATCGTACATTATTTTGTTTTCTAGATGTCAGAGTTATTTGTGGTTTTGAGGATGAATTATTTTTTCTGAGTTGACAAAATTTTCAGTAGATTTTTCTAGCTATTTGACTACCTGTAATTCAGCTCTCTTCTTTGGGATACCCAAATGAGCCCCAGTTTGAACAAATGAATTTATTTATTGAAAAAATTATAGCCCACTATTCTTTGCATAAGCCAGTTTGACTATGAGTGACTGGTGGAATCCCTCCTACTTGTCTGTCTTTCAAATCTGATTGACTTCAGAATGAGGGAGTTTTAGGTGTCCTTGGATCAAAATGTACCTAAAAGGGTTTAATTCGGAAGAGTATGTTGGAAGATTCAGGAAGCTCTTTTGAATGCTTTTTGTACTTCTCTTCTTATTGAGTTTATTTGAATCATGGAATCCTTCTAAAGTGATGCAGACATGCACTGCTGAGGAGTCCTTTGAGCCCTGGGGATCACTTGCTTTGACAGCAGATTCTTATAAGTGTATTAAGTGAATTCCGCACATCTTAATGCACAGTGGTGTATTTGCAGAGCAAATTAACTTCCTTAAGGAAAAGGGAATTCTTTCAGGTCCTAGAGAAAGCTTAAAGACACTTCCTAATGTTGATCAACATAACCACAATAGTAATAATAGAAACTTTTGAAACCCTATGGTTTAGAAGACACTTCTGTATATATTGTTATTTGATCACCATTGTTACTCCATAGGACAGGTAGACTTTACCTCATTTTATAAATCTAGATAAGCGAATTTATTGGCCTGAATTACATAGCTACTGAATGGCAGAGGCTAGCTTGAACTCAATTCTTTTACCTTAAAATTCTGTAGTTTTTCTGTAGTGCTACTGTGATTGTGTATTTAATGAAAAATTTGTAATACCAGAGGCTGTATGCTTGCACTCTATACACATTATGTTTTTTAGTGACGACAGTCTGTTCTTAGATCAACAAATCCTCTAGAAGCATTGACTTGTCACACAGAGAAGACATAGCTATTAAGGAAGGTCAAGCTAACTCTAGAGTTTCCACTGTTTTTGTAGTATGGTTCCTTTCTCATGTTAGAGGGACAGTATTTATGCAGAAGAGAATTTTAGCAGCAGCAGCAGCATCTTAAATTCAGAGAGCTATACAGTAATTTTTGTAAAGTTAAGTACTAAAATGCAAAGAAGAAATAACTTTATATTCCCTATCCGTATCAGTTAGTAGAAAACAGTAATGAGAAGATCAGGAGTACCAGTATAATCTTCACCAGTATACTTGTAGTTACTCAGGCTCTTAGGCCAGATAAATATTTTAGTTCTTTTTTTCCTGGCACAATTAATGCTATATTAGTGAGATGATAACACCAAAGACATGCTTAGAGGCATCACAAAAGAAAAATGAATTCATTTCTGATGATTTTACTCAGAATGTTTTCATCTAAAATTCTGAAAAGTTACTTTTATTTCAGCTTACATATGAGATTTTATTCCCTTCTAAAAGATTATTTGAAGTATTTATGAGGGATTAACACCATAATCTCTTCAGTGTTTAGGGCCTTTAAAGATTTTGGTAAGGCTAAGGATTTCTAATAATAAGTAGAAATTGGATGTCATACTTATATACTTTTTATTTTATTGTGGCTGATAATAAGAAGGTAGAATCTTTGAGTTAAGTCCCTCATCCTTATAAAAAATAGTTTTCTTATGATCATCATAGACCTCATTGTCATCATTTAAAAATCTTTTATTAAAGTGTAAGTGCAACAAACATACTGGTAGTAGAGTACAAAGTGCATATGCAAGATACATGACTCTTTATTTTTACTGAGTGAACGCTCCCTTGGAAATCGCTTGGAACAAAGGCATAAAATTTACTAGTATCCTCCAAGTTTCCTTTGTTTTCCCTGATGATCATTGCCTTCCTGAAGGTAACAGCCATTCTGGTATCTGTAATCATACATTTCTATCATGTGTTGTTGGGCTCTAAAGAATAGACCCTTAGGATATGGACTTTGTTGTGTCTGCTTCTTAAAAATCTGTGAGGCTCTGTGACTCATCAGTTTTATTGCAATGACTAAAAGATTCATCTGGCTGGATTCCTCCATTTTGTTGCAGATTCCAGTAATTTATTATTTTCATCACTTCAGAATATTCCATTGTATGAATATTATATAATATAGTGTCTATTCTAGTTTCAGTGGGCATTTTGCCATATACATTTCAGCTAGTGGATGTGTAAGACTTTTAGTTACTCCGTAATATCACCAATACTTGGGGAACTTTAACTACTGGATATTCAGTGATACCTCATTGTGGTTTCATGGCCATTTTCCATATGACTGGTGAGGATGAGAGCATCTTCATGCTCACTGTCCATTAGGAATCTTTTTTCATGGCAGAACTGTTTTTCTTTTGCACATTTTTACAATTTCTTTTTCTTAGGAATTTTTTCTATGTTTTGCATATGAATCCTTTTAAAGAATGTACATGTTGCAGATATTTTCTCTATGGCTTGCTTTTTTACCATCCTAATTGGATCTGTTGATACATGAGAGCAATTAATCTTAAAATGTCCAGTATATTAATCTTTTCTTTTATGATTAGTGTTTTTGTACCTTGCTTAACAAATATTTGCCTAACATAAAGTCATAAAAATGATTTCTGATGTAATCTAGAAACTTTATCCTTTTGATTTTTTACATGATACCTATGATCTCTTCACAGTTGCTTTTTGTGATGTAGAAGTCAAAGTTCATTTTTTCCCCCATATGTATCTCCTGTAGATCCAACATTGTTTCTGAATAACCATACTTTCCCCATTGTGGTGCTTCAGGATGTTTGTCACAATTAAGGTCCATGTTTATGTGAATTTGTTTCTGAACTATTGTGTTCTGTTTATCACTGTACCAAGCTACCCTATTAGAATTATAGTAGCTTTATGTAAGATACTAATAAGATAATAAATTATATTGTCTGGGAGCATTAGACCTTCAGTTTTTTCTGCTTCGGAATTTTTGTTGCTACTTTGGCCCTTTGTATTTCTGTGTTGCAGAATCAGCTTATCAGGTTTTGAAGGAAAAAAAACTCTCAAAATTTTCATTTGATTCACATCAAATCAATAGTTTGTCAGTTTTTTTAGTTTTTTCAAAGACTCAATTTTGACTTTATTGATTTTATATATTGTATATTTGTTTTCTAACTTCATTGATATATTTCTTTTTAAAAATTTCCTTTATTGTCATTGAGTTTAATTTGCTAGCCTTTTTTAAACCTTTTTAAGATAAATGTTTAAGTCACTGATTTTTTAGCTTTTCCTATTTTGCTTTTAACATGGTGCTGAGGATTGAATTCAGGGCCCGATGAATGCTAGAAGAGCACTGTACCACTCACTGACATCCCCCGCCCTTCTTATTCAGATACATCAAAGTCCACTAATTGTTCCTAAATACTTCTGTAGATGCGTCTCATAGATTGTTTCTTTTTTCCCAAGTTCCACCTCAGAAACAACCCAATTCATACATAATTTATATAAATATAGTAATAAGCTATATCTTTTTTAAGCAGAATTGGATAATTGTTGACGAATGTGTATACCTGTGTGATCACAATCAAAATATACCACAATAATTTTATCACTTCAAAAAGTTCCCTCAGCATTCTTTGCAGTCTGTCTCCTCACTCCTATCTAAACTGTAGACCATTATTTATCTTCTCTCATTATAGCTAAGTTTCTGTTCTCTAGAATTTAATATAAATGTATCAGGTAATATGAACTGTCTTGCCTCTGGCTTCTTTCATGTAGTATAATGCCTTTTTAGATGTATCCATGTATTTGAGACTTTCTGAAGTGTTTTTTATTTCTGAGTTAGATTCTATTATAACTTCATTCATTTTGATATGTCACACATCAATACTCTCAGGTTCAACTCTGATGAAAATCTAATAGCTGATTAGCTATAGATTATTTCCAGTGCTTTCCATCTCTTGGTTTTTGTTTATTTGTTCACGTTTTCTTTCGTGCTTGATAATTTTTAATAGAATGTTAGACCTTGTATATGAAAAATAAGACTCTGGATGGTGTTACTTTTCTTTAGAGTAAATTCAGGGTTTTTCTGGCTGAAAGATGGAGTGTGGTGGATCCTTTTGGCCCTTCTTTTTCTTTTCTTTTCTCCCCCCTTCTTCCTTCCTTTATCACCTACCCTCTTTCCTCCCCCACCAATCCCTCAGTTCTCTTTTACACCTTTCTCTCCCTTTCCCTTTGGTACTGAGATGGAATCCAGTGCCTCACACATGTTAAGCTCACACTCTTCCACTAAGCTACACCTGCTCGCTCATTCTTTGCTCCACTTTTTACTGTCATATTACTTTGTTGGAAAACGAAATCTTTCTAAGAGCTTGGATATTTACTAGAGGCTCTTCTGAACAATGCTAGAAGATTGCTGAAATCTTAGCTTAACTATTCTTAGCTTTTCTGCAGGCCAGTTTTCCTAAAATTTCCCCTTCTGCAAGATATCACTCATATCATCGAGGAAGTATAAGTGATTAGTTTTTTACAATGTTCTCAAATTTTTCAGCAGATAAGATGTTGGCTTACAGTTTCACATTTTCTAGAGGAGAAGAGAATTTTAACTGATGCCTTTCTCAACATAAAATAGAGAAGGTACTGTATTTGCATAAGGATACATCCTAATCCTTGAGTAAGCATTTTGTTTCACTTCTCCCATAAATCATTTTCCATAATCCATTTTTACTGTGCTTGTTTGTTTGGTTTTGGTACTGGGGATCAAACTTGGGTCTTTGAGCTTGCAAGGCAGGTGGTGGAACAACTGAGCTAAATCCCTGGCCCTGCATAATCCATTTTTGTAGTATTGTTCAATTCTGCTTCATTGTCAAGGACAATTTGTTTATAGCTATTCAGCACAGTAAGTACACACATGCTTGCACCTGTATAAAGAAATCTTAGCGAAACAAAGTTGGAAAGCTTCACAACTCTGTGTGTGTGTGTGTGTGTGTGTGTGTGTGTATTAGGAGTTAAGATAAAATCTTTGTTTATAAGATTTCAAAATCATTTATTATGCTGTATTTTTTAGTATCGCTATAATCGTATGAAAGGGATTGCTTGGGGGGTTGGTCCTCATTTGTATATATATTAATAGAATAGACTTTCTGTGAGTCAAGAAAAATTATGTTTTTTTTAGCTGGGAAAATTAATGTAATTTTAAAAAACATATTTTCTTCTGAGATCATAACAATGAAAAAGTCAGGTTAGTGATGCTGGAGTCCTAGAAAGAGAGTGAGTGATTTGTAATGCTCTTGAGAGCACCTTAAGATATTTTTTTAGATTTCTCCATGTGTAGGGTCTTAGAAGAGCTTTTTTTGAAATGGCTTTGTAGTTTCTGTGGAACCTATTTATTGTCTTTCACCTGAAAGGCTAATTGAAGACTTCATACTTTTACTAGGATGCAGAAAAGAAAGGTTAGTTTATGAGTGTGATAAAAATGGATAAAATTAGAGTAAAGGGATTGATGTGAACCGTAAGGGTTTATTTCATCTTTCTTTTTAGAAAACAATATTATATTTTGAGAAAAAAGAAAAATACGATTTCTTTCTAAACAAAGTGAAAAAATAATATAAAAATAAAACACAAGGAATCTTCAAATAAAATAATATTCACGGTTCTTCTTGAATTTTGAGGTTTATTGTTATAATAAAACACCTTCAATATCCTAGACAATAACTTAGTTAATCCTGAGTTATTTATGCTGCAGAATCATGAGACTTTATCTGTTTACTAATTTTTTTGCAGTTGGCAATATCTGTATAATTTTGAAGCCTCCTCCTTAATTGGACTTCTTGGTGCATCTATGAAGCTTCTTTCTTAACCAGACCTCTTCCTGCTTTCTCCCTTAGTAAGAATGCAAATCTGAATCGCCCTCCTCCTTCCCATCTGTCCAAATCTTGGTTGCCCACTTCCTGTGTGAAGCTTGCCTACACACTGTACCCACAGGGTTTACAGATTAAAACAAGGCTGGTAATCTAATGTATATCATGAAGACTGTAGTTAATAAAATTTCATTTTGTTTAGGACTTTAAATAAGAGCTTAGCTGAGCTTAGTCATACAAAAAAAGTAATGATATGAGAAATGTTAATCTAGGTACTTCACTATTGTAACAATTTTACTGTCTATAAATACTCCACACAGTATATTTTAAACCACAAATATACAAAATAAAATTAATTTTTAAATTGCACAATAAAATTTCTTCTGTTATCATGGATATTTTGAATAATACCTGATTAATTTCATTGAAATCATTTCTGCATTGTGTTCAGCCTTTGAGGGAAAGAAGTTTCTTTATCTCAGTCAAAATGACTAAAAGTCACATCCTGTCCATATAATTAACTCTGTGGTGGAACTGGCTGTTAATTCAGATCCTCTGAGAAGCCTGTCACAAGGACAGGATTAAGCATACAATAATGTATTAGGAAAATGCCTGTAAGACAATGAGAGAGATGAGAGAAATTGGAGAGCCATTGGACCACAATCATTCCTACCCAAATGGGAGAATGAAGGAAAGTTAGGTGAAATGTCTTAGTCTACAGTGTATTTCTAAGGAAGATTTGGCAAGACCAGTGTGGAGACGTCAGCCAAAGTTATCTACGAAGTCCCCTATCTTTCAGAAGCCTAACTGCTCTCATATGAAGTTTTAAAACCTGTAAACCCTAAAAGAAGTCTGTAGTTCTACATTTCCTCCTTCTGTGAATTAACTTGATTTATAAAATTTTTTCATGATAAACTCCTTAAGGGTAGGTTTCCTGCTTCATTTTATAAGGTTCTGAAGTATTTTTCTTCGCTAATATACCTTATAGCTAGTTCACTTGTAATAGATACATTAAAAATTTTTAAAGGAGGTAGTCTGGTTTTTTTTTTTTACATTGTCTTAAAAATAAAAGAATATGTCAGTATACTTCTAGATTGTTGCCAAGGGCCTCTTCTAAAAATGTGTTATATAAAGGAAAACTCACATCTAGGAATTCTGCCAGCTATGTTAGATAAGAAAATTGCTCTGTGAGTGAATGTTTGTGAATATATCTAGCATTCTGCATTTGTCTCCACTGTTTAGATTATTTCATACCAGTGAATCTATTTTTAGTTTATGTTAATATTCTCCTTGTTGCTAGCATATAGGACAAACTTAACAACCTTTCCTAAACCCAGTTTTTAAAGTTAGAGTCAGCAGACAAAATAATACTGCCCAATTTATGTTATATACATTTTTTTCCATATTTATATATATTACATATATTTTTAACAATCTCAAACTTACATGAAAGTTGCAAGTACAGAATTTTGCTTTTCTGGACTGTTTTTGTGGTGATGTGCCAGACTGATGCCTCATTACCTCCAAATAGGTTCTTTTTCTTATAAGCAAGGGTATTCTCACATATAAACGTGACAGGCACAACATCAAAATCAGTAAGTTAACATTGACAGATTACCACTACCTAAGCCTGGATATCATTTAGGTTTCACTATTTGTCCAAATATTGTCCTTTAGAGAAAAAGATCCTGTTATGAATCACCAATTTTATTTAATTGTCATGTCTCCCTGATTTCTTGCAGTCTGGAATGGTTCCTCACTCTTTCTTAACCTTGATCATTTTGAAGATTTTTGGAAGATAATTTATAACGATATAACTTCCCCATTTTAAATCACACTTTTAATTTACTCATTTATTATCAATCCATGTGGATTCATGAATTCTTATTTTATTCAGTGTATTATATTCTCTCACTATCTTGCTTGTTTTGGTCTTCAAACTGTTCTCAAGTTGACCAGTAGATGGTCTCTAAGCTGGCTTCTGTGTCCTTTGGAAATATCCTATCATTCTTTAGGCAAGGCCTTTCTTTATGGCTCAAAAAGATGTTCCAGGGCTATTACTCTGCACCAGGTCTAGAATTACCCATTCTTACAAAAAGCCCTATTACTTTAATGAAAATGTTAAGAAACCAAGATTTGAATGCTAGGTGTGATCATTATCATTATTATTAGAGTGTCATTGTTTCAAGTCATCTTATTTGACAGAGGTAGGAATATATGTACATGTGTACAAACATGCATGCATGCAATCATGCGTTTACACTCCTTTTTATTTTATTGTGATAAAATTTATATTCTATAAAATTTATCACTTTAAGATGTACATTTCAATGGATTTTAGTATATTCACATGGTTGTAAAATCATCATGACTATTTAATTTCAGAACATTGCCCTCAGTCTAGAAAGAAACCCCATAAGAAGTCAGAAGTCACTTTCTATCCCCTTCTAGCAATCATCAATCTATATTTTGTCCCTGTGGATTTGCCTGATGTTTGTTGCACTAGTTTGTTTGGTTAGTCACTTATGAACTATTTCTATAAAGTCTATATTCTTAGTCAGATGTGATCACTGAGATCCGTGGTTGGTGGTCAGCTAATGAATGCACAGAGATTTTTCTTAAGTTTCTTAAACAAATATCTCCCGTTCTTTGCTGAGAGGCTCTGCATGTGTAATGCCTTCCAATTACTGAGCAAGCAATTACTGCCTTGCCTTCACTTCTTGCTTATGTTGAGTTTCAAGTTAAGTGAGAAGTGAGAGCTTGGATCCTTCTCAGGTCTTTCCCAAGCATGCAGAATGCCTTGGGTAAGTGCATAGCACTACACATGAGCATAGCCTTCTAGATTCTCAAAGTACAGTGGTACTTTGGTTCACAAATTTAATTCTTTCCACAATTCTGGTGAATTGGAACTCAAACTGAATTGGATGATAACTGAATCAAATTTTGCCATAAGGTCAACAATAAACCTAACCATTGAATTTGATTCAGTTCTTGTCCAAGGTTCCATTTGCGACCAGAATCATGGGAAGAATTAAGTTCATGAGCTGTGGTAGCACTGTGTGTTTGGGTTGTTCAAAAACTTTGTGGGCCCCTTATTCCTAAGATTTTCTTTTTAATCTTTTTCATTAGCATATTGTTTGCTGCAATTTTTATTTTTCAACTCAGCCCATTAAACTAAACAATTGCCTATCATTGTTTTTGTCAGATATACCTGGGAAAAGGCTTATTACTTCGGGTGTACAATGCAAGTAGAATGTTTGAAAATAGTGGTCCATAACCTTTTTGGCACCAGGAAATGATTTCATAGAAGACATTTGTTTTTCCACAGACTGAAAGGCAGTGAATGTTTGAGATGACTCAAGCACATTACATTTATTATACATTATAATACATAATGAGACAATTTTACATCTGGTCATAATGCAAAATCAGTGGAACCCTTGAGCTTATTTTCCTGCAACTAGATTGTCCTATGTGGAGATGATGGAAGATAGTGATACCGTAAGTGTGTTGCTGATGTCCTGTGTACTCCATAATCTTGTTTTGGTTGCAGTCATTGCAGAAAACTCTGCTTTAAAGATAAGATGTTGGAAATGGCAGCAGGCTTCTCAGTGCTTTTGTGACAGTCTCAGGATATTCTGCATTGACTTTAATCCAGAATGTACTGTATGAAGATTTCAAATTGTCACAGACATACTTTTAAGCCTACCATCATTTGAGATCTCAGGCAGCTGGTTCCCTTCTAGCATAGACAAATTGACTCACACAGCTTATTCACCAGTGGGTTGTGGGTCAGTTCCTCTCAGTTCAGGTGTCTTCTGTGGTTGGGAAGTAATCCTCAAACTCTTTAGAAAGCTGAGACAGATGATTTTTGCACCACCTGGGGGAAGTCCCAGGGTCAGTCTTTTTCAAAACCTCTGCTAATGTTTGAAACATATCAAAAATCCCAGTGTTCGCTAGTCACCCCCATATCTCTAGGTCAGCAGTCAGCTTTGAATTCAGCTGCTTTATCTTTTGATTTGAACACAGTTGTCATTGTCCCTTGAAGTGATAGATCTAGTTCATTCAGCCAGTTGAATATGTCACAAAAGTAAGCAAGTTTTGTGACCTATTCTGTGTCACTAAAATGTGATGCCAGCGATGAATGTTTTTCTAAAAGAAATCCATGGAGCAGCTCTTGTAACTTAAAAATTCTGGCCAGTGAGCTACCTTTACAAAGCCATCTCATTTCCATATACAACAGAAGGTGTGTGTGTGTGTGTGTGTGTGTGTGTGTGTGTGTTGTGTCCATCTCCTCGCAGAGCTGCAGAAACAGGTGTGAGTTAAGGGAATATACTTTAATGTGGTTGATAATTTTAATCATATTTTGCATTAAGTCCAGATGATATTTTTTTGGCTAGCAGCCATTTATCTGTTGTTGATATAGTACATAGCCTAACATTCAGAAGCAATCTCTTTGACTCGAGTAGTGGAACCAGAAAACCATCCAGTTCTGGCAGCGACTCCATCCATGCATATACTGACATGCAATGACCATTTTAGTTTTCTGGTAATTAATCATTCAGAGACTTGAATATTTCTGCAGGTATGGTGTGGTTGGCAGCAAAAGTGCATACAGTAATTCTCACACACTTCTTCCTGAAAAATATATTGCTCAAAAAGAAGCATTGTTGCCTTGTTGTCAGCATTGGTAGACCCATCAACCTGGATTATATATCATAATGACTTGTTAATCCTAAAAATTGTGTCTTAATATCCTCTGCTATTTATTAATTTATCTAGTTAAGGTATAAGCTGAAAGAGGAACACAGACCACTTTTTGAACTGCAACCTCCCCTAAAAGTTCTGACACATGTCCTTAGCAGCTGGCAGGAACAGTTCTTCAGTAATAGAGGGCTTCTTAGCTTTAGCAGCATGGTTGGCCAGTAAGAGCGATGTTCTCAATGTAGTCACATTTGATGAAGTGGTGTCCTTCAGTCATTGCTCTTATTGTTTATATTCATTTGTTTTTTTCCTTTAAGAAACTCCAAAGGCTTGAATATTAATGGTGGTTACTTGTTCTCCGTGTGATAAAAAAAGTTTTAAAGGTTTTATGGCTTCTTTGGATGGCCAGTCATGTTTTGCAGTGAGCCTGTAATTTAAGTAGAACTCTTGGTATTTTTCTTTTAAACGCAGCTTTCTTTTTGTTTGCAGTCTTATAGCCTTATGCTCTCTCATCATTGGGTCTCTCCCCTTTTTCAAAGAAAATCTCTAGTGATTTTTTAAAATTTATTTTGGCTAGGGTTAGTTTAGAGACTTACAAAACCTGTGACTGAGACTAGTGCACAGTGCAGGAAAGGGCATGGATGGAAGTAGTAAAAAATATAATGCTTGGGCCATGCACAGGCTAAAGTAAGTTTCTGATTGTGACTTAAAGCCTGCCATCAGATGCAGCTTTGTTGTTACTTGTCACTCACTGATACAGGTCTGTAAGCAATTGATTTATTGTGCTGATGTTAGCACTAACATCACTGCCTCAGTTCCACCTCAAAACATCAGGCATTAGATTTTTATAAGCAGCACACAACCTAGATCTCTCACATGCACAGTTCACAGTAGGATTTGTGCTCCTGTGAGAATTTAATGCCATAGGAGGCAGAGCTCACATGGTAATGTGAGCAAGTCAGAATGGCTAAAAATACTGCAAAGTCTTAGCTTGCTGGCCTGCAGCTCATCTCCGGCTGTAGGGCCTGGTTCTTAACAAACCACCTGTTTGTGGCCTGGTTGTTGGAGACTTCTGTTTTAGGGAACCACCATACAAGTCAAACAATTCTTATAAATCTTATAATTCTCTGGAACTGAGGCTTTACAGGAACTCTAGCCCTGGGTTGCTCCCTCTGATGGCTACCAGAAAGTTTATCCTCACTCTATATGTCAACTTGATTTTCAAGGTTGTCATGGAACTGGGGGGTAGGGAGTGGCAATTTAAGAAGGTAAGATTAAAAATGCCACCATGGTTTTTGTTCTTACCAAGATTCAGGATTTTTTTTCCACCAAGTTTTCTATTCTTATCAAGGTTCAGCTGTTTTTCTGGAATGCATACTCTCCAGGTCACTCCAAGCCTTTGATCAATTTTCAGAGTTTTGAAAAAGTTGGTTCTGAGCATTCTTGGTGTATTTTATTTTATTTTATTAGGGGATACATTCACATATCCTTGTTGTACTTCTTTGCTGATGTCTCTGCCCTATTTATTTCTACAGCTACCTCTGTGAGTTGAAAACTTATAAAATCATACCAACTCTTCTAATTCTCATCCAGCACTGGGAATAATTTTAGTGTTCTCCTCTCCCCTATTTGTATCTCCATTTTTTGAAGTGAAAAACACAGCTCCAGTTATCTTTGATATATTTATCTATTTTGACAGCACCTCCATATGTTACCAGTCTCCCATTTCTGCTGCCGCTCCTTTTGCATGCACGTGCCCTCCCTTCTGTATAGTCAGGCTGTAACACCCATGCCCAGGTGGCAGTCTCCATGGACTCCCTCGTCTTTTCTTACACTTAATCTCCACTCTTGGGCACCCACTTCCCTACATGGATGGTCTTGTCATCTTTGTTAGGACATAGTGCCCCACACCAGGCCACCCTGTTTATCTTGTTCTGATGAATGACTTTATGAACAGAATGAGAAGCTTAATGACTTTTTAAAGATGAATTTTATTACCCTTTTTGTTCATGTGCTTTATTTTTGAGACTTTGCAAAGATGTCTTAGACCTGCCTTGGTATATTTGATTTCACAGTGAAAAGAAGGTAGTAAATAAATTGGTAGATTTGGGTACACAGAGAAACTTGATGTTCTTCAGAAAACTTTGAGTCTTAGAATCAATAAGAATTTTAGTAATGAGTGAGACCCCCCTCAAGAAAGTTTTACATTCCTTCCTACTGATGGTAAGTGGAATGTTTGAAGGAACACAGAAGTTCTTCTTTAGCCTACAATTGCTAGCATTTATTCAGCATTTCACTGTATGAAAGACATTATGTTTATTCCTCATTTAAATTTATATGGTGGCTAATATTAGTACTTTTCTGTTTCAGATAAAGATATCTGTTTCCCATTATCCCCCAAAAAAGAATCCTCAAAAGATTTGTGTATATTTCTCTGACCAATTCCTCTTCTGCTACTCTTTCTTAAACTCTTTCCGTCATGATTTTACTTCTACCGCTGCTTTAAAAATGTTTCATCTTGCAGGTCTTTTGCAGCTATACAAGGATCAACAGGCTGAGCAGGACTGTTTTTTCCGTCATAACATGTCCAGCCTCTTACTGAACTGTGGACTACCTGTACTAAGTACTAAAGGAATAAGTAAGCATGTAATTGTTAGTGATTCTGAAGGCCTAAGGGAGAAGGAAATGATGAAGAATACTGGGCACCTGAATCATTTTAATAAACATATTAATTTAGGATTTGTGCTGCCAAAGCAAGCACTAAAAGTATTCATTTGTAAACATTTAAAATGCAAAATTGTAGTTTTGGAATATATCTATGTTCATGTTTTACTTGATTTTTCCAATATTTGGCACACTTCCTAAAACTAATGATTCATTATTCTAAACTGTGAACTCTTGGTTTTATTAATTAAAAATAGTTTGTATTGATTTATCTTTATAGGCCAATGACAGATTAACTATTTCAACTTAATTAGTTGTTAAGCACTAGAAGGTTATGATGTACCTTACGGAGGAGAGATGAGTGTTAAAGGAGTAGCATCGAGGCATGGGTTATATTTCTTTTGTCGTTGAGTTCAACAATATATAATAAATAAGGCATCTTTAAATGGAAACACACTTAGAACAAAGTTATGTCTTGATTGGTTGCTGAACATGTTGCGAGCAGAGGTGCGTAGGAACCTAACCTGCTGTTCCTTGGGAACATTAATTCGGTATTGACTATGAAGTATAAGTTCAGAGAATATACCTACTGTGAACGTCATATATCAAATGTGTGGATGCACAGTAACCTTCAGGAAGAATAATTTTCATCTGATGTCTACTTGGCTTTTTTCCCCCCAATATCAGGGATCAAACTCAGGACCTTGTACTTGCTGGGCAGGCACAGCACCACTGAGCTAAATTCCCCAGCCCCTGCTTTGCTGTTTTGACCATTGCCTTAAACTCTAGTGAAACCTTGATATATTTATTCTCTGGAGTTGCCACTCAAAGCCTTAACACAACCACTGAATGGATGAGTACTGATGAGCATTGTTTTCTGTTTATGTTTGATTAGCATATGTTTGCAGTATATACATTTTATATTTATGTTAGGTAGTAGGTGCATGTATGTGACATATTCTTTTTATTCCCTACTCCTGTCTCTCCCTCCTTCTCTAGATCCCCTTCCTATTTGCAAAAGATCTCTCTTTCCCTGTTTCCTATTGTCTTATTTTGTTTAATTATTCCTACTCTGAGTTGCTCATAAAAGAGAAGTTATGTGGTAATTAAGCTTGTGTATCTGATTTATTTAACTGAATGTTATAGTCTAAAGGTGAACCCATTTTCCTTCAAATGCCTCAAATTTATCCTTCTTTATGGCAGAGTAGTACTGCATTGTGTATAAATATCACACTTTTTATCCATTCATCTGCTGATACATAGACCACTTCAAATATTTAGCCACTATGAGTTGTGATGCTATGAACATGGTATACGTGAATCACTGTGGTATAACATTTTTAATTCTTTTGGGAAGATACTTGGAAGGGAAATAGCTGGGCTAAATAGTATTTCTAGTTTTAGTTTTCTGAGGAATTTCCATACTGATTGTACCAATTTCCATTCCGACCAACAATGCAGAAGAGCACCTTTTTTCGCGGCAGCCTTGTTGCCATTTTTGTTATTTGGTTTTTTAAATAATAGGCATTCTTTTTGACATGAGATTGAATATAAAGGTTTTATTAATTTGCATTTCTGTGATAGTCTTCGATTAGCATTTTTTCCACGTAGTTATTAGCTATTCTTACTACTTCTGAGAAATGTGTATTTATTTCAGTTGCCTATTTTTGGATTGGGTGCTTTATTTGGAAGGGTATATTTTTTGAGTTCTTTCTATTTTCTAGATATTAGAGGAGTAGCTTGCTGTTTTCCTTTCCTGTAGATTGTCTCTTCATTCTTTTTTTTTAATCGAGTTTATTGGTACATTTTAGGTACACAGTACAGTTACATTCATTTTGGGGATCTTGTACCTTTACATGACAGGTGTTGGTTCTCATTTTTTCCCCTTGTCCCTACCCTCCCTTCACCCCCTCCTCCCCTCCCCATTTACAAACACTTTATTTCCATTTTTGCATTTTCTCATATTTTTTCCCTTTCCCTTATTCCCCTTCTCCTACCCTTCCCACTGTCCCTGCACCTTTAGCCCTTTTCTTCCTATTTCACATTGCTAATTATCTCGTTAGGATCTTGAGTACTATTTTAGTTTTTCACACCAGAGAAACTATTCAGTATTTACACATGTGTGACTTATTTAGGAGTATATCCTCAATATGTATCTATTTTCCTATCAATGACTCTACTTTCTCATTCTTTATGGCTGAGTAGTATTCCATTTTATAGAAAAAAACACATCTTCATTCAATCTCCAACTGATGGGCAAATGGGCTGTTTCCAAGTTTTAGCTATTACAAACTGTGCTGCTATAAACATAGGTGCACATATGTCACTGCGATTTGATTCTTTTAATTCTTTCGGAAAGATACCCAGCAGAGGGATGGCTGGGTCAAATGGAACCTGTAGTCCAAGCTCTTTGAGGTATCTCCATATTGATTTTCATAGTGGTTGCACCAGTCTGCACTCCCACCAACAATGGAGAAGGGTTCCTTTCTCCCCACAACCCCGCGAACATTTGTTATTGTGTGATTTCTTGATAGCAGCCATTCTTGCGGGGTGAGGTGGAATATTAGTGTTGTTTTCATCTGCATCTCTTGAATGACCAGTGATGTGGAACATTTTTTCATATATTTACTTGCTGCTTTTACTTCTTTGTCTGAGAAATGTCTGTTCATTTCAGATGCCCATTTTTGAATCGGGTCTTTATATTGGGGGGACCAATTGCTTTGAGTTCTTTATATATTCTAGATAATAGTCCTTTGTCTGAGGAGCAGCTGGTAAAAATTTTTTCCCACTTTGTGGGTTGTCTCTTAGTTCTGTTGATGGTTTCTTTTGCAGTGCAGAAGCTTTTTAATAAGATGAGATCCCACTTGTTGATTCTTTCTGCTAGTTCCTGTGCTAGTGACGATTTGTTCATAAAGTCTTTTCCTATGCCGATGTCTTCAAGAGTTCTGCCTTAGTCTAAAGCTGAACTTAAATGCCCTTTAAATTTATATTTAGATGAGTTCTCAGCAGGGATCCAGATCATTTAAGTTGACATGTAGATGATCTCTCATTACTGTCTGCTAGAAAAGTTTTTGTGCCCTATTTCTCTCAGTCTGGTCATTATATAAGTTGTGTTTCTTCAAAGTATATAACTTTTGAACTAATAGTGTTCTCTATAGTTGGTAGTATCCAAAAAGTTATTGCCAGCTTGGAAGTAGCTAGGCACGGTGGCACATACCTGTAATCCCAGCTACTCACGAGGCTCAGCCAGGAAGATTAAAAGTTTGAGACCAACCTGAGCAGCTTAGCAAAGACCCTGTCTCAAAGCACAAATAAACAAAGAATCTTAGATATAGACATCAGAAATATCAGTTATCTAGGGAAGGTGGGACGGGTAGGGGAAAGGTAAAAAGGGAAAAGAAAAAAATGTGAGATAATGAAAAGATGGAAATAAAGTGGTTGTAGATGGGGAGGGGAGGAGGGGGTGATGGGAGGGCAGGGATAAGGGGAAAAAATGAGAACCAAGACTTGTCATGCAGAGGTACAAGATCCCAACAATGAATGTAACTGTACTGTATCCCTAAAATGTACCAATAAACTCAATTAAAGCTGGAAAAAATAAAAAGAGTTCTGCCTAACTTACCTTCCAGCAAGTGTAGTGTTTCTGTTTTAATATTTAGATCTTTAATCCACTTGGATTTTAATTTAGTGCATTCTTTTGGTTATTTTCTTTGCTATGCAGAAGGTTTTTAATATTATATAATCCCATTTGTTGATTCTTGATCCTATTTTTTGTACAATTGGGGTCCTATTCAGAAAGGCCTTTCCTTTGGGTATTCGTCAAAAGTGTTACCTATTTTGTCTTCCAGCAAATTGATTGTTTTGTTTTAACTTTTATGTCTTTGACCCATTTTGTTTGTAGTTTTGTGGATGCATTTAGATTCAATTTTCTGCATCTGTGTAGTGAATTTTCCCAGAACCATTTATGAAAGAGACTCTCTTTCCTGCAGTGTATGCTTTTGGCTTCTTTGTAGATTAAATGACTTAATATGTCTGGGGTTGTTTCTGAATCTTCTGTTCTGTTCCATTGATCTGCATGTCTGTTTTTGTGCCAGTCCCATGCAATTTTTAACTCTAGCTTTGTAATATAACTTGAAATCCAGGAATATGGTGCCTCCTGCTTTGTTTCTATTGCCCAGGGTTGCTTTTAAAGTTCTGAGTCTTTTCTCTATAAACCTTATATGATATCTCACATCTCCTTTTTCAGAGTACTGTCTTTTTGTTATAGTAGTCTTTTATTTCCTTGGCCAGGTTAATTGGTAAGTATTCAGTTTTTTTTTTGTTTTTTGTTTTTTTTTTGTACTAGGGATTGAACTCGGTTCCTTGCGCTTGCAAGGCAGGCCACCGAACCACTGAGCTAAATCCCCCGGCCCCTCAGTTTTTCTTGATGTTATTATGAATGGTATTATTTTCCTAATTTCTTTCTCAGTGTACTTATTACTGGTGTACAGGATTGCCATTGATTTTGTGTTGACTTTATATCCTGCTAGCTTGCTGAATTTGTTTATTAGTTCTAGGAATCTTTTGGTGAAGTATTCAAGTCTTCTGTATAACAGATCATGTCATCTATGAATTAAGTATAGTTTGATGTCTTTCTTTTCTATACATATCTTTTTTATTTCTTTCTCATGCCTGATTTCCCTGGCTTAAATTTGGAGTTAACAGGAATGGTGATATTGGGTATCTTTTTCCTTTTTCTTATTTGAAAAAGAAAGCTTTCACACACACCCCCCATTTAATATGATGTTGGCAGTAAGTTAAATGGCTTTTATCATATTGAGATAAGGTCTTTGTATGCCTATTTTCATCAGTTTTTTTTCTTTTTATTGAGTTTATTGGTATAATCTAGGTATACAGTACAGTTACATGCATCATTGGGATCCTGTTACCTTTATATAATAGGTCTTGATTCTCATATTTTCCCCTTGTCCCTGCCCTCCTTTCACCCCCTCCTCCCCTCCCCATTTACAACCACTTTATTTCCATTTTTTTCAGTTTCTCATATTTTTTTTCCTCTCCCTTATTACCTTTCCCCCCACCCTTCCCACTTTCCCTACACCTTTAGCCCTTTACTTCCTATTTCGCATTATTAATTATCTCATTAGGATCCTTTGTTCTATTATAGTTTTTCAGACCAGAGAAACTTTTCGGTATTTCAGTTAAAGAAATCTCTGTATGAACATTAAAAATAGGGAATCCCAAAATAAAACTAAAAAGGAAAGTAAAAGAGAAAAGGCAATGATGTAACATTAAAATAATCCTTAATTCTGGAGATGAAAATGGTCCCTGAACATATTTAAATTGCTTCTTGCTCTTGTAGTCTTATTCTTTTTTTTCATTATTTAGAGAATACTTTGTTAGTTTCTGTAATCAAACCCACGTAGATATGACCTTACATATTTAGTACAATGCGTTACCCCTGTACACATGGAATAAAAAAAAAAAAAATTAACATTTCTGGACCAATATGGCTGTCCATTTCTGTACAATGCCAACTCAACACAGTAAATTGGGATAACTTTTTCCAAAGTTGACAGCACCGTTAAAGTTTTGCAAAATTCAATTTATTTATTTATATAAAAGACTAATAATAGCAGTATGTTATGCATCAATAGCAGCAACAGCTTTTCCAGGCTCTGCAGTCATCTGAACAAAATTATAGACATTCAGCACATTCCATTAAGAAAAACAAACTAAAACAAAACAAAAAAAAACAAAGAAAAGAATAATATCCAGAAAAAAGCCGTTCTGTTGCTGTTGTGGTACCTGGCACCATTTTTTTTATTAGCATTTTAATCATCATCTGGAAAGAGAATATTCTAGAATAATATCATTAAATATAGCTCTGATAAAGCACAGTCACTACTATGTATCATAAAGCAGGTATAAGATATTTTACATTCACAGAGGTATGATACAGTACCATTCTACATCAATAATACTAGAATCAGTTTTGGTTTGAAATTTTCTTTGTCTGCAAATAAGATTGCTACCCCTGTTTTTTTCTGAGCTCCTGTCACATGGAGAATTGTTTTCTATCCTTTCACTTTCAGTCTATGGGCTTCTTTTTGCACTAGGTGTGTTTCTTGTATTCAACGTATTGTTGGATTTTGCTTCTTATTCCATTTTGCCAGTCTATTTCTCTTGATTGGTGAGTTGAGGCCATTGACCTTGATGGTTATAACTGATATGTACTGACTTATTATTGACATGTTATTGGCCTTTTGTTGACTCTTTCTACTTTTTCACCTTCTCCTTTTAGTTTCTTGCCTTGCCTATTTGATTTCCTCTGTTGGACCTCGTGGTATTGTTGCCTTCATTGTCTTTTTCTAGGATCTTGTTTAGAATTG
>NW_022900923.1:17810861-17818233 GCF_012274545.1 Fukomys damarensis
TTTTTTTTTTTTATTGTAGCTAGTTGGGGTCCTATATGCCTCGGTTATCTGAATGTCAAATTCTTCCCCTCTGTTTCAGAAATTTTCTGTCATTAATTCTGCGAACAGCTTTTTTAAGTCATTTGTATTTTCTCCTGCTACTTCATGTATTCCTATCAGTCTTATGTTATTCTTCTTTGCATCATCTAGGAGTTGTTGGATCGATTTCTAATGATCCCTTACTGTTTTTAAGAGACCTCTCTTTTCATGGTCACTGACTGCAATCTTATCTCCTATATCTGACAGTCTATCTTCTCATTCTTTTATTCTGTTGCGTACACTTTCAATAGAGTGTTTAATCTCCTGGATATCTGTTTGAATCTGTTTTATGGATTCCATTTCTTTCCTATGTTGGGTGTTTGTTTTTTCCATTTCTTTCTTATGGTGGGCCTTCATGGCTTCTATCATGGTCCTGAGCTCATCTTATTTTTTTGTCAGTTTCTGCTCTAGAGTCTCGAATCACAACTTCCATTTTGTTCACCATCTCTATGGTTATCTGGGAAATTATTTCTGTTTTGAATTTTTCTATTAGAGCCTGATTGATCTGTTTTGTTACTTCCTGTACTTTGAGTTCAGGGTGTCCTGGGGGTTCATTGTTGGCCTTTTTATCCTCATTTGCCCTACTGTTTGCCATTGGTGAACTGGAAGTCTGTCTTTGTGTTTTGCTTAAGTGTTTTCTCATTTTTATTTTTGTTGTCGGGCTGTCCTTGGTTTAATCTCTGGATTATCACCCAAATCTTCCTGATATGGTTGCGCCCTAGCTTCTGTGTTTCTAACGACCCACAGACATTCTCATCTTTATAACATCGGAGAAAATAGCTCATCAGATCAACCGCAATGCTTTATCCCAACTGATGCAATCAGCAGCACATTAAGATCAAGCACAACTTGGAAACTGACCACCTGTGGTAGTCACTAGTCTATCACCCTTAAATCATTTGAATTAAATTGAAATCAAGAAGCAGTCCAGAACATGTATGCAGTGAACAAAATTTCCATATAGTGTATTTACCATTTAATGGCTCAGATAGAGTGAGGATGCAAGACCCCTGATCTCATTTAGCTGATGGCTGAACCCCATGACGCTGACTGACCTCGGGCTGCAAGGCCCCCAACCTTCTGAATGGTTGAACTCCACACCATTGTACTACAGGTTTCCCACGCCCTTTCTTTAAAGATGTTCAAAGTTGGGAACTCAGAAAAATACCTTTGATGACCACCTCTGCCTCTGCAGAGTGTGTCCAAAGACTGGCACAGTCAGGAGGTCTGAGAGTGTGTGTGTGTGTGGGGGGGGTGTTGTAAGGAGAGTTATGGGGGTTCAGGGGCGCCCGTGCGGCTACCTCCCAGCGCTGGAGTGATGGTGGCTGGGGCGGGAGCAGTCATGGCTCTCCTTCCCCTGGTGGATCGGGGCCCAGGCTACCTCCGGGCGCTGGAGTGATGGCAGTGGGAGCAGGCATGGCTCTGCATTCTTCAGTCTTTTTAATATATATATCACAAAAGGATGTTGGATTTTTCAAAGACTTTTAAAAATCTATTCAAATGATCTTGTAATTTTTCTTTTTGCTTACGTTTATGCGATGTATTAAATTTATTAACTTGTGTACGTTAAACCATCTTTACCTCCCTGGAATGAAGCCTGTTTGATCATGGTGTGTGACTTTTTTTTTTCCGTACCAGGGAATGAACTTAGGACCTTGTGCTTTCAAAGCAGGCAGTGGAACCACTGAGGTTAAATCCTTGGCCTGATGTGTGATCATTTTGATGATTTGTTGCATTCTGTTTGCCAGTATCTTATTGCAGATTTTTGTGTCTATTTTCATGGCCTATGTTCATGTCCTTGTCTGGTTTTGGAATCAGTATTAGGCTGGAAGTCTGGAAGTACTTTTTCCCTTTTAATTTTATTTAAAAATTTGAGTAATATTGGTGTTAGATCATCACTGAAATTCTTGTAGAATTCAGCAGTAAATCTGTTGAGTCCTATGCTTTTCTCAGTAGTTTATTACTGCCTTAATTTCATTGTCTTTTATTGGAGTGTTTGGGATTTTTGTCTTCTCAGTTCAGTTTTATTAATTCATATGTTTCTAGGAACCTGTCCATTTCTTCCTATGTTCTCTGAGTGCTTAGAATGTGATAATCTTCTGGATTTCAATGGTATCTGTTGTGATTTTTTTTTTCTAGTTGTATTGAAATAGGTTTGTTTTTGTCCTTCCTTGGTTAAGTTTGGCTAAGAGTTTTTCTATTTTGTTTATTTCTTTGAAGAACTAGGTCTTCAATTCATTAATTCTTTTTCTTCCAGTTTCAATTTCATTAATTTCAGCTCTGAAGCTCTGATCTTTATTTCTTTCCTTGTACTGACTGTGGGTTTGCACCATTCTTGCTTTTGTCAAATCCTATTAAGATTGCTTTCAGTGTGTCTCATAAATTCTGATATGTTATTGTGGTGTTTTCAGTTGATTCTAGAGTTGTTTAATCTCTTGTTTGATTTCTTCCGTGGCCCATTGAGTATTCAAGAGTATAATTTCCAGATGTTTATAAAATTTCTGTGATTTCTTTTGTGATTGATTTCTAGTTTTGTTGCGCTATTATTTGATAGTATGCATGGGATAATTTAGGTGGACTTGTATTTATTTAAGCAAGATCTATGGGCTAGTATATGGTTTGTTGGGAAAACTGTGAGAAAAGTATGTATTCTGTTGTAGTAGAACACCCTATAGGAATCTGTTATTTCCATTTGTTAGAAGGTGTGGTTCAGCTCTGATGTTTCTTTGTTGGTTAGTTGTGAAAGTGTGATATTGAGGTCCCCCTCAATTGTGTTGGTTTTTATTTCGTCTTTTATGTCCAGTTTTATGAATTTGAGTATACTGGTATTGGGTGTTTATATATTTATAGTTGTTATCTTTTCCTGTTGAATCATTCCCTTAACTAACATGTAGTGACCTCCTTTGCCTCTTCTGATCAGTTATAGGTTGGTGTCTGTTTTGTCTGAGAATAGCATTCCACCCCTGCTTGCTTTCAGGCTGCCATTGCATACAGTATTGCTTTGCATCCTTTGGTTTTTAGTCTGTTAATTTCTTTTGGGATTAGGTGTGTGTCTCTTAAATGTAGCAAACTGCTGGGTTTTGTTTCTTTTTCCAGTCTGCTAGTTTGTGTCTTTTAGTTGAGAAATTGAGACGATTTACATTGAGAATTATTTCTGAACGATATTCACCTATTCCTCTCACTGCATAATTTTTTGTGTTGATTCCTGTATTTTTTTCCTTTCTGTTTAACTACTCACCCTGCTGAATGTATTCATTGCATCAGTCTTTCGGGGTTTGTTTGTTTGTTTGTTTGTTTGTTTTTTGGCTTCATTGTCTCTCTCTTGGTTAGTTCTTGTTGTCCCTCCAGAGTGCTCCTTCCCCCTGTATGACCAAAATCCCTCTGCTCCAGGAGACTGTTCCTTTAGCCTCAGAGCTGTATCTGTGTCTGGTACTTGACTCAAGAGCTCTGCATTGCAACCCACAGAACTTGGTCCAGTTCCTAGAGTCGAAGAGGACCTCTTTACCTATGGGATGGTGGGCAGGATTTCACACTGTCTCAGATCTTTCTGGTGTTTGAGGAAACAATAGGAGAATGCTCACTCTGGCTAGCTTTGTTGAATCTCTCCTCTTGTCTATCTACAGGGATGTGATCAGGGAGCTCAGGTCTGCCCACTGTTCGCCATGTTCAGACTTTCCCTGTCTGGTGCATGGGGCTTCTTCTTGATGCGGAGTTGTGTGCAGTATGCAAAATGCTGCATAAACACACTATTCCCCAGTGTTTGGGAGGCTAACAGAGGGGAGGGATTGCCTGTTTTTGTGTTATGGGCTTTTCTTTTCTCCAGTTGCAGTCCATGGCTTCCCTGGGGTCCCAACTGTAGTTTACTTTCTTGCTGATTTCCTCTCCCTCTTATGTTTAATTTATGAATATCTATGGAGTGCATATCAAAGAGAGTAATTTAGGCTCTATAACCATCACCTGAACTTGGTGACATATGTCAACAATCATTAAAATCCAGACACCAGAAGCCAAATACTGTATAGACAGTAGCAAAGAGATTGGGCTCTGCAGCTGGACTGCTTCAGTTTGAATTCTGGCTCTGGTGCTTTCTAACAGGGGACCTTGAGCAAGTCATTTACCCAAATTGTGCCTCTGTCTCTCCAACTATAAAATGGGGATAAATAATAGTTTTTACCCTACAGAGTTGTATTTTATATATTTATGTATACACTTGGAATATAAGTAGCACCTATTAATAAGTAAATGTTAATAATTATTTAACAGGTTGAGAAATTAATGGTAAAGAATTATTTGGAAACCAATTTTATTCCTAAATACTATATTAAATAATCTTTCTTTAAATGCTACCCTAATTTTTTCAGACAGCCAGTGTCTTATGATTCTTGTTACTCTGTAACTTCTTTTCGTTTAGCTCATTGTGGCCTTAATTAAAAATAGCTTTTCTCTTGGTATCTCTTTTTGTCTTCCAGATTGTGAGAGAACAGATCTCATTTTGTCAATAAATTTATCACACATACTTTATACCACATTGTTCTTCTGACATACTACTTTAAGGACTACTCATGTCAAGAATAACCCAGAGATTGATTTTTTTTTTTTTTGGCTTTGATCTCATGTTTACAGCAGCTCATGATGGGTGGTTGGTGGAGAAGTTTGCTAATAAATGGCAAAATACTTTACATAAATGTCAGGCTCTTTTTAAAGGGAGAACAAGGTCCATTTTACTATTGTCCTCACTGTTGCTCTTAGATTTATGCTGAAAATAATTATGACAGCTCAAAATTTATGTTAGAATTTGGAGAAACATCTGCATGTCACAGTTAAAGTTAGTAAACGTAACTACTTTTTATCAGTAGCCAGTAAATTAGCAAATATGTTGGTAACTAACAGTGCCAGGGAGCTAACTAGCAGTCTGTCCTAGAAGTTTGACCCATTCTTGCATGCCCACATAGCAGCCTGTCTCTGTCGTTAACATCTTTATCCCTTTCATGCTTCCTGCAAATCTTCTCTCATGTTTCAGTTGTGAAATGTGCTGGCATTGTATATTCGCATTTTGGGACTTTACGGAAGTGTACCATAGAGAATTTTCTGTGCTCCCTATGAAAGGTTTTCTGTGTGAGAGTGACTGAGAGGAAAGAGTTATAAATAAATATTCATGTCTGTGCTGGAGATGTGGCTTAATGCTATTTTTCTGATATGTACAAAGTTCTGGATTTGATCCCCAGCAACAAAAACAAAATAGACCTAATCTAGCACTAAGACTAAAAACATTCCTTAATGATTTCTGAGAGCAGTAACCATTATTGTGTGTTTGTTAGCTAAGAAAGTTCGATTTTCTGTTGGAAATTAATTTTCAAGGTTAAGGTGATGATTAATTCTGATTATCAACTTGATTGAATTGAGAAACATCTAGGAAATTATTAAGTACATTTCTGGGTGTTTCTCTGAGGATGTTTCCAGAGACAATTGACTCGTGGAACAGCAAACTGAGGGGGAGACATACCCTGAATGTGGGTGATACTTTCATCATTCATAGGCTGGGGCCTGGATGGAAAAAAGCAGAAGGAGGAAGTCTGTTCTCTCCCTCTCCCTTTCTCCCCCCTTTTCCTCCCTCCTTCCTTCCCTCTCTCTCTCCCTCTCCCTCTTCCTCTCCCTGTCCCTTTCTTTCTCCCTCTCCACCCACCTCATGCCCCCCCACTCTCCCCTTGCTCTCCCATCTCTCCTTCCTGGCCACCATGAGGCAAGCAGTTTTGCTTACAACACCCTCCACTGTAATGTACTGCTTTACCACAGGCCCAGAAACAATGGAACCAGGTCAATATGAATTAAAACCTCAGTATCTAAACCTTTCCTCATTTTAGTTGTTTTTCTAGGGTATTTTCTAACAGTGACGGAAAGCTAACACCTTAGCATTCCTATCAGTGGGTAATAATTACTTCCAAGGCAAAAATGTCAGATGTCTTTCACACACTTTTTTTTTTTTTTTTTTTTTTTTTTTTGAGACAGGGTCTCAGTATGTAGTTGAGACTGACCTGGAACGCACTATGTAACCCAGGCTGGTCTCAAACTCACAGAGATCCTCCTGCCTCAGCCTCCCGAGTGCTGGGATTACAGGCGTGAGCCACCACACCCGGCTCTGTCTTTCAGTTTTAGTGTATGTGCTGCTGTAGTGAGCACTTTGTGTCCTCCACATTTATTTTATAAAGGAGAACTTACATCATAGTACCAACAAGATTAAGCGTTACATATTATGTATATTTGTATGCCTAAACTTTAGCTTGTGATCATCTTGGCAATAAATATATTATGTAAATAAATACAAAGTCCCTTTTCCCTCAGTGCACAAGACACAAAATGAAAAGGATTAACCTGCTCTTGATCAGATTATCATTTCTCCTTGAGGATATGGCATCCTCTTCTCCATTTTTATTGAACCCAAAAGCTAATCAGAGTGCAACTCCTTCCATCTTCTGTAGACACAAATTCACAAGTATCTAAGAAGAATATTCCACATAGACAGAGTCTACATAATATAGTAAAAGCACGAAGGGTATAGAGTCTGCTTTCAGACAAATTTAATTATAAGTCCTCATTCTATCCTGTACTAGCTATGTGACTTTTCCCAAGTTAGCAATCCTCTTTGAACCTCACTTTTTCTCATCACATAAAACTTTGTGAGGATAAAAACAGAACATAAGAAAAGCACTTGTCACAGAATCTGACATATTATAAATATGTCAGACTTTTTAGTGCCTTTGTATATTCTCTTCCCCTGCGTTATGTCTAGAGAATCTCTGTATTCTTCTGCTAAGAACACAAGCCCACTGTTGTAGCAATTACGGTCATAGCTGCTTTTTTAGGGTGAAGACATCTCCTTGACTTCAGTGCTCTCCTTGACTATAATTCTACTCCTTACACCGTGACTTAGTTTCTGACCCTCTCCCTCTGACCTTGTATATATCTGTCAGCACTGTTCCACTGTGGACTTTTTTACTCTACTTCCAAAATATTTTATGTATTTTTATAGATACATTTAATATTTATTGAGATTTGGAAAATTATGTAGTGTTGACAGGCGTTATTGCCTTTTGTAGACCCATCTCTCATTTTGGTCATCTCTCATGGGGAAGGGGAAGCTTTGAGAATATATTTATCATTTTCATAACAGATCGCTTAGGAACAACTCCCGGATTTCCTAGTTATTAGGAAAGTAAGTGAAAGAGCACTGGATAAGAAGAAATTCTGCAAATAAAGGATAGGATTAAAACCCCCTCCCCTTTTCTTTCTGTTCTTT
>NW_022900923.1:17818313-17821651 GCF_012274545.1 Fukomys damarensis
CGCCCCCCCCTCTCTCTCTCTCTCTCTCTCTCTCTCTCTCTCTCTCTCTCTCTCTCTCTCCTCTCTCTCTCTCTTGCTCTCTCTCTCTCTCTCCCTCTCCCCCTCTCTCTCTCCCTCTCTCCCTCCCTCCCTTTGAATAAAAGTACAAAATAAACCATGAGAAATGTAAAGGATAAATCAAAGAGAAGTAAAAGATTCTCGTTGAATTTTTGAAATTAGACAGGGCTCTGGAAATTGGTGATAATGAAGAAAAGCTTCTTTCTACTTTATTAGATAATGATTCCAGTGATCTGTGTTTTCTCTCATTAGAGGAGAGTGGTAATATCATCATTAGCAGATGAAGGTTAAAAGAGGACAGTACACCATAATGTGATTTTTTATTGAGTGAATGCCCTTTTACTTACTGAAAAACCTGAGTTTATGAAATTAAAATTTATGTAAAATAAATTATATGATACCAGAGAAGAGCTATTTTTCTAGAGTTGAATAATACATTTGATTATTAATTTCTGACAGTTCAGCTACTCTCAAAAATAGTGGTACAAATTTTTAGGCACAAAATTAGAGGACTTTATTGTATAAGTTCCAGTGTGGATTGGATGGTTTCACTTTTTTATTTGTTATTTGGAGACAGAGTCTCGCTGTACAGTTCAGCTGGCTTGAACTCACTATGTAGCACAAGCTGGCCTTGAACTCACAGTGATCCTCCTGGCTCAGCCTCCTAAGTGCTGGGATTACATGTTGCTCCACCACATCTAGGACTGGATGGCTTCACATTTACCACCCTAATTAAGAAACTTTTGAAAGTGGAGCTGATGTTATTACTAGTTTTGGAGGACCACAGGGTTGCTTGGTTATCCAAGGTGTGGGAATTTGGGGTAACAGGTGAACAGCGACTTCATTGTGCCTTTATAAAAGATGTCTGACAGCTGCCTGTGGATTATTCCTGTATGGATATAGGTTCTGGAGTTGAGTTTGTTCCTGAAGGGCTGAATATGTAGTCATTCATTAGTAAACATAGTTCTATGGAGTAAAATATTTTGCTTCCTCATTATTTAGCTACATACAGGGACAGAACTGAAAGACTCTTGAACATTCAGTAGTGTTTCTCAAAAAAATTGACCAAAAGTTGAAATACTCTATGTAAATTGTACTTCAATAAACATGATTTATTTAAAAAAGAAGTAAATCATTGATTATAATCATTGCTCATATTTTAATTTTTTTCTAAAGTTTTTCTTTTTGGTTCATACATGTTTACAGTACACAATTATTACATTCATAGTTAGGAGTTGTGTGTCATCTTTGACCTCCATTTTCAGAGTAATATAGTTTTCATTGTAGAGATCTTTCACCTCCCTAGCTAGGTTAATTCCTAGGTATTTGATTTTGTTTTTGTTTTTTTGTTTTTTTTTTTTTTTGGTAATGGGGATCGAACTCAGAACCCTGCACTTGTGAGGCAGGTGGGGGCACCACTTAGCTAAATCCCTGGGTCCAGTATTTGATTGTTCTTGATGCTACTGTGAAAGGTATTGTTTCCCTAATTTCTTTCTGGGGGAAAATATTATTGGTATCTTATTCCTGGGTTGAAGGAGCTGATCAGATATTTTAAACTTAGGAATTTCAACTTGTGAGTGAAAAGATCCCTGATTTAAATGTATAAAGGAATTATTTGAGGAGCATGTGTGTGAATGAAGAAATTTGTCTTTTTCTCATTGGACCCTTGCCTTTTCAGAATAACCAGTTTTTCCTCTGGTGCTATGGTTTTTAGAGTTGGGATGTCCTAAATCTTCACAAACACTCCCGTGGTTAAATCAGTTGAGTTTAGAAGGAGCCAGACCTGTGCCTCTCCAGTGACCTGTAATGTTCAGGATGGTGACAGGTGGCAAGGATTGGCACCATCATCAGTGCTATTTTTATGAGCTCTCAAGAAATTAGAAATCTGTGGTTTTCGATGTCTATTACAAGGAAGATGTAAGTTTCTATTTGTAATAAGCTAGAAAATGAAATCAATGATGGCAAACCTTTTAGAGCTTTCAGTGATAACAAACATCCTGTTGTGGCATGTGTGCCACACTGCTCTAAGAAAATAGAAAGAAGAGCCAGGCGTGGTGGCACTGGTGGCGTACACCTATAATCCCAGTACTCGGGAGGCTGAGGCAGGAGGATTGCTGTGAGTTCAAGATCAGCCTGGGCTACATAGTGAGTTCTAGGTCAGTCTCAACTACATAGTGAGACCCTGTCTCAAAAAACCAAAAAAAAAAAAAAAAAAAAGAAAATAGAAATAATAAATAACAGCACAAACAAAAAAATCAAAGTCTGATGAAAACAAAATTTGAATAAACTAGGCTATATTTTTGCAGTGAAATACTAAATAGTGAAGAATGATGTTCTGACACACAAAACATAGAAGCATTTCAGAAACTGCTGAATACAAAAAGTCAGACATGGAAGAGTACAAGCTATATGATTGCATTTAAATGAAATTCTAAAACATTTAAGCCCATATCTTATATAATAATCAGACCAGTAGAATCTTAGTTTGGATCTGTTTGACTACAGAGAGGAATGAGGCAACCAGCTGGAGTGATAAAAGAATTTTGGAACCTCTGGGTGTGATGGCCCATACCTGTAATCCCAGCACTCAGGAAGCTGAGGCAGGAGGATTGGTGTGAAATTGAGCGCAGCCTAGGCTACGTAGTGAGTTCAAAGCCAGCCTCAGTTACAGAGTAAGACTCTGTCTTGGTGGGGGTGGGGTGCCGTGGCAGTGGTGCAGGGTGCATTCTTGAACAGCTGGATTACATAATGTACCTACTCAAGGAATTATGCCATTAAAATATAGACTCTCATTGATTATGTTATATGTTTTAAAAAATTCTTAAAATTAATCAAGAGGTTAGTAGCTAGGCCTGGGGATGCAGCACAATGGTAGAAGACTTGTCCAGTATGTGCTAGACCCTGGGTTCAATCCCCTGTGCAGTCTTTCCAAAGTCAACACAGCCCCAAACTCTGCACTCTTTTGGTAGAGGGGGGGTTTCCACACATAACTTTTCTTTGTAGCCCTTCCTACTAGCCCTTCCTAGTAATCTTCGATTACCATTGCTGTGGACAGTGCAGCTTGAATAGAAATTCCTTCACTAAAATAAAACACACTGCATTTGGTGGGATGTATGGAATGTTATATATATGTCCAGAAGCTAGACAGCACTTGGGATGTTTGTCTTCTAAGAATAAAGGTGAGACTGGGGATTTAGCTCAGTCGTTCCGCTGCCTGCTTTGCAAATACAAGGTCCCGAATTTGATCCCTGGTACCCCAACTCTGCCAGAAAAAAAAAAAA
>NW_022900923.1:17822151-17829798 GCF_012274545.1 Fukomys damarensis
AAAAAAAAAAAAGAATAGATGTGGCTGCACCCGAAATTTTTTTCTACTCCAGTACTATATTTTTAAAATTAACTTTATTAGTATAATTTAAATATACATAAAAATCACATTCATCAAAGGGAATTTGTACCTGTAAATGGTATATCTTGATTCCTCTTTTTCTCCCAATCTCCTTCCACCCTCCATTCAACACCCTCCTTATTTGCAAAAGCTTTGTTTCCATTTTTCCTTCTTTTCTCACCTTTTCTTTTCCCTTCTTCCCCCCCTTCCCAGTTTCCCTTTCCTTTTGCACAAATTCTTCCTATTTCACATTATCGATTCGACATTTTAGTCCTTATTAACTTTTCAGTTTCTCACATCAGAGAAACAATGCAATATTTACATGTTTGTCTGATTTATTTCACTTAAGGGTCTCAAGGTACATCCATTTATCTAGAAATGTCTCGATTTTATCCTATTTTATGACAGAGTAGTACTCCATTGTATTAAAAAAATTTTTTAAAATCCATTCATCAGTTGATGGGCATTTGGGTTGTTTCCAAGATTTAGCTATTACAAAATGTGTTGCTATGAACATGGGTGCACATACATCATTCTGGTATGATGCTTTTAATTCTTTTTGGAAGATACCCAGAAGGGGAATGTTTGGGTCAAATGGAACCTCTCGTTCTAATTCGTTGAGGAATCTCCACACTGATTCCCACAGTGGTTGCCCCAGTCTTCACTCCCACCAACAGTGGAGCGGGGTTCTTTTTTCCCCCTCAGTCTTGCCAGCATTTGTTGTTGGTTGATTTCTTGATATTAGCCATTCTTTCTGCATTGAGATGGAATCTTGGCATTGTTCTAATTTGCATCTCTTGTGCAGATGAAAACAACACTGATATTCCACTTCACTCCAGGAAGAATGCTGCTTTCAGCATTCCTACCCTTCCTCTTGGGTAGGAAGAACCGACATAGTGAGAATGGCCTTACTCCTAAAATTGTTGCACAGATTTAATGCAATCCCAATCAGTGAACATACTAGGAGAGGAGGAAACAACCCCAAACACACTCAGCCACCTTATTTTTGATGAAAGAGGCCAAACATGTTCACTGGAAGATAGATAGCCTCTTTAATAAGTGGTGCTAGAAAAACTGGCTTTCTGCCTGTTGAACACTAAAACTAGACCCATATCTTTCACCATGCAGTAAACTAAAATCAAAGTGGATCAAGGAACTGAATTTTAAAACAAAAACACTAAATCTCCTGGCGGAGAGAATAGGTAGAACTCTTGAAGACATAGGAATAGGCGAAGAATTCACGAACACAGTCCCAGCTGCATGGGAAATAGTACAAAGAATCAAAACTGGGATATAATTCTATTAAATTTTGTTTTCATATTTTAACTCTTTACTCTATAGTCAGCACACTCTACCTAATGATTCAGTCTCCTAAAACCTAGTATAACTAATATCTTACTTTAAATTACAAATTCAATGATTGAGGTACTAGTGTATGCTGAATACACCTTTATTTCCTTTCCTCTGGAGACAAAGAGCTGAATGGATGATTATTATTTCCCAAAGGGTGCTATATTTCCTATGCATGGGCAGGGACTGGCTAATTCCAGCTGGCCTGTCAGCACTGTGGAATGAAGGGTAGGCGGCACTCTCAACCATTCTGTAAAAAGCCCAGGCAGTACTAGTTCTGTCTTGCTGCAGCATTTATAAATGAGAGGACCAGTTTTTCCTCTTCAGCCTTACGGAAAATGGAGAGTAGTTGAGAAGATTGTAGATGGCTTATGTTCGTATTGAGCAAAATGAGAATAGCATCAAGATTAACACTTGTTTCTGTATTTGTCCTACTTACACCATAAAGAAGTTCTAAAGTTTTTGAGAACTTCCAGAAGTGTGGTGGGTTTGCTTTTGTCTCTTAGAAGAGTGGAGCTTCACTACACTTTCAGAAGCTTTAAGACTTCCTTTTAGAGGGAAGTGTTATAATTTTATAACAACTTTAGAAGCCCTGTACCCTTCCCCACCCATTGCTTATGGCCTTTTGCTTCTCATGGTCTCATATACGTGACCTCAGATGATATTGGGGCCCTTTTTTTATTTTTTTGTAACAGGGATCGAACTCGGGATCTTGTGCTTGTGAGGCAGGCGGCAGAAACACTGAGCTAAATCTCTGACCTAAAGCTTTTAAAATTAATTTCCGAGCTCTGAGCACATCTCTATTTTTAAGTTTTAAGGATGAACTTGGACAATGGGACATCTAGGGCTGCTTTAGGAAACACACAGACTCTTTGAGGGATCGTGCTGTTCCATTGTTATCCAAATTCAAATTTTAAAAAATCAGCAGAGAGCCGGGGTTGTAGCTCAGCAGTACAGTGCCTGCCTGGCAAGAGCCCTGAGTATGACTCCCAGTACCAAAAGAAAAAAAAAATCAGTGCAATTGCAGTGAACAGCCCAGAGACATGCATAAGCCATAAACTGATGCTAGCTAATATTTAGGTTAAAAGCTACTAATATTTACAGTATTTCTTTTTCTTCATCTTTTCTCTAGGCATACTCTGTGTATGACGAAGACATTGGGTACTGTCAAGGACAGTCTTTTCTTGCTGCTGTATTGCTGTTGCATGTAAGTAATTTTCCACATGATAAGTAGCACAGTGATAACAGTTTATTTTATTTTTTACTTGTTTTTTAATTTCCTTCTGATTTTCCATTTACCTGATAAAGATTTCACATGGCATATCTTTTTAAAAATTTACTTTGGATGATAAAAGAAATCTAATGTCAAGAACAGGGCAATTTTTCAAGAGAATTAATTTTGCTGGCTAGAAGCAAATAAATTGCTTGTTTGATGTTATTTTAAAGTGGAACACTAGGACAAAGAAGTCAGTGTAACTGCCCAGATAACTTGGACTACTATGTACTACTATGCTATGCTATGCTAAGAAAGTCTTTTATGTTTTCTGTGGTTTTTTTTTTATATACTATCTTTCCTCGCAGTCATTAACAGGACATTTATTGAGCATCAGTCACTAGGTAATGGGCGAAGTAGGATTACAAGATGAATCATTTATAATAAATGAATCATTTCTGAAACATCTTACAGTCCAGGATGGGGTACAAGTAATGTAGGTACAAACTTTTTTATTCTCTTTTCTGTGTTGTTATTGATTTTTCTGATGACAAAAATAATACATGCTTGCTAGAAAACTTATAGTATGCTAAAAAACAAAATGAAACACAGAGTAAGAAAATAGAGAGCAGTTCTCCCCAACCCAGTTCTTCCAAAACTTTCAGAAAAGAAAGCTCTGGAAGAGTTGGCTGAATAACCAAGACATAAATAATTGAGGCTGGAAAGGCAAGAAGAGAGAGAAAGAGGGAGGGGGAGGGGTATGGGGAAGAAAAGGGAGAGGGAGGGGGAGAGGGAGGGGGAGAGGGAGGGAGGGAGAAAGAGGAAAATTCTGGACAACAGGAACAAGAGCAAATGTATGGACAAAAGGGCACTGTATACAAAGTGAACAATGTGGAACCACTGCTCACTAAGGGAAGTGGTATGAGGTAAAAATGATGAGATAGATGGATATCAAATTATGATGATTGTGTAAACATGTCAAAAATATGGGCTTTCTTCGAAAGCTAATGAATTATGTATTAGTTTAAAGCAAACTGATGATGTAGTCAGACATTCGTTTCAGAAAAATTCTTGTTACACTCATTTAGAACTATTGAGATTGAGTGGAGGAAGCCATTCAGGAGTGGTGATAAATTTTGCTTTGAGTTCTTTTAATTTGGGAAATTTTGAGGCATCTGAGAAGAGCATCCAGAAATAAGTTGAATGAGGAAGATGATTGATGCTGGCAGAGAAATCAAAGCTAAAATCCTGAGAGTAGGAGAATAAACAGACTGAGAGGTCTACCCCAGAATAACAAATATTTAAATGGCTGTTGAGGAAGCAGAATCTTTGAAGAAATTCAGATTTCTGCATAGTGTCAAATGTGGCAGAGAGGCCTAGTGAATTTAAAACTAAGGCATTCCTTTGGGTTTGGCATTCTGAAAATGAAAAACATGCATAGTAGATCCATTGTCCTAATGCTGATAACTTGATTCAAATAATAGTGAAACACAGTGTTTCTGTTGTGATTACTCACTTTGTCACTTTGAGGTTGCTTTTTTTGCCTGTGGCATTATCTGTGTGCATGGTCTCTTTCTTCTCTCCATTATACTTCCTTCTTTGATATTTCCACATACCATTTTCTTGTGACTCTTTGTGATGATTAAATGCTTTACAGTTACAAATTGTTAGGGACCTTTTTTTCCACCACTAAGCTCACCTAATTATATAAAGGTAAGGTCCTGATCTCAGGAGAACTGGATACTGAAAGTAGTGACATGAATATGATTGTCAAGATCACAGCCATCTGTCTTCTAAAAGAAACATTTATAATCACTTTGATGAGAAGTTGTACAGCTTTCCATTGAACAAAATAAGCTTTGAATATACCAGTTTTCCATATTTGACCTGTACTCCTATTTGTCACATTATAACAAGTTGATTAAAGTTATGTAAGAATAACTCTGAGAACTCTGTTCTGGGATTTCTGAGGTTTGATTTTGAGTTTGTAATTATTTGTAAGCATATTCTACACCTAGACCTTGTAAGGAGAGAAATAATGAGTCAAATAACTAGAAAACTCAAATACTTGGGATTTTTTTCTGCATTATCCACTCTACCATAATAAGGGTCACATGACAGTTTAGCCTTTGTGAACTTACACAATAAAACAGCTCCCCAAATGTATCACAAAACAGACAAAAAAATCAGTTTCACTTCTTTCTTTCTACAAGAATAAAATTATTCCATTGTTACCATGGCTTATAAAAATAATTTGAAATGTAGAAATGGCTTTAGAATACTTATGGAAAAATTAATATCTGATATTTGATATAATATCAGTGAAAAGCGCAGTCTAATTTTTATTTGGCATTTTTTGTGATAGTCCTGTTAATCAGCACATTCCGTTAACTGACCAACTCATCCATCAGGCAATTTGAACAACAACTTAGCTGAAAGGTTTTTCCTCTTTATTTTTGTTTCCATTGTTTAAACAGGTAGAAGAATACAGGCTATCTTAAATAATTTTTCAAATACAGTATCTTTTGTTCCAAGGAGATACATTATTAGGGTCTTGCTAATTTTTTTGTCCGTTACACAATATGTTGCTTCTTTTTCCTGTCAGACATCCTTGGGAGCCCCACATTAATCATTGTCAGAACTTGCTTCTCTTTAGGATGCTGTCCTTTCCTCACCCTGGTCATTTGTGTTTCATGTCCATTGCTTAAGAGGAAAAAAAAAGACCAAAAGTGAAAGTGTGTTCAGCAATTATAAAAAAGTAATTAGCTTCTCCTTATGCTTGGAAATCTCCAGATGCTTGAAAATAGCTTTGTAACATGTGGTATTTAAGCACTGAAAGAATTGAATGTTTATCATCATAGATGATGTTGTATCTATTTATGAAATTTTGAGAAAATTTATCACATAATTGGAGAACAGCACGGAACATAGCATAGGTTACTTACAACTACTATAATTTTCAACTGCTTTTGATATTAAATGTGTAATAATCTTTAATGTCATCATTTCAACATTTGTTTTTGCTTACCTGGAGGAATAGTAAATCATTATATATGTTATTTATTGTAAAAATGATATAAAAATTTTACCCAGTGTATTTTTTGATTGTATTTATTGTCAAATAGTTTTAATTTTTCTTTTTAAAGTAAACAAATACTAGTTTTCGACATTCAGAAAATCATGCTTATTTTTAAGATGAAATTACTATATACGTACTGATTTTGGCATGTATCGAAACTTTCCAACTTCTTTAGAAAGGATTGTTTGAATAATGGAAAATATTTATAACTATTGAATTGAAAAAGAACTATCACTAGATACAACTCCTTTGGAAACCAATTTGGCTTTTTCTGAAAAAGATCCATACCTAGCAATTCCACTCCTGGATATACTGGAATACTTTTGTGAAATATCTTGCATGTTTACACCACAATACATTGACTAGAATTGTTCTAGGATCAGTGTTTGTAATAGTCAAAACATTGAAATAACTCAAATGTCTACTATTAGAATTCCAATATTGATCTATAATGAAATGTCAAATACATTTTTTAAAATAGATGTAAGCAATGAGTTTTTCTAAAAATAAGATTCCTCAGAGTCCTAAATGTCAAGATGGAAATTTCCAATTTTTCTTTTTTTTTTTTTTTTTTTTTGGTACTGGGGATTGAATTCGGGTCCTTGCGCTTGTAAGGCAGGCCACCGAACTGCTGAGCTAAATCCCCGGCCCCCAAATTTTAAAATTTATATATACAAATAAAGGTATTTGTGTAATTATTATTCAAGATTCTTCCTCTCACATGTAACAGAATCCTAAAAGTAGATTAAATTACAAAAGGATATTTATTGACTTGTAACAGGATAATCTAGGACTGAGATGATTTTGGTGTGGTGGAATCCAGAGTTCATATTCTGTCATCAGAGATCTGTGTTTGAATATTTGCTCATGTTGAGTTTTCTTGACCTGATTACTTTGGTAGACCATAAGGTGGACAACATGGCTGTAGGCTGGCAGCTTCATTTAAAAAAGACCATCTTTCACTTTCACTCCTACATTTAAAAAGTAAAACAAAATAGCTGGACACAATGGTGCATGCCTGAAATCTCAGCTACTTGGGAGGTGGGGGCAGCAGGATTACAAGTTGGAGGCCATTATAGGCAATTTGGTGAGAACCCTGTCTCAAAATAAGTAAAAAGGGCTGGGGATGTAGCTCAGTGGGAGAATGCCTCAGGGTTTGATTCCCTAGTACTGCAAAAATAAATAAAGTTTTAGCTCTCTCTTTCTCTCTCTCTCTTCTTTCTCCTCTCTCTATCTCTGGAGGACTCCAGTTGGCCTTGGAATTGGTTTCATCCAGGAGTCTATTTCTAAGGCCAGGAGTCTAGGGTATGCTGATGGCACAGTGCAGGTTTTGAGTCCATCCTAGTAGTGACTAGATCAGCTCTTCCTAAAAAGTAGAATGGTTTTTCTATAAGAAAGATTCTTAAATCATATGACTGGAAGATAAGATGCTAGACAGATATATCATCTTACTGATGTCTTTGCAAGAGTTTTAGTATACTTTTAAATGAGTCCTTCTTAAAAATTATCTTCCTTATAATACAAGAGAAAAAAACATTGATTTGCCTATTCTGAGTTAATTCTTACAAGTGCTTTTGAGCCATTTCCCAACTTTTTCTAGTGTCCTGTAATGTATACTCAAGACTTTTTAACTTTAAAAAAAAAACCTGTCTTAATCCTCCTGTTTTGCTATTATCATATCTATCTAATTAGTACATTAAAGGTATACAATGTAATGACATTCATCATTGGAAATTTGCACCTTTACATGATCCATCTTGGTTCTTACTTTTTCCCCCTTCCCCTGCCCTCCCTTCAACCTCTCCACTTCCCACCCCCCCCACCCCGCCATCTACAAAGACTTTATTTCCTGTTTTTTCTTTTTCCCATGCTAATTCCATTCCCATCTTTCTTTTCCCCTATCCTTCCCCTTTGTGCCTTTGCTTATCTGGCACTTTAAAGCTGA
>NW_022900923.1:17829817-17844061 GCF_012274545.1 Fukomys damarensis
CATTCATCATGAAATTTGCACCTTTACATGATCCATCTTGGTTCTTACTTTTTCCCCCTTCCCCTGCCCTCCCTTCAACCTCTCCACTTCCCACCCCCCCCACCCCGCCATCTACAAAGACTTTATTTCCTGTTTTTTCTTTTTCCCATGCTAATTCCATTCCCATCTTTCTTTTCCCCTATCCTTCCCCTTTGTGCCTTTGCTTATCTGGCACTTTAAAGCTGAAATCCTTCAAAGGATGTGAAGTGTAACTGAATTTGAATTGTGGCTTAATATCTATCAAGTTATAAGACCTTGGGAAGATTTCTAAACTGAACTTCAGGGACTCCATTTATAAAGTTGAAATAATTTTCTTATTCGTCTAGGGTTGTTGTATTGAATACCTTATTGAATAACTTATTTTGTACATAGCACAAAAAGAGCATAGTAACAATAGTAAATCCAAGCTTAACCTAAAAGATCTATAGTTACTGGCAAGTCACTTAACTTCTCTGAACTTCAGTAGTTCTTACATGCTCAAAATGTGAAATATTAGCTATTTCAAAGGGTTTTTGTGAGAATCAAATGGAATCATAAATACGATAGTTATTACTATTATTTTTACTTGTATTTGCCCAGCCAATTTTATTTTGGCCTCTGCTCCTACTAATTTCTAAATTGTTAACATATGGGAAATTAATATATTGTTCAATGACTGTGTTTGCTGGCTAAAGACATTCAATTTAAATGTATTTTAGCATTTGGAAGAGAAAATAAACAAATGTTTCATAGTTTTCATTCTGTTTGCTTTCTTGTGTATAAACAGAAGATGAAGACTCATGAGCTTATAACTTTCAAAATAGTGACTAACAACTATCTTTGTTGAAGAAACTTAAGAAAGTCAGTGGAGTGTTCATTGCCTTTATAGAAAAAAGGGAACATTCAAAGGGATATGAATAATAAAATATCCTAAATATGGACATTATTTTTAATTATCAAAACACAAATTTACTTCTAAAAATACCTTGATGTATGGTCTCAAAGACTTTCATAGTACTTAGAGTGCTTTGTTTTGTGGTTCGTTGTGGAGGTAAGCAGTGAGGCTTGGAGCTGTTCTCCATTCGGTGATCTTTTCCATTAGCACAGATGGCAGTTCGTTATCAACATCTGCTACCACACGGTGATTACAGCACGCTTGATTATGCACGCCCGAGAGGTATTTTTTGTGTTTCATAGCACCATGAATAATAGTTTGAGATTTTAAATTATAAGATTTTAATGTTTATCTTCTTCTTTTTCCAATCATATAACAATAATTACATTACAAAATAACTATACATGGCAAAAATGGGTATGAAATATTAAATACCTACCGTGTTCCTGCATCTTCATATTTTATTTAAAATATATTGTTCGATTATTTTTGTTATGCTTTAATTGCATGCCAATGATAAATTAGATTGTCTTGCTGAATAAAATATTAATCACTATAATAGGTTAAATAGCCACTTTAATGTTTTTCTTTTTAAGGTGGGAGATATCACTCCTAATGGGTAAATTGCATACAGTAAGATGACTGATGGTACATCCAGGTTTTGGGTCTCAGATCTTGATTTTCTTTACATTAATTTAGGGATAAGTTGTTAGTCAACATAAAATATAGTTAATACAAAAATTCCTTATATTTTATATTGCTGCATTTAGCAGCTACTTGCTTCAAGCTTTCATGCCACTTTCTATGCTTTTGTTAACTTTTACAAACTTTGGCAATACCTAACAGATTGCCTTACTCATGTGGCATGGCTTCATTTTTATAGGCAAATGTACTTAAGAGTTTTGCAAAAGTTATCTTTTAAAAACTATTTAATATACTTGGTGTATCAGTCAGAAAGCAGATTTAATACAAGATGTACAAATATGTAAGAATTTACGAAATTGGCTTACAGTGGTCACCCACAGAGTCGAGTGTGGAAGAGTGCAAGACGTCTGTCTGTGCAGCAGGGGTCCAAAGGATCCAATCAAAGGCCTGGAGCTCAGTGTAGTGTCCAGTGCTGTTCAGTATCGGGGCCGAAAGTCTGTGATGGAAAGCTGAAGGGTCTGTGTCAGAAGGCTGCAGGGCTGGTCCTGGAAGCAGAAGAGTTTGCTCTGGAAGCCAGAAGACGGCATCCAAGGTGAAAGTAAAGAATGGTGCTTCTCCAAAGAAAGCAGAAGCAATCTTTTCTTCCTTGTTTCTCTTTTATACCATTCTGGAAGAAGTGCTAACTAGGATGGGTCCTTCACACCAGAACTATGCTGAGCCAGTGTATGTGGGCCTTACTTACTCAAATTGAAACAATCAATCAACCATCACACTGGGTATTTGTTGAAGGCTGTATGTTAAGGTCTATTGCAGAAAGTTCAGGAACATACAAATTACAGAGGGTAGGGATAGGCAGATAATACAATGTATGTAACAAAAATTTTTGGCTTTCAGAGAAAGCAAAGATCTCACAAAGTTAAGGGGAATAATAAAGACTTTGAAGTCCAAATTCTATTTATGATCAACCTCAGAAGATCGGTGAAGTTTCAAAGACAGAGCTGTGCTACATAGTCATTCACCCAGTCATTCACCGTGAGCCTGTATATCCTAACTACAAAGAAAACAGAAAAAGTGCAATTTGTTACTGTTGATTTAACAAAAGGTTGGAAAGGAGGCATTCTTCCCAGTGATATATAAGAAATACTGTTTTTTATGTAAAGAATAGCATATTTTTGCTACTTTTTTTTTTTTTTTTTTTTTTTTTTTTTTTTTTGGTACTGGGATCAAACTCGGTTCCTTGTGTTTGCAAGGCAGGCAGCGGAACCACTGAGCTAAATCCCTGGCCTCACTTTTGCTACTTTTAAGAACATGTCATTCTAACAGTTCAGTGTAACAGTTAGAAAGGTTTTACCTAAGTAAGACTGTTAAAATCTAAATTGTAATTTTGGAAGTTGTAATCAGGTAAAACTTTTACTTTTGCGTTTATTTATTCTTTTGAGTACCATTGTGTAAAGCACTCTAGTAGTTGTGATGTGTCTGTTTTCAAAGAGAGAAAGGGAAGAGAATTTGCATTTATTGATCACCAATAGTATGCACATATATTTCATTTAATTCTTTTTTTGTTTGTTTGTTTTTGAGACAGGGTCTCACTAGGTAGTTCATACTGACCTGGAACTCACTATTTAGCCCAGGCTGGGCTCGAACTCACGGTGATCTTTCTGCCTCAGCCTCCCGAATGCTGGGATTACAGGTTTATACCACCATGCCCGGCAGCTTATTTCATTTAATTCTGATAGTATACACATGTATTATTATTTTTAAGATTTTAGCACTAAAGAGTTCAGGCACTGAAAAGTCACCTGCTCAAGATCATTCAGCTAATAACTAAAACCTTACCTGGGCATTCATATCTATTGTTATAACTCCAAAATTACGTTTTTCCCACTGTAGCACATTTTCTCTTCAATTAGCAATAATCGCGCCTCGGATAAACCTCATTGGCTACGATACTGCCACTGTGCAAAGCTACATTTTCTTTTCTTTCTTTCTTTCTTTTTTGGGGGGGGTTTGGTTTTTTTTGTTTTGTTTTGTTTTTTGAGACAGGGTCTCACTATGTAGTTGATACTGACCTGGAATTCACTATGTAGCCCAGGCTGTACTTGAACTCACAGTGATCCCCCTGCCTCAGCCTCCCAAGTGCTGGGATTACAGGCGATTTTCTATATTGATTATCTGTTTCTGGGTAGCTTTTTGTTTTTTTGGTACCACAGATTGAACTCCGGCCCTTGTACTTGTGAGGCAGGCACCTAAACCACTGACTAAATCCCTGGCCCTGGGTAGCCTTTTTTTGAGAGAAATAGTTGAGTGTAGCTTATTGTAGATTACAGCTTCAAACAAAATAAAAGGGACAGATTCTTACTAAACTTACATAATCTTCTTTCCTGTAACCTATTCTCCATACAGCAGCTCATTGACTCCAGTAAAAATAAAAATCAGTTCTGCCTAAAGCTCTCGAGTGATTTCCCACTGCACTTTGAATGCAGTCCTGATTCTCCATCGTGGTGTGTCTCAGAACTGTACTAGAGTCAAATTGTACCAGTTAATGAGAGCCACGTGTTAAAATCTGAGGACTTTTATGAAGCACTTGTTAAACACAGCCACTGTTAAAATTAAATGATACAAACTTACAGTTAAATAGCTTATGTTACAAAGAAAAAGTAACAAATACTCAACTTTTCACTTTTCCTGTGCTCTTGAAACTCTGCCCTTATCCATTTTACCCATATAACAGACATAGTACACTCTGGGATGCTGCTGCATCGCTGCTGTACTTCGTGTCGGGCTTCCATCCATTTATTTTCAAGGGTTACACAAGGTATGGGTTGTTGCCTCACATGGCTAATGTTACTCCAGGACCCCTATTTGCCAACTTGTTACAGGGATCATCATCATCATCATCATCATCATCATCATCATCATCATCATCATCATCATCATTTTGTACCAGGAATTGAACTCAGGACCTCGTGCTTGCGAGGCAGGCACAGTGCCACTGAACTAAATCCCTGGCATGTTACTGGAATTATTAGCACAATATTCTGTTCATTTGTAGAGAAAGCCAATAATTTATTTTCAGTAAATTTTTCAGTCACTATTGAAGTCATTAGTAACCATCACAAAGTGAATATTGTTTTTTTTATTTTACTTTTTGGTACCAGGAACCAAACTCAGGACCTTGCATTTTACAAGTGAGGCACCACTGAGCTGCATACCATGGATATTGTTTAGTATTTCTAAAATATGTTTTCATATCATATATTTATATTGCATAATATTATAAATCTGAACTCAGCCTTTTATTACAACTTAATATGTGAATCCTTTATTTTCCTTCCCAGTAGATGTATCAATCAGTATTTGCTGTTTAATCTTGTTTTGTAGAATTCTTAGATATTTGTTTTCATTTTTTTAATCTTTGATATCTTTGGTAAATTTTGTATGTTTACCATGACTGCTGCTACTGATAATGAAAATATTAATTGGAGAAGGAGAGATACCATAGAAAGCCCAGGTAGACATGCTAAAGAGATCCCATTAATCTTTAAACTAGAAAGAAGAGGTCATTTCACTCATTTTGTTAGCGTTCCTATTTTGTCTTCATGGGAGTTCATTTTATTCTGTTTTATAATAAGATAATATCTCAGACTCCATAACACCTTATTGAATCTGATCATTGTCTTCACAGATAGTATTGATTCCATCTTAGCTGGACTGGTATTTTGTAGGTTTAACTTACTATTTTCATTTGACACATTAACTGAAAATTTAAAACTTGACTCTATTGCCAAAGTTAGACATAAAGAATGCTAACTTCCAAGACTACCACTGTCCTCCAAATATACTTATATTTCAGAAAATAAGATTTAAAAGCTAGAATTGTTAGTTAATATTCACAGATTTCTCTTTTTGGTTCAAGTTTAAACCTTTAAATGGTTTTATTTTTGAAGAACAGTATTGAATATTGTTTTCTGTGTGTGAAGAGCACAGGGAGAGATTCAGTATTTAAGCTTTATATCTTAAGCATAAAATTTGATAAAAGATTTAGTACGAGCCTATTTTCAACATCATATTAACAGGGGAAAAGGTGAAACACTTTCCTCTCCTATCAGGATGTCTACTGTCGCCATTCCTGTTCACTGTGGAATTTAAATCTTTAGCTACAGCAGTCAGGCAAGAGAAAGAAATAAAGGGGATATATACAGGCAAGGATGAAGCCAAACTATCCTTGTTTGCAGATGACACGATCCTTTATATAAAAGACCCCAAAAATTCCACCAAAAGACTCAGAACTAATAAATCCAACAAGGTAACAGGTTACAAAATCAATAGCAGTCCTGTATACCAACAATGAACTCATTGAGAAAGAAATTGGGGAAGTAATACCATTCACAGTATCAAGAAAAATTACCTAGGAATTACTTTGACCAAGGGAATTGAAGACCTCTACAACAAAAATTACAGTATTCTAAAAGAGTAGATCAAAGAGGACATTAGAAGATATAAAGGTAACCCTGGTGGTTTGCCATACTTCGAAAACTTGATGTAGTCCCAGTCAAAATACCAATACCAGGCCAGGGATTTAGCTCAGTGGTGCACCTGCCTCTGCCTCGCAGGTGCATGGTCCTGAGTTCAATCCCTGGTAAAAAAAAGCCAAACAAGCAACAAACAAAGAAAAAATCAGTGCCATTCTTCACAGAACTACGAAAACAATCCTAAATTCATATGGAACCAGAAGAGACACAGAATAGCAAGAGCAATTATGAACAATAAGAATGAAAGAGAGACATCATAATCCCAGATTTCAAGCTACATGATAAAACCAAAGTGATAAAAATAACATGGTACTCTACTGGTACAGAAACAGATAAAGAAGATTTCTATAAAATGGAATACTACTCAGCCATAAAGAAGGAGAAATTAGAATCATTCATAGGAAAATGGATACATTTTGAGGATATACTCCTAAGTGAAATAAGACACGTGTAAATACCAAATAGTTTCTCTGGTGTGAAAAACTATAAGAGTCCACAAGATCCTAATGGGATAATTAACAATGTGAAATAGGAAAAAAGGGCTAAAGGTGGAGGGAAAGTGGGAAGGGTAGGGGAAAGGTAATAAGGGAAAAGAAAAAAATATGAGAAAATGAAAAAACAATCTATTCAGTGTCACGCTATGATGAAGCAGAAGGGAGGGGGGGGGGACGGGGAAAAAATAAGAACCAAGACCTGTCATGTAAAGGTACAAGATCCCAGTAATGAAAGTAACTATACTGTATACCTAAAAAGTACCAATAAACTCAAAAAAAAAAAAAGAAAAGAAAAGAAAAATAAACAGACATGTGGATTAGTGGAGCAAAATAGAAGATGCAGAAATAACCCCAAGCACATTATGTCATCTGATCTTTGACAAAGGGGCCAAAAACATGCCCTGGAGGAAAGATGGCCACTTTAATAAAAGATGCCGGGAAACTGCTATATGCATGCAAAAGTTTATGTGTAGACCCATATCTCTCATTGTGTACAAAACTAAAATTTCAATGGATCAAAGTTCTAAATATTAAAACAAACAATATACTGGTTGATAAAGTAGGTGAAACTCTTGAAGACATAGGCACAGGAAAGGACTTTTGAAGAGAACTTCAGTTACACAAGAAATATCATCAGGAATCAATAAATGAGATTTTATCAACTTAAAAAGCTTCTGCACAGTAAAGGAAACAACTATCAAAGTGAAGAGACAACCTACAAAATGGAAATTTTTCCCTAGTTATGCAAAAAAAACCACAAAAAACTAGGCCCCAAAATAATAAATATCCAGTCAGAAAATGGGCAACCGAAATGAATAGACACTTCCTAGGAGAAGGTGAAATAGCCATTAAATACACTACATGAAAAAAATATTCAGCATCTCTGGCCATTTAAGAAATGCAAATTAAAATAATGCTGAGATTCCATCTTATACCTGAAAAGATAGATAGAATCAAGAAATCAAATAATACCAAATATTGATGAGGCTGCTGAGGAAAAGACATCCTTCTACATTGTTGGTGAAAATGTAACCTAATACATCCACTATGGAAATTCTCAGAAAAACTAAGACTAGAAATTCTGTTCAACCCAGCTATTCCTGTTCTAGGCATCTTCCTGAAAGAGTTAGAAGCATCTTATTACACTGATACACCTGTACTCATGTTTATAGCAGCAGGCTTGGAAGTGGCTTATACTTCCATCAACAGATGAATGGATGAAGAAAATGTGGTATTGAAACAGTGCAGTATTACTTTTCCATAAAGATGGATAAATTTGACTCATTTGCAGGAAAGAACATGTGCCTTGAGACCATAATGTTAAATAAAATAAGTCAGACACACAAGCTTTGTTATCCCATGGTTTCTCTTATATGAGAAACCCAAAGTATAAATAAATGGAAGAGTTAAAATAAAAGATCGATAATAGGAAGCATGGACAAACATATTTGTAAGTGGGAAGGGGACTATTTGAGGGAGTGGGGGGGTGTAAAAAATTCGTGTCATGTACATGTACCAACTGAACATGCTGAATATAATCATTACGTACTGCAAACGTGTGCTATTAAAATTGTGTCCATTTTTCATCACTCTATGATTGTTTTGAGGAATTAATCCTGATCTGGTTTATACCAAGCCACTCCTTTACTTGCATTCTCGCTGTGGTGCTATTGTCCATGCACCCCACCTACCCTACTTCAGGACTTCTGTGTCCTCAGCAAGCAGAGTTGCCTGGTGACTCATCCTTTGGAAAGGCATTGCACTCTTACTGTTGTATCTCCAGGGTACAGAGCTTGCACCTCACCTTTTCAGGCAGTGTACATCAGAAGGCAAAAAGAATTTAATCCTTTTATTTGCTTCAGTGGTTTTATGCCATTTGAGGAAATAAAGACTTAAAAGATACCAGATGTTAAAATATTCATCTAATTTTTATTCACTCAGAAAGAGAAAGGCTGCAGTGAATTATTTTCTCTGTGGTTGACTATAGCTATCTTACATGTGGCTTTGAATAGAGCCATTTGAATAGAGATCTAAGAGGATGATGAAGATGCTGAGAACTTAATGGTTAGAGAAGTATTATAGGCTCTCTGGGTGCAAGTCACTGTCACTTGAGACACAAGTGACACAATTGCTGGAGGAGGAAAAATTATAAACTTGTATTTTAAATAACTAAACAAGCTGAAGAATGCTTGCTAACTTGAACAGCCAAGTTCATAGGCCAAATTTTTGAAAAGACCTCTAGTCATAGGTTAAAAAAGGAATACGCAAAATGACAAAAGTAATGTATACTCATTTAATTGTAGATTTTATTTAAATATGTGTTGTGTGGTTTCTAAATAGAAAGTGGACGTGGCTGATTTTATAGGTACCTTAATTATATTTCTAAGTTTGTAAATGGAACTCTGCTTGGTTCAGTTTTTCAGGCATGAAGTTAATTTAACAAAGGTATAAAATAACATAATCAGCCAAATTCAGATTTTCCAGGCTGACATTTTAAATAGATGTTTATATAATAGTTAATCCTAGAACATTGAATAAGTATAATAGATTTTTCTATCTGCTTCATGTAATTTCTAGAATTTGAGTATGTTCCAGTATTCTATCAGGTTATTGTTACCACAGTTCAGAGATCAGTTCTCTTGAGATCAAGTTTTACTATCTGTTCAGAAAACGTATCGGCAGGGGTTAGTATATTTAATTGGTCATTTAAATGATTGAAACTCATAAGATTCTCGTAAAAATTCTTTTTCTGCATTAGGAAGAGTCTGGGATGATTGTATCACACTATCAAAATTAAAAATGCATTCTAGCCTTTGAACCACCAGTCACTCTTTTGAAAATGTACCTTACCCCATTCCTTCCTGCATGTGTAAAAAGTGATGCACATACAGTGATGTTTATTGAAGCTGTTGATAAAATATTTGGACATCTCAAGTACCCCTTATCAGGAAACTGATTCAATGAATTCTGGTATACCCATATAGTGGAATACTGTTTAGCTGTTTGCATATATTTATCTAATGAGAGAGAAATATTTCCTACTATTACATGAAAGGGAAAAAGTAAATTGAGTAGCAGTATTTTTAGAATTGTATCTTTTGTGTAGGAAAGGGGCAAAATAAAATAAGAAATGTAATTATTTTATCACCCTAAACATTGTCAGTAATATAGGAGAAATTATTAAGAATGTTAGGTTAGCACGCCCTCTCTTGAGGGTGCCGCCATTGTTGCACCTCTAATGCCAGCCAGCAAGGTGAGATCCAGGGAAAGCGGCTGGGCTCGGACAGTGTCTCTCCTTCCTCCATCCTGGGCCCAGCCCACGGGTATGGGTAGCTGCTCCCTCTTTTGCGGGTGCTGCCATTGCTGCTCCAGCACCAGGAGGATAGCCGAACCTCTCTCCCGCACTCCCACCCCACCCACCCCCCGCTCTCAGATCTCCTGATTGTGCCAGTCCTTGGACCCACTCTGCAGAGACATAGCTGGTTATAAAGGGTAAATTTCTGAGCTCCCAAATTTGAACACCTTTAAAGAAGGGGTGGGGGAAACCTGTGATAGAACTGTCTGGAATTCAACCCTGCAGGAGTTCAGGGAGCTCAAATTGGTCCTTGTGGCCTGAGATCAGTCTGTGTTGCGGGGGTCTGCCTTCGGCTAGCTGAGATAGGGGGATTTGGTTCTGCACGTGGCTGCACATGATGTGTATTATCACAACAGAGATATAGTCTGAAAGAGGCCCTTAAAAGTCATTTATTTGTCCTTTTCTTTCTTCTACTCATTCCACTCTGTAAATTCTTCATTCTGTCCTCTTTCACCAACTCAGTCTCTTGCTCCACCATACTGTCCCTCATCTCCCTTGCTGTTCCTGCTCCTGCCCTAACTCAGATTTCTTCTTTTATCATTTTTTCTTTTTTATTAATGTTCTTTTTTTTTTATCATTGAGCCTCACTCAAGGGTCAGTAGTTTCAAGGGAAAGTGAGCCCCTATTGCTGTTAAGGGGATATATTCTTGTCCTTATACTTGCACTCTGTCTATCCCTTTTGAGTTTTACAGTTTCCCAAAGATTGTGTGGTCATTCTATGTCCTCTGGCTGCACTTGAAACCTTCTCCAGTTCTTTTACTTGTTTACTCTTCTCATCCTAACTAGGTCTAGGCCACCGTCCTCAATGGTAAATATACTATGTTGAGGAGTTTATTCACTGCAAACATATCTTGGGCTGCTTCTTGATTTTAATTTAATTCGCATGATTGGCGGTGATGGATTGAAGACTACCACAGGTGGTTGATTTGCAGGAGGTGATTGATCCTGTTGTGTTGCTGATTGTATCGATTGGCATAAGGGATAGGGATTGATTTGATAAGTTGCTTTCTCTGATATTGTGAAAGTGAGAATGTCTATGAGTCATTAGAGAGTCAGGGGCTGAAGCGCAGTGATATCAGGAAGACTTAATAACCCAGAGATTGAATCAAGGACAACCCAACAGCAAAAATAAAAATGAGAAAACACTTCAGCAAGATACAAAGACAGACTTCCACTTCACCAATGACAAACAGTAGGGAAAAGGAGGATGAAAAGTCTGATAGTGAACCGCCAGGACACTCAGAACTCATAGCACAGGAAGTAACAAAACAGATCAATCAGGCTCTAGAAAAATTCAAAACAGAAATAATTTCCCAGATAACCCTAGAGATGGCGAACAAAATGAAAGTCATGATTCGAGACTCTAGAACAGAAACTAACAAAAAAAAATAGATGAGCTCAGGACCATAGTAGAAGCCATGAAGGCCCAGCATAAGAAATAAATGGAAACAATGAATGCCCAACATAGGAAAGAAATGGAATCCATAAAACAGATTCGAACAGATATCCAGGAGATTAAACACTCCATTGAATGCATATGCAACAGAATAAAAGAATATGAAGATAGAATCTCAGATATGGAAGATAGGATCACAGACAGTAACCATGAAAAGAGAGCTCTCTTAAAAACAGTAAGGGATCATGAGAAATTGATCCACAGCTCCTAGATGATGCAAAGAATAACATAAGAATGATAGGAATCCATGAAGTAGCAGGAGAAAATGCAAATGACTTAAAAAAGCTGTTCACAGAATTCATGACAGAAAACTTCCCAAACAGAGGGGAAGAATTTGACATACAGGTAAGTGAGGCATATAGGACTCCAACTAGCCACAATCAAAAAAAAATCTACACCTAGACATATAATAATCAAGATCACAGGAACCCAACAGAACAACAAAATACTACAAACAGTAAGAGAAAAGAAACAAATCACATGCAAAGGAAAACCCATCAGAATCACAGCAGACTTTTCAACACAAACCCTCAGGTCAAAGAGAGCCTGGAGTGAGGTATTTCAAGTCCTAAAAGAAAACAACCTACAACCTAGACTGATGTATCCTGCAAAATGGATGGGGAAATAAGATACTTCCATGACAAAGAACACCTGAGAAACTTCATGAATACCAAACCAGCACTACAAGGAATTCTAAACAATACCCTAGAAAAAGACAATGAAGATCACAACACCATGAGGCCCAACAGAGCAAATTAAATAGCCAAGACAAGAAACTAAAAGGAGAGGGCAAAAAATTAAAAAGAGTCAACAAAAAGACAATAACATGACAATAAGAAGTCAGTACATATCAGTTATAACCATCAATGTCAATGGCCTCAATTCACCAATCAAGACAGATAGACTGGCAGAATGGATTAAGAAGCAAAATCCAACAATATGTTGTATACAAGAAACACACCTAGTGCAAAAAGAAGCCCATAGACTGAAAGTGACAGGGTGGAAAACAATTCTCCATGCGACAGGAGCCTAGAAAAAAGCAGGGGTAACAATCTTATTCACAAAGTAAATTTCAAACCAAAACTGATGAAGAAAGACAAAGAAGGTCACTACATTCTTGTAAAGGGAACAATTCAAGAGGAAGAGATGACAATCATAAACATATATGCATGAAATATAAATGCCCCCAACTATATAAAACAAATATTAAGTAACATGCAAAACCAAATAAGCACTAATATAATTGTAGGGGGGATCTAAATACCCCACTATCACAAATAGACAGATCATCTAGGCATAAAATCAACACTGAAATACTAGAACTGAACCAATCTTTGGAACACATGGACTTATTAGATGTCTATACAGTGTTCCACCCCACAAAATCAGAATATACATTCTTTTCAGCTGCACATGGGTCATTCTCCAAGATAGATCACATACTGGCTCACGGAACAGGTTTGAATGAATGCAAAAGAATCGAAGTTATTCCCTGTATGTTATCAGATCACAGTGCAATAAAGCTGGAGATCAATAGCATAAGAAACCCTAGGAACTTCACAAACACATGGAAATTGAACAACACTCTTCTGAACAATCAGTGGATCACAGAGGAAATCAAAGAAGAAATCAGACAGTTTTTACAAATAAATGAAAACGCCAGGACAACATACAGGAATCTGTGGGACACAATGAAAGCAGTTCTACCTGGAAAATTCATAGCACTGAATGCCCACACTAGGAAAATAGAGCAAACTCAAATAAACACCCTAATGATGAATCTTAGACTCCTGGAAAAACAGGAGCAAGAAAAACCCAAGACTTGAACAAGAGGAAATTATAAAGATTAGAGCAGAAATCAATGCAATAGAAACTAAGAAAATGATACAAAAAATAAATGAAACAAAGAGTTGGTTTTTTGAAAGAATAAATAAAAAGCATAATAAATAAATAAAAAGCAAACCTTATAAAAAAAAAAAAAGGAACGATAAGGCTCAGATCCATGCAGTCAAAAATGAAAAAGGCAAAGTCACAACAGATCCCACAGAAATCCAGAGGATCATTAATACTACTTTGAGAACCTGTACTCTAATAAAATGGAAAACACAGAAGAAATGGACAGATTTCTAGATACTTATGAATTACCAAAGTTGAACAAAGAAGATAAAAACATTTTAAATACCCCAATTACAATTGGTGAAATTGAAAATGTAATTAAAAACTTAGCAACAAAGGAAAGCCCAGCTCCTGATGGATTCACTGCTGAATTTTTTTACAAGACATTTAGAGAAGAACTACTGCCATTACTCTTCATACTTTTCAATGACATTGAAAGGGAATCAATACTTCCAAATTCATTCCTGGGAGCAAGTATCACTTTGATTCCCAAACCAGGGAAAGACACAACTAAAAAAGAGAACTACAGGTCAATCTCCTTAATGAATATAGATGCAAAAATCCTTAATAAGATACTAGCAAACAGAATACAGAGGATTATCAAGAAGATCATACATCCTGACCAAGTCAGATTCATTCCAGGGATGCAAGGGTGATTCAACATACGTAAATCAATAAATGTAATACACTATATTAACAAAGTCAAGGACAAAAACCACATGATCCTCTCGATAGATGCAGAAAAAGCATCTGACAAAATTCCACACCCATTCATGATAAAAACCCTGCAAAAAATTGGAATAGATGGTCTATATCTCAACTTAATAAAGGCTATCTATGAAAAACCAACAGCCAACATCATATTAAATGGCCAAAAACTGAAAACCTTCACATTAAAATCAGGAACAAGCCAAGGATGCCCATTATTACCACTCCTCTTTGATAAGGTTCTG
>NW_022900923.1:17844158-17849172 GCF_012274545.1 Fukomys damarensis
AGCAATTAGACAAGAGAAAGAAATTAAAGCAATAAAGATAGGAAAGGAAGAAGTTAAACTGTCATTATTTGCTGATGATATGATACTCTACATTGAAGACCCAAAAAACTCCACCAAAAGACTTCTAGACTTAATTGACACTTTTAGCAGAGTAGCAGGATACAAGGTCAACACCCAAAAATCAATAGCCTTCTTGTACACAAATAACACTCACTGAGAGAGAAATTAGGGAAACAATTCCTTTCACAATAGCATCCAAAAAAAAACAAAAGAAGTATCTAGAAATCAACCTAGCAAAAGACCTCTACACTGAAAACTACAGCACTCTGAAAAAGGAGATCAAAGAGGATATAAGAAAAGGGAAAGACATCCCTGCTCCTGGGTAGGAAGAATCAACATAGTGAAAATGGCCATACTACCAAAATTGCTATACAGATTCAATGCAATGCCAATTGAAATTCCAACACTATACTTCACAGAACTAGAAAGAAGAATCCAAAAATTCATTTGGAACCATAAGAGACCTAGAATAGCAAAGCCATCCTAGGCAACGGACACATGGCAGACGGTATAACAATTCCCAATTTGAAACTATACTACAAAGCCACTGTGATAAAAACAGCATGGTACTGGCAAAGAAACAGACCTGAGGATCAGTGGAACAGACTGGAAGACACAAAAAAAACTCCAGATGTACTCAGCTCCCTCATCTTTGACAAAGGAGCTAACCATCCCCACTGGAGGAAAGATAGCCTCTTTAATAAATGGTGCTGGAAAAACTGGATCTCACCCTGCCAAAGATTAAAACTAGACCCTTATCTCTCACCATGCACTAAATTAAAATCCAAGTGGACTAAAGATCTAAATATTAAAACAGAAACACTAAACTTGCTGGAAGATAAGTTAGGCAGAACTCTGGAAGGCATTGGCATAGGAAAAGACTTTATGAACAAATCCTCAGTAGCGTGGGTACTAGCAGAAAGAATCAACAACTGGGATCTCATCTTATTAAAAAGCTTCTGTACTGGAAAAGACACCATCAACAGAACTAAGAGACAACCTATAATGTGGGAAAAAATTTTTACCAGCTGCTCCTCAGGCAAATGACTATTATTTTGATTATATAAAGAACTTAAAATAATCAGCCCCCCCAAATTTAAATTTAAAGATCCAATTCAAAAATGGGCATCTGAAATGAACAGACATTTCTCAGACAAAGTAGTAAAAGCAGCAAGTAAATATATGAAAAACTGTTCCACATCACTGATCATTTGAGAGATGCAGATGAAAACAACACTGAGATTCCACCTTACCCCACAAAGAATGGCTGCTATCAAGAAATCACACAATAACAAATGTTGGCAGGGTTGTGGGGAGAGAGGAACCCTTCTCCATTGTTGGTGGGAGTGCAGACTGATGCAACCTCTACGGAAATCAATATGGAGATACCTCAAAGAGCTTGGACTGGAGGTTCCATTTGACCCAGCCATCCCTCTGCTGGGTGTCTTTCCAAAAGAATTAAAAGAATCATATCACAGTGACATATGTGCACCTATGTTTATAGCAGCACAGTTTGTAATAGCTAAAACTTGGAAACAGCCCTTTTGCCCATCAGTTGGAAACTGGATAAAGATGTGTTTTTTCTATAAAATGAAATACTACTCAGCCATAAAAAATGAAATTAGAGTCATTCGTAGGAAAATGGATACATGTTGAGGATATACTCCTAAGTGAAATAAATAAGTCACACATGTGTAAATACCGAATAGTTTCTCTGGTGTAAAAAACTACAATAGTACTTAAGATCCTAATGGGATAATTAACAATGTGAAATAGGAAGAGAAGGGCTAAAGGTTTAGGGAAAGTTGGAAGTGTTAGGAAAGGGGAATAACTGAAAATAAAAAAATGTGAGAAAATGAAAAAATGTAATGTAAGTGCTTGTAAATGGAGAGGGGTTGAGGGGCTGAAGGGAGCGTAGGGACAAGGGCAAAAAATGAGAACCAAGACCTGTCATGTAAAGTACAAGATCCCAGTAATGAATGTAACTGTACTGTGTACCTAGAATGTACCAATAAACTCAATTTAAAAAAATGTGAGGTTATGCAAACGAGATGAGTAGAGGAGGCATGAAGTAATGTGTGGCAAGATACTGTTTAGATTTTTGAGTCATGTGACTACTACATTTTTTAAGGTACCTCAATGAACAGATAACAACTTGATTAAAACATCTCAGGTATAGAGGCTAGAGACTTTGAACAGAAATTTTACCTATGTCACTCTACAGAAGGCTCTCTCTAATGAATTTCATTCACTACAGGCCTTCAGCCCTTTGTGCGGAGGGGTAATCACATGAAGACACTTTTTGAGATTCTTGAGATTCTGACCAAATGCCACTTACTTACAATGTTTTACATGCATATGTTTTCCTGTAGATGCCAGAGGAACAAGCATTCTGTGTTTTGGTGAAAATCATGTCTGACTATGGTTTGCAAGACCTCTACAAAAATAACTTTGAAGATCTTCATTGCAAATTCTATCAGTTGGAGAGACTAATGCAGGTAAATAAAAATTAGGAGCTTTTAATACCTAGGGATTTGTTGTTATCAAAAAAAACCTAATAGAATTGATAAACAATAATAAGTTATAAAAGTGTAATGAAATACTACTGGAAATATAAATAGATTTGGTTTCTGACCAATACCTATTTTGTTTTTAACACAGTTACATGTGTTTAGCAATTAATCTGTTTCACATTTTATATATTCAATGTTTTTTTTTTAACTTTTTCCCATTGAGTTTATTGGTTCATTTTAGGTATACCAGTACAGTTACATTCATCACTGGGATCTTGTACATTTACATGACAGGCCTTGGTTCTCATTTTTTCCCCTTACCCCTGCCCTCCCTTCACCTCCTCTTCCCTTCCCTATTTACAAATACTTTATTTTCATTTTTTCATTTTCTCATCCTTACTCTGTCTAAGCCCCCATCCTAAATTGTAAAGATGGTATATTGATGAGTCTATTCACTGCAAACATATTTTGGGTTGCTCCTTGATTTTAATTTAATTCACATGTTTTAAAGGTGATAGATTAATGACTACCACAAATGGTCAATTTGTAAGTTGTGCTTGATCCTATTGTGTTGCTGATTGTATCAATTGGGCTAAAGGGTGGTGATTGATTTAATGAGTTGTCTTCTCTGATATTATGAAAATGGGAGTGTCTGTGAGTCATTAGAGACTCAAAAGCTAAAGCGCAACTATATGAGGAAGATTAAAGTAATGACCCAGGAATTAAACCAAGGACAACCCAACAACAAAAATTAAAATGAGAAAACACTATATTCAATGTTAATACAGTTTAAAGTGTGGATATAGTAAATTAAGTCAATGAAGCCACATAGTATTATAGAGGAGTCAAAGTGTTTACTAAGTAAAAATTGAAATATCTAAGATATTTTTCCATGCTAATTAGCATCACTATTGTACTTGAATTCACACATGAAAAAGACAGACAGATATTGGTAAGAGAATTTTAAAAAAACCTAAAATACCATAATGTAGGGACTTATTTTAATTTTTTTTCCACATAAGTGTGTAACCTCAATCAATGTGGCTAATGTGCTTTATAATATTTTTATAAATATATGAGTGAGATACATGTTCTTTCATCTATGCAAAATATTATACAATTGTGAAAAGGAAAAAATTATTGACAGAGCTAACGGAATTACCGGATAACTTTGACATTTCCTTGTGGGATTGCAAATCTCAAATTTATAATGGGTCTTTTCAGTGTATTTATATGACTTTCTCTAAAAGATGTGTTGGGAACCCAAGGAAAATGTAAAACAAGTGTTTGGATAGGTGGATTCTTTACTGGAGGAAGGTAAAATGTTTGGAGAAGAGGGTTAGTGGGATGCAGGAGGGAAACATGCTAGTAGAATTTCGTTGATGGGACCTGTCAGGAAACCCATGGATATCTGAAGAGGGAGGTGAAGCCAGTAGGAGACGATGGAAGGACAGGGGGGTAAAACAGGGAGAGTTTATTGTGAGATTAAAGAACAAGCGTCCTGGGAGAAGGGAAGGTAGACAAAGCAGAAGACCTTAAAGATGGAGACGAAATGGAGAGAAGGGTATAAAATGAGCTTAAGCACAGGCACGGTGAGCACAGGGTAGAGAAGAATCTGATAATTGTGAACGTTAAAAGCAGTGAGCAGTTTTTAAATGATTAAATTCTACCAAGTATTTGTGGTCACTCAGTTTTTATCTTTCTTTTCTTTTTTCTGGTACTGGGAATTGAACTCAGGACCTTGTGCTTGCAAGGCAGTCATGACACCACTGAGCTACATCCCAGCCCACTTTTTATCTTTCTTTAACAAAAGTTTATTTTCTTTACTTTTTAATTTCAACCATCAGTATTTGTGAGGATTTTGAAAGTCAAGTAAGTGTATCTAGTATATAAGAAGCTTGTAGCACAGTGAAGAAATTCAACCATATTTTTCTATTAGCAATTTTTGTCTGTTAGCTTGGCGGCCATTTGGATACCTCATTTAAGTACCTGTTGCACACATTTGGGTATTTTACAAAGGAACATCTTGTGCATAAAATATTTTGCTTTTCTGATCTTTTTATGAAAACAAAATGAACATGAGCTTTTACCTATCTGCCTTTCTCCTTCAGTTATGGGAATACTAGTTATGTTAATACTTTTTGCTTTGCCTTTCCTGCTTTTGAAAAGCATTTGCTCATTTTACTTGGGAAGAAAGCAGAGCTAGCATATAGGCATTTTTAGGATATAGTCAATTTTATATATTATACCCTTGTACAATTTTACTTTGCCATTTTTAATATGTTGAAAATAGTTTTATTTTGTTTGCTTTGGTTTGGTTTTGGTACTGGGGGTCGAATTCAGGACCTTGTGCTTGTGAGGCAGGTGGTGGCACCACTGAGCTAAATCTCCAGCCCTGAAGATAGATTTTTTTTTTTTTTTTTTTTTTTTTTTTTTTTTTT
>NW_022900923.1:17849194-17849762 GCF_012274545.1 Fukomys damarensis
TATTGAACTTGGGATCTTATGCTTACAAGGCAAGAGGTAGAACCACTTAGCTAAATTTCCAGCCCCTGAAGATAGGTTTTTAATATTTGCTTTTACTTTGGAGCTTTCAAGTACATGCTTGAAAACATACTGAGCTGGTATCATTGATGCTAGATGATGTGATATTAGATGGTGTCCAGAGAGGTGGTACATTTCTTTTCTAGCTCTGTAGAAGGTGAACTCTAATTGGGGATGCCATGGGTGACCCTTGAGTCAAGATATTTATTGGACTTCAGGTGTTCTGTCAAGCATTTCCCCAGAAACAGGAAGAGCCAAGTGAACAAGATAAGCTTTGCTATTTGTTTATAACAAGTATGTCTTTATTTTCCTTATGTATCTGTAATATGCTCAATTCCCATCACTTGTCATCACTTCTGTGTAGTTATGTAAACTGCAGCCAATCCTGGAATATATGGAAGTGACCACAGAAAACTTGTTATAAATTGCAGTTGCCACCTCCTGCTTTGAAACTGCAAGGTCCCGAGTTTGATCCCCAGTACCAAAAAAAAAAAAAAAAAAAAAAAAAAAA
>NW_022900923.1:17849796-17868065 GCF_012274545.1 Fukomys damarensis
TAAGCCCAGCACTCGGGAGGCTGAGGCAGGAGGGTCACTGTGAGCTCAAGACCAGCCTGGGCTACAAAGTGAGTTCCAGATCAGTCTCAACTACATAGTGAGACCCTGTCTCAAAAAACCAAAACAAAACAAAACAAATGAAAAAAATTGCAATTGTGGCAGAAAAAGAAAGCTTGAAGAAGAAAGTGTTCCTTTCCCTAAATTTTTCACTTCCTCTTTTAGGAACAGCTACCGGATCTGCACAGCCATTTTTGTGACCTGAACCTGGAAGCTCACATGTATGCATCCCAGTGGTTCCTCACTCTCTTTACTGCCAAGTTCCCGCTCTGCATGGTGTTCCACATCATTGACTTGCTGCTTTGTGAGGTAGAGCAATTCCCATCTTTTATGCCTAACTCAAAATAGAAAATAGTTACATTAAAATGGTTACAATTTTAAAAAATCTTTTCATGTAACATTAAGCCACACTCACTAATCAAAAAGTTCTATTCAGGGCCAGGGATTTAGCTCAGTGGTTCCACTGCTTGCCTTGTAAGTGCAAGGTCCTGAGTTCAATCGCTGGTACCAAAAAAAAAAAAATCTATTCAAATTTTTAGTAAAGAATATTTTAAGCTGGGTGTGGTGGCACACGCCTATAATCCCTGCACTCGGGAGGCTGAGGCAGGAGGATCGCTGTGAGTTCGAGACCAGCCTGGGCTACATAGTGAGTTCCAGGTCATTCTCAACTACATAGTGAGACCCTGCCTCAAAAAACCAAAAAAAAAAAAAATAAATAAATAAAAAAGAATATTTTAATTGTAATGTTATTATAAATGAAGGATAAAAATGTAGAGCATTTATAATTCCCACAGTGGAATATGATATAATTAAATTTATGTAATAGTGTATTGCTAACATAACACATTTTCAAGATGAAATAAATTAATTTACAATTAGGTATTGTTACTAGTAATGTGATTACACTCCATTAGAGAATATAAATAAAATTTTTGCAGTAAATAATTTCTCAATTAAAAAGAGCTCTTTGCATATGATGTTTGAATCTTCTACCAGCTGTTTAGAAAAATGATAAAGTTTTAGGTTATACAATTTTTTTTTTCTTTCTTTCTGGTACTCGAAGTCAAACCCAGGGCCTGCGCAAGCCAGCCAAGTATCCTACCATGAAACTGTACCCTCAGGGTCATTATTTTTTTAAACAGTAAAATTAGTTTGTGCCATTCCATAGGTCCTTACATTTGTTTACTTTATTCTTTTTAGTCCTGTCATTGGATTTATTTATTTAGTTTTCATGTGTGTGTGTGTGGTGCTGGGGCTGGAACTCAGGGCTTGAGGCATGCTAAGCATATGTTCTTCTACTGAGCAATGCACGCAGCCCTACTCTACTGTTTTAAAGAAGTAAATGATATTACAAGTATGTATACTTACATTGGCCATCAGAGTATTTGTCAGCATGATAAGAGGGTTTCTGGATAAGAGGCATGAGTTTTTAATGGGAGTATAAGTGTATATAAAGTATAGCTGTGCCCTGCTCATACAATGAAGAGGTATAAGGTGATGTATAAGATTACAGGCTTAATACGATCTATTCAGTTTTGGTGCATTATCTTTTTTAAGGTAAAGATGATTTTAATCACCCAAGAAATTAGAAGTTTAAGAATAGAATAATATTTGACAATATAAGATTTATAAGCTGTATAAAGTCTGTGTTGTCTATGTCTTAGTTACTTTCTGATCGCTTGGTCACAATCCCTGACACCTACATCTTAAAGGACAGGAAGTTTATTTTGGCTCACATTTTTTTTTAGTCCCCAGTTGGATTAATTTTAGTCCAAGACAAGAAAGCATAGTGAAAGGGTCTGGTGGAGGAGAGCTGCTAACATCATGGCAGCCAGGAAGCAGAGAGAGAGGAGAAGACCATTGAAGGAGATACAGCTTCCAGGTCCAGGTCACGCCCCCGGTGGCCCATCCCTTCTGGCCAGGCCCTACTTCCTAAGGGAACATTGAGCTGTATTCTGGTCCACCCCCTGCCCTCCCCCCGTTCAGTCGTCCTTCAAAAGCTCCATCTCTGCGTACATGAAGTTTTTGGGAGGCATCTACATATAAACTGTAACAGCCTACCACAGTAGTAACCATTTTATGTACAAGTATGGGCTTGGGTTTTGTTCTTCTAAGGCTCTTGTTAGCACATGCAGTGTATCTGAAGATTGCAGAGGATTTTGTAGGCATGTAATGTTTTAATTGTTTGGGTGACTTGTTGGGCTCACAGAAGAGGTCCTTGTATCCTGAAAATATAATAGCTAGATAAGCTGATTGATAGTGCATTCAGTCTCATTGATTTTTACTTACAAATTAGTTTGCAAAATGCCATTCTAAACTTAATCTAAGGAAGAATGCAGAATTAGGAGCTAAAATCTTATGCAGAATCAACATAGTATGATCATTGTATGCACAAAGCAAATTTTGACATTTGTATTAAAACCCCTACTTTCTGGGCCAGGGATTTAACTCAGTGGTGATGTGCCTGCCTTATAAGCACAAGGTCCTGACTTTGATCCTTGGTATTGGAAAACAAATAAACAAACAAATAAAAAAAACCCTATCTTTCTTGATTATCCAATTAGTATGGTAAATGATTCTGACTCACCTATTTTATATAGTGTAATCCTCTTTAAATAAAAACCAAATGCATATCTTTGCATTTATAATCTTTAAAAAAGTTAACACTAAAAGGCAGATTTATAAATAAATATTCTTAGACATTATGTATTACATACTTCAGGTTAATATTTCATGATTATTTCATAAAAGTTGGAAATGGGAATATGATGTTTAATATTTTTGCATTTTATACGTATATAGTATGAACTTGCATATATTTATTATCATTGCTTCACATTTTTCTGAAATTATCTAATTTCATGCTAGATTAGTTCTGTGCTGTTTATTATAGAAAAGGGAATGAAATTAATGTGCTTGATCATACAGCTAAATTGGATTTTTCCATCACTTTTGGTAGAGTAGTAATGCTGTAGTTTAGTTCACTGAAATGATGATTTTTCTCAAGTTGTCTCTTCATGAGTAGAGGCGCCTGTTCATGGCTGTCTAGGACCTAAACTCAGAATTTCTCAGGAAATTCATCTTGAAGATACTTGAATTTCTAATGTCACTAGCTAAGTAGATTAGCAACAGTTATGATATGGAACAGCAAATTAAATGTATAAGCAATTCGATCATTTGTCACATACAATTCCCAGTCACAGTGGGTAAAAGATCTTATTCATTCAAAGTAATAAAAGGAACGTAGGGCCAGGGATTTAGCTCAGTGGTGCTGCCTCCTGCCTCACAAGTGTAAGGTCCCAAGTTAGATCCCTGGTACCAAAAAAAAAGGAGCATAGATATTACTTTCCTTCCATTTAAACCTGTACTCTGTAGTTGCTTAAGGAAGTTGCATAGCTTTTGGAAACACGGGGTAGGTTATAAGCACAGCATCATGATAGCAAGGGATATAACAGAACAAAGTAGTTTTCAGAATAAACTATTGGGAATTGTATTGTAGTGTGCTTCAGGATGTTCATTCTTTCCACTAACTCATCTTTGTCAAGGATTATTTTGCAAAGGAAATTTCAAATAAACTTTTACTTCCTGCCTGTCTGTGTTTTCTCCTTGCCCTTTTCCTTCTTGTAGTTAATAAAATATTTATATCAAAAATTCTTTTCATATATGATAGAAACTCTAAGCAAAGAAATGACAACACAGTTTTAAATAGATCACCCACTAGGTGATCATAGTCTCTTTTTTAAAAAGACAATTCATATCTTGATGATTGTGAATAAATATTTACAAATGGAAAGTCAGGAAATTTTTAGGTTGGAAAAGTGTTGATTTTTCAACAACAAAGTGTTGTGTCCTTCTGACACAAAATATTGGTCTGCAAATTATTTTTTTTTACTCAAAGATTCTATCGTAGAGTGAAAAGGAAAGACATTGAATTTTAGACTTTTAGAAGGCATATTCATGACACGCTTTCCTAAACTGTATGCTTTTTAGGATATCTTCATCCTGAGATTAAGAATATGAAATTAATTTAACAAAAGTGGAATAACTTTGTAGAGTTTGAAAGTGCAGGCTAAGTTTAAAAAAAGAAGAAAGCTTCATTTAAATTGTTTACTTAAACCTGAATATATGGTGACCCAGGCACATTCTTTTGTTTGTTTGAAGATAGATGGCAAGAGGATTTGAATCTAGATTTCAAAGAAACATTTTCTTATATTAAGAAGAATGAAACTCTCTGTAGTGTGTCTTAGCTAATAAGTGAAATGAAAATGATTTTTGAAAGCTTATGTTTTGTCTTCCTCTATTTGGAGAGATAAGACAAAGGATAAATGTAGTAACATTTATAGTGTACATAGTATGATGTTAACCCACCAAATATAATTGCACTGGGCCTGTGATTTAGCTCAGTGGTTTTGCTGACTGCCTTACAAGTGCAAGGACTGGAGTTTGATTCCCGGTATGAAAAAAAAAATTGGACTTTTAAAAATAACTTTTTATTGAAGAATAACAAAACAGTATAAACATGTTGTTTTTCACAAAATGTAACCAGCACCAATATCAAAGAATATTGTCTGCATTACAGAAACCCCCCTTCATCACCTCTTTCCAGTAATTGCCCCACTATCCTAACATTTAACACCATGATTAGCTTTGCTCCTGTTTGAACTTGTTGTAAATTGTAGTCATAAAATATGAACTTTTAATCAGTCTTCATGTTCTTTATCATGTTTGTTAGAGTCATCTGTATTGTTAGAGGCATCTATACATGATTTATTTATTCCATTGTGTGGAATATACTATACTTTAGTATATCCTTTCTTTGATTCTACTGTTGATGGGCATTTGTTTTTAGTTTAGGCTGTTGTGAATAGAGATGGTATAAATGATTGTGATCTTGTCTCTTAGCCAACAAAGATATCTGTTTCTGTGGGTACACACTTAGAAATGGAATTGCTGGGTTAGGGTTTTGTTTTGTTTTGTTTTTTGGTACTGGAAACTCAGGCCCTTGTGCTTGCAGGGTAAGTGATGAAACCATTGAGCTAGGGTGTTCTTATGTTCACCTTGAGCAGACACTGTCAAATAGCTTTCCAAAGTAGTCTGAGCCCTTTTGAGTTGTTTTTATCTGGTAAAGTTTTCCGTGAGACAAAGGAAAATTTCTTTGTTTTGTTTTTTAAAAATTTATATGTATTTATTTATTTTTTTCCCAGCTTTAATTGAGTTTATTCATACATTTTAGGGATACAGTACAGTTACATTCATTGTTGGGATCTTGTACCTCTACATGACAAGTCTTGGTTCTCATTTTTCCCCTTGTCCCTGCCCTCCCTTCACCCCCTCCTCCCCTCCCCATCTACAACCACTTTATTTCCATCTTTTCATTATGTCACATTTTTTCCTTTTCCCTTTTTACCCTTCCCCTACCCATCCCACCTTCCCTACACCTTTAGCTCCTTTCTTCCCATTTCTCAATATCAGTAATCTTATTAGGATCTTATGTATCCTAGGTTAGATTACAGTTTGTGAATATGTGACAAAAGTAAATTCAGTTGGTGACTGAAGTAATTCACTTGATTTCTGAAGTTGCATATTAGTAGGGACTAAGAGCAGGACCTAAGTACTGAGTCAGTTTTGCTGAAATTATCCTGATGGGAACAATTCAGCAAAGTATACAGTTTTAGAAGAAGCAACATAGAGCATTTTAACAGTGGAGTTAAGATACTGGCCTTTTTATGTCAACCCTTCTTGCATCATCTTGCTCAAATATTTGACGTATATAAGTCAAAACAGGCTAGCAATACCCATTTCCCGGGTTTTGTATAAAAACAGGGTTTGTAAAACAGGCTGGCAATACCTATTTCCCAGGTTTTGTGTAAGGATTAAAGGAGGTTATAATATAAACTGCCAAGCACTGTATCCAGTTAATAATAATGTTTCAGGGCTGGGGATTTAGCTCAGTGGTGCCACTGCCTGCCTTGCAAGCTCAAGGATCTGATAAATTAAATAAATAAATAAATAAATAAATAAATAAATAATTTTTTATTTCAATGCCTTCTGCTTCACCCATCTAAATAGCCCTTTTAGTTACTTTTTAATTTCTTCAGTTAATTTCTTCAGTAATCATTCTCCCCTCAAGTTGAGATACTTCTTTATTTAAAAGCAAAAGTTTGGCCAGTTACCTTAAGGGAAATTCTGTTTGTTCTATTTCTTTTCCCAGTAGTTCTGGGAAAGTAGTTCCTGTCAAGTAATTCTCCAAAAGTGGGGTTTTCCCCGCTTCCCTTTCACCTTTTTACAAAAGATGTAAGGAAAACTCTGTCAGTCTTGACAGAATAAATGACAGCTGGTGTTTGAAGTTGACTCTTTCCAGATAGTTCAGTTTTTAGAGTACTGAATATATTCATCTTTATATAGTAACTTGGCATTTCATGAAATTTAAGGAAATCATTGACCCTTCAAATTACAGTGTATCTCCTACTTTCTTTTCTTCTTGGGATGATGAAAAAATGATAGTTCTACACTATCTGGTTAAATACCACAAGGTATAATTTCCCTTTCAAGAAAGTTTTCCAAAGTTATGTGAAGATAGATTCATTATGTAATAGTCTCCCTTTAAAAAAAAAAGTTACTCCTATTTCCCTCCCTCAAATTTATCAGAATGAGCTCATATAAAGAAGAGTAAAAACCTTGATTAAAAAAATATTGCAAGCGCAAGGGCTCAAGTTTGATCCCCGATACCAAATAAATAAATAAATAAATAAATAAATAAATAAATAAATAAATGTTTCTGCAAACTAAGAGTAGTAATTGGCTACAAACATAGAGGTAAAAAAGTTAAGTAACCATTGAAGAATTGTGTAGGTTACTTTAAGGTTTTACTTATTCATAGAAGTTTTTAGGATCAGAAAAATTGTCTCTAAAATTATATTCCCAAATCTTGAAAGCAATCTCATTTACAGTAGCCACAAGCATTAAGAAACAAATGATCCCCTACAATGAAAATTACAAAACACTGATGAAAGAAATTGAAGAAGGCACTAATCTGTGTTTGTGGGTTAGAAAAATTAATGTTATATATTACCCAAAATGATCTATGGATTCAGTCCCCATCAAAAATATCAATGATATTCTTCACAGAACTAGAAAAAAAAATAATCCTAAATTTTATGTGGGAGCACAAAAGGCCAGCCAAAGCAGTCTTGTGGGGGGGAAAAAAAAGCAAAGCTACAAGTCAAAACCTAATTTCAAGACTATAGCACCATAATAACCAAAACAGTAAGACATTACACAAAAACAGGCACATTTACCAATGGACCAGAATAGAAAACCCAGAAATAAGCCAGTGCATCGGTAGCCAAATGATTCTGAACAGAAGTGCCAAAACATGCACTGACGAAAGCCTCTTCAACAAATGATGGTCGGAAAGTTGGACGTTCGTAGAAGATTGAAACTTGCTTGACCGCTGTTTCTCACCCCGTACAAAAGTCAGCTCAAAAGGTTTCAAAGATCTTAATGTAAGACCTGAAACTCTGAAAGTCTTGGAGGAAAACATAGGTGAAGCTTTTCAGGATGTCAGTACAGAAAATGATTTTTTGGTTAGGATCCCCAAAACACAGGAAACAAAAGCAAATATTGACAAATGCAATTATATCAGAGTTAAAAACTTTATGCTGAGCCTGGTGGTACATGCTTATTATAATCCTAGCATTGTGGGAAGTTGAGACAGAGGGGTCACACTTTTAGCTCAGCCTGGGCAACTTAGCATGACCCTGTATCAAAATAAAAAATAAAAAGGGACTGTGGATGTAGGTCAGTGTGAAGGCCCTGTGTTCCATCTCCAGAGTTGAGAGTAAGGGAACCTTCTGCACAGCAGAGAAACAGCATACAAAATGGGAATTGACATTTGCTAGCTATTTATCTGACAGAGGGTTAATGTTCAGATTATATGAGGAACTCAATGCACTTAACAACTTTTTTTTAAAAAAGCTATCCAGTTTAAAAATGGGCAAATGATTTGAATAGGCACTACCGAAAAAACATACTCATGGCCAATAAAAATATGAAGAAATGTTCAGTATCATTAACTATCAGGAAAATGCAAATCAAACTGCAGTGAGATATCATTTCACCCCAGGCAGAGTAGCTGTTATCAAAGAAAGAAAAAAGAGAGAAAAGGGAAGGTAGGAAGAGGGAGAGGGAGAGACAGAATAAAAAATGCTATGTGTGAAGGGGCCGGAGGTTTAGCTAGGTGATTCTGTTGCCTGCCTCGCAAGCACAAGGTACCGAGTTGGATCCTTGGCACACACACAAAAAAGAAAAAAAATGCTATGAAGCTGTTTGTTGGAGATAAAGGAACATTTATACATTTATTTTTGGTAAGAATCCACTGGTATATAGAACCAACAGCCTGGTAGTTCCTCAGAAAACTAAAAATAGGGCTACAATGTGATCTCATTTATCACAGTCCTAGGTGTATATCCAAAGGAAATAAAATAAACATATAAAAGAGATACCTACATGCCTATGTTTATTATGGCAGTATTCACAGTAGCAAACACATGGAATTAGCCTTGGTTCTATCAGAAGATGAATGGATGAAGAAAATAATATTCTATTTATACTCTTCAGCTACAGAAAAAAATGAAATCCTGTTAGTTGAGGCAAAATGAATGGAACCAGAGGACATAGTGTTAAGTGAAGCAAGCCAGATGCAGAAAGACAAGTACCACATGTTCTCTCATATGTGAAAAATAAAAAAAAACTTTTACTTGCGAGTAGAAGAGAAATCACTAGGAACTGGGAAGACTGCCAGGGTGGGTGCAAGGGAGAGAAATTTTGTTGGATATGATCGAGGCACACTGTATGCAAATGTGGGAATATGACACTAAATTTCATTCATGTGTACAGTTAATATGTGTTAATGAAAAATTAATTCCTGGACCCCTGTGCTTTATCACTGACTTGTGATGAGTCTTATGACACCAAGTCTTTCTTACGTTGTCATTAATGTTGACATTATAGAGGGGCAAAATTCTCAAGTTAAAATGGCATCTGTGTTTCTTTGTTCTGAAGAGAAATTGCAACCAGAAGTCTTTTAGAAGATTATTCATTCATTCAATAAACACTAAACTAAAAAAATTTAATAAAAATAAATTTATAAATATTGGCACTATTCCAATTTAGGTGTACCACGATTTAAAAAAAAAAAAGGTGGATAAAACTGTTATCTTTGTAAAATTTTTGTCCTTGTAGAGAGACAGTCAATAAATGAGTAAGTGGAATATATAGGATATCATTGGTAGAAGGTTTTATGGAGAAAAACAAAGGAAGGAAAAGAAACGCAGGAGGTCTTAGCAGGGACGACTGACCATCATGAAGACCAGGGTTTATTGGGCTAAGAGGAGAAACTGCCAGAGCGTTTTGAGAAAAGGAATGGTGTGCGCTGATGCGCATTTTATCCTGATCACTGGGGTTGTGCTTTGGAAGAGAAACTGTCTTAGGGCTCAAGGGAGAAATGGGAGCCACTCAGGAGACAGCTGCCGGAATCTGGGTGGGAGGTAAAGGTATCAGGATCACGATGGTGAGAGTAGAGGAGGTAAGAAGTGGCTGAGCTCAGGGCAGAATCCAGACAGGGACCGGACCGTAGGATGTGCTGGTGACCATCTGGGGTCCCCACGTGTTCCGGCTCAGGGTGGTGTGAGAGAAGAATGGCGGTAAGCCCCTTCTCTGCTTCTGGGAACAAGCTGGAAACAGTTGACAACTTTGTGGAATGACTGGGGAATGTTCATTTTACATATTTTATTCTGACAGTGCTCAGGTTGCAATTTCTCTTCAGTGCTTATTCAAAGAAGCAGATTTTGTTGCTCTTCAGAATACTTAAGGTCAATATATGGTATCTTTAAACAAAAAATACAGAGTAATGATAAAAGATGAACAACAGGAGAATAAGCATGTCAGCCTTAGTACTTTTAAATAAAGGTATATGTTTACTGTTAAAGATAAGAATGATACTTTGTTTCAGTGAAGTCAGACCGTGTTTCTTTGAAAACTCACGAAGACTATATACTTTGGACCTGTTCAGTAGCCTGCTATATTTAGTTGTGTATTTAGCTCTCTAGATAAGAACAAAGATTAATGACTTCAAGTATAGTGTAACAGGTTTTTGTCCTACTACCCTTTTTCCAGGCCTGGGGTGCAGCTCACTGGTAGAGGGCTTCCTTAGCACTTTCCAGGCCCTGGTTCAACCCTAGCACCCTTCCCCCCAAAAGAGAAAACAAACCTTCCAGTTCCTAATGAAGTCTGGTATCTAAAGGTACTTTTGCTGTGTAAAGCTCATAGCAATTAAATTGTGTATATACATGAATCAAATAAAACAACTGAACATATTCTTTTGAATTTATGATTAAATATTTAAAACATGGAAATTATTAAGATATATCTTGAACTCCTGTGTGTCTGCCTCTCTAGTTAAGAAATAAAGGAGGCCAGGTGTGGTGAATGCCCGTAATCCCAACACTTGGGAGGCTGAGGCAGGAGAGTCACCGCAAGTTACAGCCCAGCCTGAACTATATAGTGAGAAGAAGGAGGAGGAGGAGGTGGAGGTGGTAGTGGTAATGGGAGGAGGAGGAGGAAGAGCAGGGAAGGGAGGGTGGGAGGGGGAGGGGAGGGGAAAGAAATGAAAGTGTACCAACAGGGCTAGAATCTTTATATGTACTGCCTCATGACCACACCCCCTGGCCTTTTCAGATGAGCCATTATACAGAATTATGTGTTTGTCATTCTCAAGCATGCCTTTGTTTTTATTATAGCCATAAATAAACATATCTGAACAATGTGTAGTAGAATGAATTTGGAAAATATTATACTCACTGTTTTGTCAGTTCTACTCCAGAATAGGCCTTGAGCTTTTCTTCTAAGTCAACATCATCTGTTACGTAGCCTCCTGATTGGTCTTCCCGGTTGTCCTCCTGTGTCTTTTATCCCATTACATTCTCCAATGTATCCAGAGCAAATTTTTATAAAACCCATACCAGGCTGCTACTGTTATGCTGACAAACCTTCAGTGATTTCCCACTTAATAATTTTCAAACTGTTTCACTTGTTTGATGATCTTGTTCTTCCTTTCTCTCCAACCATATCCTAGAGTCAGTCTTTCTCTTAATCCACTATACTTCCTTTCTTAAGATATTTTTCAAGTAGAAAACATTTATATAGTGGACCCTTGACTCACAAACTCAGTTTGTTCAAAAGGGCTGGTTGTAACTCAAGTTGGTTTTAAGTCAAGACTATTTTCCCCATAAGAAATAATGGAAATACCCATAATTTGTTCCAAACCTCCCAAAGCACCATTTAACCTTTCAATAATAAAAAGGGTTTTATAATGTTCAGAATTTACCAGAAACACCAATAATTTTCCTAGTGTAGCCACCAAAACGTTATAAAATGAGCCTGGTTTACCAGAAACCACATTTCACACTACTCATCATTCAAGTTGACAGCTTTGGCTTGTAGGAAGCGGGGATGGAATGAAAGGTGGTTATTGTTTGGAATGAGAGCCCCCTTCCATCAGAACATAAGGAATCTGGCTCTCTGGTGTCCTTTCTCTCCTTGGAAGAAACTGTAGCCCACTAGGACCTGCTTCTGGCTCAGTAGGCCTCATTGTTTTCAGAACTAAGAAGTGGTCTACGATGGTCTGTTTCTGTCTTTTCTTTAACACTGTTTAGTAGTATGATGTGACATTGTCATTCAGCAAGTTTTTCTGTCTGGGTGTGTCTTCTCTACAAATGTTTGTAGCTCTGTCCATTTTTTCAGGATTTCCTTTATTTCAGAAGAACTTTGCTACACTGATTGTTGATACTCCTCCTCTTCTTCAGAAAGCTCCTTAGCTGCGATTCTCTGTTGCTCAGCCAGAAGTTGCTGGAGCTCCTCTCTAGACAAGTCCTCTGAGTTCCTCCACCAGTTCCTCAACGTCACCATTGTCTGTCTGCACCCCTAGGGTCACTGCCATAGTGATCTCATCAATCACACAGTCAATTGAAGGCTCAGGCTCCTCTACACTGCCTTCAGCTACACTTTCTTCTAGGCAGATCTCAGTATCTTTAGAGAGACACTGACCCAGGATTTCTCAGTTAACCCCACACAGGAAAGACTGGCATTTGAGTAGTAACTGAAGACTTTGGTCATAAGTTAAAACTAAAATTCTGGTCATAACCCAAGTTTTTCATATGTCAGGCGAGTTGTAATTCAAGGATTCATTGTATTTTCTTTCCTTTTTGCCTAGAACATTTTCTTCACTCTTACCCTGGCATTGTTTTCAGTCTTAAGTTTAAATGTTACTTGCTCTAAAAATACTGTGTTGTCTTGATCACCCGTTCTTATATTTTTCTTTTCCTGATAATACCCTGTGGTTACTGGTTATTTATTTATCTATTTTGCATTGCTTCCCAAGTGTCTATTTCACCTGTTGGGTTATAAACTTCTAAAATGAAGAGCTGTCTGCTGTCTCATTTAACGTGTGGTAGAAATACAAAAAAAGTCTGTTGAAGGAAAATAGGAATGAAGAATTAGTGAATTAAATTATTTTTATCATCTTTTTAAAAATCTTTACATGCTGAAAAATACCTCTTTAATTGTACAAGAAAAACAAAAATTAATACTTTAGGAATTGCTTTCATTTTGGTTAAGATATTTTAAGAAGCAGACACCTACTCAAGTAGAAGTTTGTCATAAATACAGAGGAAATCCAGGAAAAGTTGACCAAGTTCCTCAAGGAGGACAGGCACCAGAGTAATCCCAGGCAGTCACTCTCTGAATCAGAAGTTTTCTTCTTTTCCTGACCCAGTTCTTTGTAGCTTTGTTTCGTACAGGGCCTAAAATATCTTAGAAAGGTCTACATGACATTTTAACTGTAATACCAACAACTCTCAGTAATCTCTCTAGGTATCTTTTAAATAAAATTCCTGAGAGAGAACCTGACTGGTCCAACACATATTTTAAAATAAATCTTCATGTTCATAGGTCATTGGTATGGGTCACCTCAGGTCAGTTGTGCATCTCTTGTCCAGAATACTCTGCAGGGAGCTGGACTGGAAACAATCACATGACCTATACCCACTTAACACCAACTGTATATGGAGGCAAATTTCCTGAGAGGAGTCACTGGTGGGTCAAAACCTTTCTAATACATAGGTAGTTTATGGGCTACATGAGATTCTTAGTGTTGCCTGAATGGGCAATAGGCATTTCATAAATATAATACATTTATTAATTAAAGCTGATGTGTCTCAAAAAGAAGCTATATATTTTCTCCCCATAGCTATTTATTTAATTAGAGTACAGAATGGAAATAGTTATAAAATAGGCCGTAATCTTTAAAACTAATTTGGTACTCAGAGTTGAAGTGATTGTTGTATTCTAAATCATTTTCATCTATACTTGTTGGAGTAGGATTTTGAGTAAAAGCCATTGTGATGATTAATATTGATTGTCAGTTTGATTAGCTTGCAAGGTACCTGGGAGATTCATAAAGCATAGTGGGGAGTCACTTGACTGCTCCTTTCTTCTGCTTCTTCCCCTGCTCTCTGCTTCCTAGCTGTCACGAGATGAGAGCTCTCCTCCACCATACTTCTGCCATGGTGTTTTGGCCTTGGGGTCAGCTAACCTGTACTGAAACCTCTGAAACAGCCAAAAGAAACCTTCCCTCCTTTAAGTTGGGGGTTATCAGGTATTTGGTCATAGCAATGAAAATCTAACACAAACCCATGCACCTTTAACCTGGATAAACTACTTTAATGAATAGCTGCAAAACTAGATGAGGTATTTGAATTCTTCCCTTTGTCTAGAAATTGGTTTGTGAAAACATCTTCTAACTAATATTTTTTGAAAGATCTCCACCCCATTTATTAGTAACAATGTTCCTTCACTTTATAAATTACTTATACAAAAGAGAATGAACACTATCAGAGAGTATCATCTGGAAGTAGATTGAAAGTGAGGCTTTGTATCAGAAAGAAGTTACTTGCCTTTACTATCCTGTTTTATATATACATAATTCTAACTGATAAACTCTCCGGCTTCTCTATAAGTCTCAGAGATTTGTGGATAAAATGTTATTAGGCTTTCCTGGAGAGTACTTCTGAGCTACACACTGTACTAAAAACTGCATACCTTGTTCCTCTCCAAGCAAAGTGCTGCCCTTCACATCCCTCATACAGTTGGCTAATTCAGAAATAAGTTGTTGTTTTTTTTTTAATTCGCACAGGCAGATAGTCTGATTATTTTTGTCCTTCAGCTCTATAGCAAAGAGACAGATGGTTTTGTCTCTTTTGAGAAGTCTTCATTATCATTCTCCTTTTAAGGTTGAAGCCCTGTCAGCTCTCAGCAGCAGTTTGGGTATATCATTCCAAGATTGTTCATCTCTTATCCCAGTTGCTCCTTCTACAATCTAGCAGGATTTCTCCTTGTTAAATCACATCTCCTGATGCTCCCGAGATTCTGTTCCAGATGCCCTTTTCAGGTACTTTATTATCAGCATCCAGTGTTTGGCATTTTAACCAAACAATGGTTTGACCTTTTCGTCATTTATCCAGAGCCTCTTAAATATATCTAGACATACCAGCACTGGAACTACGACCAGCTAATGGTATCTGGCTGTCAGTACTAGGATTGCTGATTGCATTGGTTAAAAGAGACATAATAGGACTTTCTGCTCTAGTTTTCAGATTGTCTCACAGAACATTCAAAAGCTCTTGTTTTTTAAAAGTCCACTTGACATTTTGCTTCTTGTTCATGTACTAGTAGTATAGCCAGTTTTTCTTTTCTTTTCAAAGTAGTAATGCCAGAAAGTTTTCCATAATTGAATAGAACAATTTTCTGCTTGTCCGCTAGCTCCTTGACTTTTTAGACTGCAAGTTGGGCCACATTATAGTATGATGGTAGATTTCTTACTTAAGACTTGGTCTACTTGTTCCACTAATATCCCAATGAAATAGGTACATACTACTTCAGATTAGTTCTCTTGGTTTGCTAATTTGATAGATTCACTCTGTTTAAAATAGCATTTTTTGGTAGAAATGCACAAATCCTTTTAAAAGGATGAAAATGCCTAGTAATACTGAAAAAAAACCACCTCTGTTTTATGTGCTCTCAATTTTCTCATTAAATACAATCCAAGCATATTTTATTTAATAATTTAAAATAAATGATAAAAATAAACATTTTAAAATAAATGACAGTGGGTTGAAGCTAATATTGCTAAATATATTTAAGTAATGTGTATCAACCTTAAAACATACTGAATTCAAGCCTCAGAAAAACATCACCTCTAAAAACCACATATTACTTTCCCTACTTACCTATCTAATTTTATGATATAATTTTTCTTCCAGATCTTTCATCCCCAAAATCAGTATAGTTGCTTCAGTTTATATCTAGTAGTGAACTGCATGGAAATTTTACAAATTCTGCCTGTTCTTTGAGAGTTTACTTATTAATATCCGAAGAACATAATGATTCAGCTGCAAACTGAAAGAAACAGTCCAGTATTCACTGTGGTTGATTAATCATAGCAGTGTCTTTAAGGATGGATAGAGTAAATTTCTTCTCCAACTCCAGTTGCCTGTTGAAGTTGTCTTGAGTAGGGTATGTTCCTCTGTGTGCCTTTGCCTCTTCCGCCTTCTTTCCAGTATAACACCTGCGTTTGTCCAGGTACTTTATGGAACCTTTCTGTGGAGCACTCCCCTCTCCTACTTAACCCTCCAAACTCTTCATCTTTTACCCTCTGCTTTTATTCCTTTGTTCTGTCATATTACTTGTGCTTCTTATTTTTATGGCTTGAGTTTCAATTATTCACTTTTACCTAATTTTATCCATGCGAATGTTCCAGATCCAACCAAAATGAAGAAGGTAAAAGAAAACTTCTTGCACTGGCCATTAAGATCTGTGATATAAAAGACAGATAAGCATTTCTTGTTGCTTTAATGACCATTTGTTGACACAACTTTGTTTTAAAAATGTCTACCTCATTTCTGTACTTAGAATTGTGTTAAAAAGACCTCTTCTGTTACCCTAGGTCAGTAGTGCTGAGTCCACCAAAAAGAAAGGCTGTATAATTCCCCAAGAAGCAGATGATAGAGGAGGAAAAATCCTGTCCTGTCTTATCTGATATCACAGTGTTTTATAAGTCCATCCATTCTTGAGACCTGTGGTATCATATATCTTTGTAAACTTCTCTAGTAACAATAAAACGTTCCTCTAGCTATATCAGGCTGAGGGTGAGGATAGTGGGAGCTCAAAACAACCCGTGAGACGTAAGGAAGGACAAGAGAGAAAGTCATGGTGAAACTGCAGCCACAGTTAGGTAACTGTGCTTTAGTTGAAGTTTACTGATAAACCTGAATTATATTTTACCTACCAAATTAACTACCTTCAACTTTCAAATCTTTAGTAGACTTGACATCAAATGGTATATTGAACTCAATAAAATTTTGCTTTATTCCCCCTAATCTTTCAAGTAAGAACTAATTCCAGTCAGTAAATATCTGTTAAGTCTTCTTCAGTTCAAAAAGGTCTTTGAGGGGCTGGGGATTCACCTCAGTGGTTCTGCTGCCTGCCTCGCAAGCACAAGGACCTGAGTTCTATCCCCAGTATCCCACCCCAAAGATGAAATCAAAAGGTCTTTGAGTTTCATCTAACATTTGGATAAAAAAAACATGAAAAAATTTGTCTGTTGGTTACAGCAAAATAAGAACAAATCAGCACTTTATCTACTTTTTCATTAATGGATTTATTTAGATCAAATATATCCAACTCAAGTATACAAACATAAGTGAAACCGTCTAAGTATAAAGCATTGCAGAGTAGTAGGAACTGCAGAAAACTGGAACATACATATACAATGTAAAGAAATCAAAATTCAGCAGTTGTAAAAGTATTATATAGACCTATAAAATGCATCATCAGTCCAAATTTAGTCAAAGGCTGTGTCCTGTGAACTCTGACTTGGATAACAATAAAATACTATTCTTTTTGGAGTGAAATTTTAAAGTGGTAAATTGATAGATTTGTGTTTTAGAAGGCATATTGCAAAAGATTTATAGTGATTATAAAAATAAAACATTAAAATATAATTATGCTTGAAAGCATGAACAGTATTTTTCAAAACATAGTCTGAAGACAGTTTTTATCAGGAAATCTGGGGCCTGGACTGATTTCAAAACTTTCAGCAAAGTTACTGTAATCAAAACCATGTGTTAATGGAACAGGTGTTGATCTATAGATTAAAGAAAAAAAAAAAGGAAAGAAATTGAACATTATTGTGTTAGCTAGTTGTGATGGTGCATACCTGTATTCCTAGCCCTCAAGAGACTGAGGCAAGAGGATTGTTGTGTATTCCAGGGCAGCCTGGGCTACATAGTGAGTTCAAGGCCCACTTGAACTATGTAGCAAGACCTTGCCTCCAAAAAAAAAAGAAGAAGAGTACAGCTGGATGTGGTGGTGCACGCCTGTAATCCCAGCACCGGGGAAGTTGAGGCAGAAAGATCACTGCCAGGTCAAGACCAGCCTGAGCTACGTAGCAAGTTCCATGGCAGTCTGAACCACATAGTGAGACCTGTCTAAAACAAAACAAAAAAACTACTGAGCCAAAAAAAGAAGAGTAAATAAGCAAATAAGTTTATTTTTAAAATGTTGTGCTTCCTGGCATACTACCAAGAAAGTTAAAACTCCACAGACTGAAGAAAGTATTTGCAAATCATGTATCTAAGAAGGGCTTTGTATCTAGACTATATAAGGGACTCATATCTTAGTAAAGAGAGAAATAATGCAGCTTAAAAATGGCAAAGGATTTTAATAGAAACTTCTCCAAGGATCACATATGGACAATAAAAACAAAAAGACGTTTAGTAACATTAGCCATCAGGGAAAAGTAAGTCAAGACCACAGAGAAATACCTCTTCAGACCCACTCAAATAGCTATAATAAAAAAGATAGACAAAAACTAATTCTAAGGATATGGAGAAATTGGATTATTTATTTATTTTTAAAAATTAGAACCTTTATACATTGGTGGTGGGAATGAAAAATAGTACAGCTTCTTTGGAAAACAGTTTAGAAGTTCCTCAAGAAGTTAAACATAGACTGGGAATTTAGCTGAGTGGTGCTGCCGCCTGCCTCATAAGCACAAGGTTCTGAGTTTGATCCCTGGTACCAAAAAAAAAAAAAAA